>NC_137506.1:21760776-22125776 GCF_041902795.1 Electrophorus electricus
TATATAATCCTTTACATACTCCTTTACCAACTCCTTTACGTAATCCTTTATCTACTCCTTTATACTCCTTTATGTAATCCTTTTACTCCTTTACGTACTCCTTTATGTGCTCCTTTACGTACTCCTTTATGTACTCCTTTACCCACTTCTTTAGGTACTCCTTTACGTACTCCTTTATGTAATCCTTTATCTACTTCTTTACATACTCCTTTATGTACCACGTGTCCTTTATTATTCTCACCAGTTGATTCCATCTGTATAATATGGGTATTAAGGCAGAGAAAAACCAGATAAGTTTCAACTATCCCATGCAGCTCTGATGAAAAACAGGGTTAGAATCATGACAGTAGTTATACAGCCTTCCTTAAGTACATATTTGACCCTTTTTACATTTCGCTTTTTGTTACACACTAAGACACCGTGACCGTGCTGTGTCTCGTGCTGCGTTTATGAACATACTCGCTGAGCTTCCAGAAAAGCTCGGCGCCTCTGTTTGCCATTGCTTTTTTACAAACGAAGGTGGCAGCAAGTCTGGCTATTGAAGAGGCAGCCTGGGCTGGAGCCCGCCACTGTCTAAAGGCATGCATTTCAGCTTGTTTCTGCTTATTGAAAGGAATAGCAAAAAGTAAATGTCCTTCAGGCTGTAATTACAGGCAGAACACAATGTCCTC
Organism: Electrophorus electricus; assembly: GCF_041902795.1. NCBI lineage: Eukaryota > Metazoa > Chordata > Actinopteri > Gymnotiformes > Gymnotidae > Electrophorus > Electrophorus electricus. The sequence continues at coordinate 21,761,448 of NC_137506.1, forward strand.
TCCAAGAGATGCTGGAAAACCATTAGTGCATATTAGTGCATGCAGCACTCTGAGACACTGCCAGTTTATCCATTGTTCTCAGCTTGTTTGTACCCTGAGTGGCCTGCACTGTGGTTCAAAACTTCAGAAAGATATATTAATGTCATCACACTCTTGGGTATGCTAAATACAACAGAATTAGGTTATGTCTATGGTGATTACCTTAAAGCTTAGCTCACTTTTTCAACAATATGAATTGGATCTATTAAGTGGGTTTCTATAAGAATAGAAAAAAGTTCAATTGATATGTGAACATACAGTAGGCTTGGCATTGAAAAAAAACCTCATTTTTCTCACAAAATTTTTTTTTTCTCACATTGCTAAATCAAATGCAGTATACACAGGTACAATTTATAACAAAGCCACCCTTAACAACTTAAACAGAAAAACCTCTCAACTAAGACAGATGTATCCTATCTCCAGTGCCAGAGCTGGAATTCCCGTGATGCCATATTCCTCCTTGGTTAGGAATGCTTGAGAGCACAGTTCTGTCTGGGCAGGAAGGATGGCTTAGATCGCCTCTCCTGTCCATCTATAGCAGTGTGAGCTAGTCATGTGTGACTGCCAGCTGAAGAAGTATACAGAAGTTGGCACCTTTCCAAAAAAAGAAAGAAAGTTAGCAGTGTCCCCCACACTGAGCATATATCTTCCACTGAATAGATGGCGAGACAGTTCCCACTGCCTCTCTGTGGAAGCTGAAACTATTCAGTTTCTTAGGATAAATAATCTAGCTACTCTTTATTACTCCAGCTTCATCACCTCTGCAGAACCACTGATCTTCAGATTACTGCAGACCACATCAGTCCTGCTCAGTCCATCTGATTAATCCTGTTGCTCTGGTCATGATTACTCAGGCCTGATCACCACTACAGATCTACAGATCTGCAGATTGCTGCAAACCACATCAGTACTGCTCAAACCAGCTGATTAAATCTCCTTAAGTATCAGGGTCATTTACATTTGTGACAGATCCCTTAGTTTGTATCAACACTAACCAGTGTCTAGGCAAGGGTTTTTTGGTTTTTTTTGTTGTTGTTTTTGTTTGTTTTTTAAAAAGGTTCCCTGTATCATGCATGTGTACAGAATGGAAGTTCCGTTTCAGATGTGTGTTATGTGTATGTATTAGGTGTGAATATGGTGGTTAAGTGTGAAGAAATGCATGGTATCAGGTACATGTTTTGTGCCTGTGTGTGTGAAAGAGAGAGAGAGAGAGAGAGAGAGAGAGAGAGAGAGAGAGAGAGAGAGAGAGAGAGAGAGAGAGAGAGGGAGAGAGGCAACAGTTGGTGGACCTTACACAAATGTCCTTTTTTTACTTGCAACTGGTCATTTCTGTCTACTTCAAAACCACCCAGTAGAAATTCATTGGAATAACTCCCACAATTTTCATTTTCATTTTCAAGTCTTTTTGCTGTAAAGGCGTGGGAGAGAAAAATGCACACAAGGCTTTTTCACAGTAATCTTCCTTAAAGTTTGCCAAAACATCCCAAAGATGAGAGAAAGGGTGATGGGGAGGGAGTAAGTGACAGAGAGAGGAAGAGGGAGAGCGAGAAGGACAGTCTGACAGCCTAATAATATTTTAATGTTTTGTGTCAATCAAATCACAAAGGTTCTCTGGCAGTTTCTACTTGTTTTCTGAAACATATATAAACACACGTTTATACGCACACACACACACACACACACACACACACACACACACACACACACACACACACACACACACACATCTGAAATGCATCTTGACAACTAGCTATAGTTTCATCATAGATATGTACACAGCTATACATATTTCCATCACATCCTCCGCTTTTGAAGTAATATGATGCCCAAAATTTAACAAAAGTCCAGCAGCGAGGTTGCTAAACTTTACCGTTCCTCTAATATCTACCTAATAACGGGCAGTGTTACCTACATATTTGGCAGTAAGACTTACAGAGGCTCTTCTGCAGGCATTGAGGTCTGGCCTACAGCGAATCTCTAGGAAAGAGGCAACACAAAATAATCAAGGATATATTTGCAGATGAGGACATTAACGAAAGATAACTAAGGATATCATGAATTAGAGCTGATTGAGATATGCAAAGAAAATTTAAGAAGTCATCTCTAATGGAAGTAAATACAAACCTCCACCTTATATGTACGTCAGCTTGTCAAGTTTTGCTGTTGCAAAGACATAATAATGGCTGGGGTTTACCGCATTTTCTCTAACGCTTTGTCTCCACTTGGGCAGCCCACCCAGGAAGATAAAATCACTCGGTTTCAACTGTAAATCTGATATTTGAACACCTTCATTCTTTTTAAACGAAATAATTTTTGGACACACACACACACACACACACACACACACACACACACACACCTGTCTCAGTTGCTTGCGTTGCACTAGCTAACACGGTGGAGTCTAAAGGCTTCTCCGAGCGCAGCCGCCTTCCTTGTGTCTATCAGTATGTGATGCGTTTAGAGGACATCTGTAAATTGTAGCGTTGGAAAATAACCTGGGTTACATTCTACCCCTCTAAACTGCATGAGTCTCTACATGCACATCGTTCACATGATGCGCCAGCCACCACAACGGGTACATTCTCAACCTGTGGGAAACACTGTCAGTGGAGGGGGCAGTAGATTGCCCTGTAATTTTAGCATGGAACCACCTTGGAAACACGCACGCTGTGAAATTTCTGGTTTTGAAATTTCTGGTCTTTCTCACCCTCTTAAAATCTTACATTTGTATGTGTTGAATTACTTTTACAGAACTTTAAATAAAATATTTAACAGTACATGACTCAGACAGTAAACAGACAATACAACAAATCATGTAATAAACTATACAAACAAGCTATGGAGGACAAACTATAAGATGGAGGAACATTATTTTTAATATGTTAGATGCTCTATGGTGTTTAAAGCAGATTATACTGTACATTGTACATATAATATGTCTTGTGCATGTGAACTACAGTCTACGCAGTAAAGTGAGGGGAGTAGATAAAGATCAAGAGCAGTAGTCTATCCAGAACTAGCCATTAGGCAGATCTGGCAACCTGCAAGAAGTCACAGTTCATGTTTTCTGCAATCTTAATATAATCTTAATGAAAGATTAATAGGAAGGTACTAAAGGATGGATATAAGGAAACAGGATGGATATAAAGAAACTGACTGACAGTGTAGCTTTTCCCTTTATCAATTTACTACACCAGCTTCCACCCCACTTATGGATTGTTTGGGATAAACACCACTGTTTACTAATTTCTTACTGACAGCATTTCTGCACATTATCTTTCAACCCAATTTTGAGTATTTTTTGAAAACAGCAGGCCTCAATTGGGCATAGGCCTTTGCCATGCTCCCTTTAAACTCACCTATTGTGTTTTCTTGTCTTGTACATGGAATTTACATATTTTCACCTTTAATTTTAAATGATGCCATCCAACTCATAAGTTAAAACAGAGGTTAGTTTATGAAGTTAAAATAAAGTGTTAACAAAGAAATATCCAACATTAGTATTGTTCATCCAAACTGTACATTTATGTTCAAGAGTATCAGTGTAGCTTTACCAAGTTAGTATTGTGCAGGTTCACTCAGATTGTGTTCAACTATGAAATGGCTGATTAAAAAGGGCAACCCAAATGGCAGACTTTATAATAGGCATGTTCCACATATAATGCAGAGACAGGGCTCCACATTAAAGAATATTACATTTCCAGATTTAATAAACACAAACAGTAGAAGTTTACTTTTATTTATAGGTTTACATCAGTAACTTTAAAAGTATTCTCTGAAGATATGCCTTTCTAAGGTGCCCTCAGATCTAGCAAATGACACTGCCTGTACCACTTTGCAGTCTCCCAGAAGTGAAGTGATGATAAGATTGATCATTTTTATGCAGTAGTGCAGTCATTGTATGACTTCAAGGCCTCAAGGCGTGCCTGGCCGCTGGGTGAGAGAATCTTTTGGAGAAGCGTGTTTATAACCTTCCATTATTTTTAAATCCTGTGATCTCAAAGGCTATTTTTGGGGAGTGTAAATTGTTTGGTGTAAGGGATCACCATGTTTAAGGCGTTGATGACCTTTAGTCTGTCATAGTAAAGATCCTTTGGGGTTGATCCACTGAGGTGACGATAATGAGTTAATAAATTCTTATATGGCAGACAAAAGGTCATCAACACCTTAAACATGGTGATCCCTCACACCAAACAATTTACACTCCCCAAACCAACTCATTCTGAGGTCCAGTGGCAGGGCTAGGTCAGTGTACCATTACTGGCTAAAAGCAGCTTTTATTCCACTGTCTGGCTAGGTCTATATCTCTATAACAGTACTGATTTTGTTGTTTGGAAACAGGCTAAAGGTCAGTTGATGTAAACAGCATGTGTGGAGTGGGGAGGGATGGGGTGGGAGGAACACCGAGTCTGAGCTAGGTTACTCTGGGTAGCTCGGTACAGGTTGACAAATTACGTTGGGTTCGTTAAGCCCACACACTCCCAGGCCTCACACGCTCAATTCTCAGAATGGTTTCAGGAACCAGCTTCTCTGAATATTAATGCAGACATGGTAAGATACATTACCTCCCTCTTCTTTGAAACACTGGGGATTGCCATGAAGGATTTATCTGCAAGCGAGGAACAGGTGAAAAGGGCGATTCTTCCCTTGCACTGTGGTATAGATGCAGTGTTTGTGCTTATGGTGTTCACCATTCAGATAGCAGCTCAAATGCTTAAGGCCCTGCATATCTGAATCTACCTGATTGTGTCCTGATGTCATTTCGTCCCACCATCAGGTGTGTCTAGACATCCAATTTATCTATAAACCAGACTCCATCAATACGCAGCAAGCCTGAGGGATCATTCTGTGTGTAGCCAAGCTTATTAAAGTACAGATTTAGGATACATCACATCCATGGTAGTGTCCTGTTGTTTGTGGCCTCTGTCTGGGATGGTATCTATATTGAGTAATCGACTGCAGTCATGAGTCTGCTCCTGAGGTCTGCTGAGGGCTCAAGGGGTCAACTTTCCCCATTCCCCATAATATCCTAAATGTGGTCGTTTAAAACCTGCAGAGAAAATGCTCTCAACTATTGTGCAGTTGCCCAGTTGACTTTTATCATGAAAATACATGATGACACTGCTGCAATAAAATTACTCAGGAAAGACCAACATCATTATTAACATTTTCTTGGACAAAATGCCAAAGTTCACATGGTGTAGTTTGATGTTTTTGTTAAATGAATGTCAGTGACATTCGTTTTTTAAAGTGAAGCACTCTGATAAAATGTTTTGTTTGTTGTTAAGTTATATGTTAAAAGAGCTTAGATATTTTTATCATTTTAATGATTTAGTGGTGCCCAAGAGGCTTAGTGTTTTACTGTTTTAAAATAAATAGATATTGGATTAAATTTACCATAATGGTTCAATATCACCAAATACTTTATACAAATAATGATAAAATTAGGCCATGATTGAATGAAGAGACATGCTTGTGACTGAGTAACTGTTGGTGTCCTTTTCACTACAAGGTGAGAGAAGGTGCAGAAAGAATCCCGTTTTCATAATAAAATGTTATCCCTTTATAACCCTAGAAGACACTGCTGATGCAGGATTGTTTTACTGTAGTTTCTGATTTTATATCATTGTCATTCAGTCCTGGTACATGAAGAGTATAGGGATCCTTTTCAGGACCACTTTCACGCTTGTGCCTTGTAGTTTTGGAAAAGTTAATCCAAACCAGGCAGGCTCTCACAGAAGGTCTCCCCATTCCAATTTCTAAGCTTGGAGCCCTGGGCAGTTGTGGCTAATTTTAATGCATTAGCCCACATCTGTTCAACGTCAGAATCAACCGTTATCACCCCATGCATAATGGTACATCAATCATAGGTGGAAATCCTTCAGCGCTGCAGGTTAAAACAAACAGGCAACACCCTTGCCACCGTTACCATAATGTGATTCATGGGGGTGAGCGGAGGGGGGCGTGCACAGTCACTTTACAGTGAACGGCTGCCTGTAATTTAGCAGTGCACTGTAGATTGGAGGAGGGAGATCAGCGATGAATGCTGTGTCTGTGTTCAGCTGGTTGTTTTATGATTTGGGCCTCGCAGTCATAAATCATGCTGGAGTGATGCCTGTGGGCTTGTCACAGATGTTACTGCACTCGCTGCTAAATTAATGGGCTGGTTTCAAAGCAAAAGGCAGCTGAGGAAGAGGAAGAAAAATGGAATAGGCTTAAAGAAAGGAAGCAAAAAAATTGCCAACCTGTTTGCCTGGGCACCTGGATATTCCATTCATCTACCTGAGTCATTAGTTCATTTGATAAAGGACTCAAGCTGTCTGGATGGTAGAATGTAGCATGTTTTATACCTGTGCGGTGATGTAATTGAATTTGTGTCAAAACTGAATTCGAGCATAATTCAATATAAATACCATTATACAATTAAACATTAGGGTTTAATTTAGAATTTAGTTTTAAAAAGATACATGCCTGTTTTTTTGTACCTTCAGATCACGTTGTGATATTCTACCAAATCATTTACCCCCATAGAATACTTACCCCCATAAACAATAACATTGTAACAAAAATACATTTTTTTAGTAAATCACAACACTCAGTTTTTTTTAACTAAATGATGTAAGATAAAAATCCTTATGCAATTCACATTAAAAGTGCCCAAATACAATTATTGCACCACAAAAAGTAAAAAAGATTATTTCATAAATATTCATGTTGTACTTATTAGAAGAAAAAAAAAAATATTTACTTGACACAAATGTCTTTATAAGATGCATATTCTATTATAACCATCTGTTTTAAACCCTGTGTAATCTGCAGTGTGTCACTCTCCTAGATGGTGATGCAGACTATTACTTCTTATGGTGATGCTGTCACAATCAGCTATCAGTCTCAGCCTCTGCAAATATTTTCACTGTCACATTAAACCACCTAATTACATTTACCATTGCCATCGTCTTCTGAATCCTCACTGTATCTCCTATAACAGGAGTAAAAAATGGAAAAATTCATTCATGACAACAGAAAATAAATTGATAGCCATTCTGGAATAAGTCTTTAGAAGAAAAATGCAATGTTTGTTTCCAGCATGGACCACTGGTTATACAGTTAAAAACATGCACAGTAGATATGCACCATGAACCATGAGAAAGATTTTGCATTTATTTATTTATTTCCTTATGTGTGTTTTTAGTTCATATACTTCTACTAGCAAAGTCAGTGCTATTGACTCTTCAATTGTCAGGTGGGCAGTTAATGTCGCTGCTCTGTGGTCTGCCAATCAACATCTCGCGTTGAGTCTTTTGTCCACCGAGGAAATTGATTGTGCAGAACTGAGTGCCCTCCATACATAATCACAAGGCAGGCTGCACAGCTGAGACAGAGGGGCTCCATCCCATTGAGTGCTTTCATAAAAGGCAAAAAAAGAACCACTCCACCACAGAGCACATTCTGCCACAAGTGCAATACATATATACAAAAAACAGTACAAACAAACAGAAAGGCAGTATGGTCAAATGAAATCATTCCTCAAAGGGCGACATTTCAATGAAGCTGATTTGCTGATGCCGCAGCCTGCTCTGGCACCTGTGCGTTTTTCTTTTCTTTTTTTTTTTGTTGATGTTCTTGATGCCTCAAATCTCTCACTTCAAGCGTAGGAAGTTTGAACTCCATCATTGTGTCAAACCTACTCTGCACACTGACTAGAGAAAGAGAGAGAAATAAATAAATAGATAGATAGATAAATAAATAAGTAAATCAGGGCTCCATTCACTGCATGAATTATGCTAAATGATACAACAGTTCAGTGAAGCATACCAAACCTGATGAGATGAATTTAATTAATATGGTATACCTGGAGTATATTTTCAGTATTTACCTTGAGCTTCAGCTTTGAATTCTCATGAATGCAAATGTGAATTTACCACAGTTGACTGAAGGATTTATGCCAGAAGAACTCAAGCGTGACATTTTAAAGTAATTACTCTGGACCTTCCTGCACTCTGAACTGTTATCTGGACTGGTCAATGCATCTGTATGTAGCAGCATGCTTCTCTAGACTACACTGACATATAGATGTTTGAATGAAGGGTTTTAATAGCAAACTGCTCCTTGGCTTCATGCAGTGGTGGTTTAGAAAATCTCTGCTCCTTGCAGACAACTCCCCTTTCCACATTGTCAACATCCCGTACCTTAGCAATATTTCAGTATCGTACATAGCTTTAAAGATATTCAGTCACTTATTCATTTACTTCACTTATTCTGAGCCATAAAAATAGATTTCTGAGCCCACTGTTTTGGAACGAAGAAGAACCATCAGCATTGTCACATTATGCCAGTTGTCGAAGGACAAGGAAGAGGTTTCCTGCTATTCTGTTTCCAAATAGTCTCTTTGTCTCTCACTCTCATTGTCATTCTCCCTTTCTCAAGTGTTCTATCTCTCCCTCTCTTTATCTCTCTCACTTCCTCCCTCTCTCTCCCGCTCTCATTCTCATTATGAAAGACAGGAGAGTTGCTACAGTGTGTCAGGCCAGTTCTCCCTGGCTTTTTAGACTATTGTCTTATGTGAGCATTCTCCCACTGAGATCACGTTTTAATGTCACCTTCAAAAACCTAGTAATTACTCATTACTCTTCCTTGTAAGTGGTGTTCCAATTATTATTTTCTATTGCTTTGAAGATCCTTTATACTACACTCAGCAAAGAGACTGTATGGAAGAAAATTTCATCCTCAGCTGCTGTTGAAATGGGTCATGGCAGAGGGATTAATAATCACTTTGAACTGTTGCACAGTGTGGGAAAAGGACAAGCTTCCATTGATGCAAGCTGTTGGAAAACTGGTAGCATTTTACTTGCTGAATTTCAATGTGGACCTTTGAACGCAACGTACACAAGTTTCTCTTGCTCTGAGACTCATGATGATCAGAAAAGTAAGCTCTCCTGTAAGAATGAATTTCATGTTTTGGCTCATGTATGGGACACCACAAATACAGTGCATGCAGTGCATATTGCTGTACTGCAACCACTTAGACTTGCTTTTTAGTTGTTGTTGTTTTTGTCTGTTGGTCAGATATTTTGTGGTCAGTGCATGGTCAGTTTATACTGAGCTCATTAGGAATAGCTCTAACACTGAAGTGTAATCATGGCGGTAGAGGGTGGACTGGAAAAGAGATGGAGTGTGTGGGGAAATGAGTTGCCATTTCTCTCATTAATAATGCAGCAGACTTAGTGTGGATCAGGGAAGATGTGATGCTCTGGAAATTAACCTCCTTATCATAGACATCCGTGGTATCCTAATGAAATTTGAGTTCAGCCTTATGAAAAAGAAACATCATTATGAAAGACACAACAAAACACAAAGTGGTTAGGACAGTCTCCAGACGGGCAATAGGGAGAACAAAAACAGAGGGCATCATAGCCAATTATGACTCCATCGATCCCCACTGCATGCGCCTGAGTTATTACTCCCCCACAGTACCTGAGTAAATGACTCTGGGCTTTGCTGTGCGTGGCTCTTAAGTGTTGAATTAGGAGCAGCTGTAAGGAGAGGGTGCACTGCACAAAGGTTCCCTAAATGACTGCTTGCTCTGCATTGATCCTCCATAATGCCTCTGTGTCATGTGGGAGATGAAAGAGTAAAGGCAGGGATTAAAGCAGGCCCTCACGAGTCTTGTCACACTGCTGGCCACATCCCCGTTTCTCAGCAAGGCTGGCAATGAAGGAATCCTTTTATCTGCACATGCACACTCGCACACATGCTCACTCAGCCTCCCAAGGCCAGGGCAATGTCAGCCAGACCTTGGTGTCTCCAGCAGAGGCAGCCCCATGGTCTTGCACATACACCTGTCAGCTAATGGAGCCGACAGGAGCACTGGCTGAGCCTTGCACTCTGAGCAGCCCAGATCCGGAGTGCTTTGGGAAAGTCGCCCAGATCATTATGGGGCCGCAGCAGGTTGAAAACTTGTTTCGGACGTGCGAGGAATGTGTGGAGAGGCCTGTGAGCTTCGAGCACATGACAGCAAAAGACAAATTGCAGCTTCAGTAGATCACATTAGCTTGATAAAGAGCGGTGGCCAGCTTCGCTGAAAGCATGGAATTATTTATCGCACGTTCCAGTCCGTTCTCATTCTGGGACACCTTTGTGCAGGTGCACTGAGAAGTCAGTCTGTTGGCAATGCATTACTCAACAGCTTTATCTTTACACAGCAGCAGTCTCCTCCATGATGGGCAATATTTCAATCCCACATCACTCCTGCAAACGCGACAAGGCATCGGAATTGACAAGATTGCTTCCATGCTTGGAGTGGGCGGAGCTTTAATGATGTATTGATTGCCCGGTGCCCTTCATGTGGACACTCAGGACAGGGCCTCGCTGAGGTGCGCCTGTACCAAGGGCTACATAAGGCAGCTTTGTTGATAAGGCTGTGTCGTTATTAGTGTGACAAATGCTCTACGATGTGTGCACTTGTTGACAGATGTGGCATTCCAGGTTGCCTAAATAGTGTTTGTGGTTTAAATCCCTTCAGTAATCTTAGCCTTACGCTTTTTTCTGAGCTCACAGAATGCTACTGGCTACACAGGGGTCAGCACCAGCTGTGGGTAGAGTCCAGGCACTTTGCCAGCAGATGGATACAGCCTAGTCTTAGGAAAATAAAATGACCCTTTAATCACCCTTTTATTACAACTCTACAACAGAAAAACAGGTCTTCATTCATGGAACAAGACCTAGGGTTCCTTAACCATTACAAATTAGTGTGCATTTTTACTGTAACAGTATATAACTTAACAGTGGCACAATACAATTATTTTGCATTCAAGTACTGTATTAATCTTAGACACTGTTAATGGTTAATTGTTAGCAACAGTTAATAGTGCATGACTGTGGAATTGTAGAAAAAAAAAGAATAGTGTAACATTGAAGTATCTATTTAAATTGTACAGCAGAGACACAGTTTTAAACATATCTATATCAGCTTGTTGATCACCTGAAGTCCATGCTAATTTTTATGTGTTTCAAATTTGTACCTTTAGACACAAAGAGAATATCTTAGAATTCCTTGTCTTCTGTGCTGGTGGGAGGATTGTTCCACTGCAGCCATGGACAGGTGTTTCCCTGACAGAGTGAGATTTAACTGTCTGTTTAGAGGAATTACATCCAAAGTGCTGCTTTTGGAAATCATTACTGTTTCTCTCCAAAATGAAGTGGCAAGTGGCACTAGGACAGCTCAATGGAGATCTGGGAATTACACTGGGCTGGCTAGCCCCCAAACAACACTTTGTTACTGGTGAAACATACCTCTGGGTCAGTACCCCGCAGGGAGTCCTGGCTTCACACACTGCATTCCGTTAAAAGAAGCAAAGGGACGAGGTGTGTAGTGGCACTTAATGAATCTTGCAGATCAATAATAGCAACACTCCTTCCGCATCATATCACTGCGCAGCGTAACAAAGTACTGCACTTCACCAGAGAAATATTACACCTCAGCAGAGCAGGCGAGCCCCTGGGTTTGCTTCACACAGGCTGACAGCCCTTAGAACCACTGTGGGGGGTGGAGTGTGTGCACAGGCAGTCAGGGCTATCCCAGTGGCTCTGCTGGGATGAGGTCACTAGAGCAAGAAGCGAGAAATGGACGACAGAATGCTTGCTAGCAAGAGAGAGGGAGTGTGGGAGTGTGAGAGAGTGTGTGTGTGTGTGTGTGTGTGTGTGTGTGTGTGTGTGTGTGTGTGTGTGCGTGTGTGTCACAGAGGGGTCCACTTGGAATGATAACCATAGAGACTGGTGCTGCCAAGTTCCCAGTATGGAAGACCAACAAGAGAGAGCACGCCAAGTCGCTAATCAAAGCAGGCAGACAGGGCGCTGGAGCTCGAAGCCCACAGACCTTTGGCAGTGCAGCCAGATGGCTACGGAAGTCCTCTCTCCACTCCGCCGCACGAGCGGCCTCCACTCAGAAAGCAGCGTAAAAGAGCTTGTGCACAAAATGCACGGATGCGAATGCAGAAATCACACTGCAATTTAAGAACTCTCAGCCCACGTACAATCAGCTGTCCTCAATGAATGGGTTATTTCTGCCTTTTTGCCCAGATGCTGGTAAACAGATGCATGGTTAAGGCAAACATTTGGCTTCCTGATTGGCCTGGAGGGGGATGATGGTCTGTGATGCTGTATGGGGTCTATAAATGGGCAAAATGGTGAAGTTAGGCATGCTTTACATATTTGTTATTTATATTTTTCTATTCAACATCAATTTTCTCATGTATCTCTCTGTGTGTTTGCATATGTGTATGTGCATGTGTGCCTGTGTGTGTCTTTGAGCGTGTGTCTTTATTGACAGTCATCCATCCCATCACAAAACAAACTGACAATGACATGCAATGACATGAACCATTATCTGTTAAAACTAATTATACAAGCAGGAAAAGCTATTAAGGGACATCAAGACACCTTCACTTTTGTTGTCAGAGGCTAGCCAACACCTCTGATTTATTGCTTAGAGGCATTGCTATGGGCAACAAAACACTTAAAATCTCTGTTAGTCTCATGTGGAAGGTCAGTTTTAAAGTGAAGCACATGAACAATTTGCCATATATATCCCTAGTGACTGCTACAACCGCTGTTAGGCATCAGAGCAGAAATTCCACACAGTAATTCCCTCTCATCTCTGCATATGTAGCAGCTGATAAAAGCCCACTGGCCTGAAGAGTAGTATGCTTCCTGCAGTAAATCAAAACAGTGCAGCTAAAACCTCCCAATGAACAAACAGAATAAAAGACCTCATATTTTCTGAGAAAGGCATGCAGAGGAAATCAAGAGGGACCATTTCTTATACCAAGTGTGCATTTGTTATTCATAACCATTCTTATTTGTTTTAACTGATGGCAGTAATTGCCATTCATGGTGTATTGCATATGATAAATATCCTGTCTGAAATCAGAAAGAGAGAATGAAAAAGAAACTTAAAATATAAAAAAATACCATGCCATAAAGGAAACACGTGATTGATTTCACAGTGTCAAATTTTGTTCCATAAATTGGGCAGACATGTTTGCCTTCCTATAAAATCCCCTCACCATGCTGTCTATATCGCTCTGCTGAATCTTGATCATGATTGGATGACCACAGCTTTGTGTCAAAATGTGTCAGTGGAAGCAGAGGATGCATGTCTAGTTCACGATGACAAGGCTCAAATGGTAACTCTGCCTTATTACTCTACATTAGATATCCATATTATTACATTATTACTCTATGTTAATACTCTAGAATGTTTATGGTATTACTGCTTGTATGGAAAACATGTATATGCTATTTTTAAGCCAACAATGCAGTGAAAAATATATAGTACAATAATAATCACTGCAAAGTCACAAGCTGCTTTCAAGAACTTTGGAGGATGTAGATAAGACTGTTTGGATTTAATCTTAGATTAAAAATGCACCTGCTTGAATTCTCAATGCACATTGTGTCAACCAAAAAAGTGTGCAAGTGTTTTCTTTTTCCAAGGAGTAGTTATGGTAATGACGATGCATTCAGAGGAAACTCAAAGGACAGTGCAGACATGGAGCATTCATTCAGCACAAAAAGGTGCCCATGGGCATCCATAACAGGCTATGCCATATTTTATGATGCATGTGTTCCTAAATAAGAGTGAAATAAGAATGAATATTGCATGGAGGGGTTTGTGTGTGTGTGTGTGGGGGGGGGGGGGGGGGGGGGGTTACAAAACCTTACTCTTTGTCCTAGCTCTATGTCCCTGACACCAACTACATTCACAACACAGGTCTAGGTCCTTGACACTAGCTATATTCACATAACAGGTCTAAGTTCCTGACACTAGCTACATTCACATCACAGGTCTCGGTCCCTGGCCCGAGCTACATTTTTATTTCAGGTCTAATCCCTGACAGTAGCTACATTCACATCACAAATGTTTTTATGTGTTTTTAGTGACCCCTTTTAGACACCAATGTGATCTGACCTCTGTCCTGAAAGGACCAATATGCAAAATCTTTAGTTTTGTTTGACATGGATGCAAATTCTACTTATTCCATTGAATGGGGTTCCATTGTAATAGCGACAAGTGCTTCAGACAGTATAGGGACTGTGGGAGGTCTTAAACTGACTACTTAAGATATAAAAATTTGTCTTAAAAAATATTCTCTGCTCAGAAATTTTCTTTGCTAGTAGCCAAAACAAACAAAATCTGTTAATCTCCACATGTGCACGCAAAGATCCGCAGGTCATTTAGCATGATCAAACAAGCTGTGTAATATCATACATTACGTCAGCCTGGGGGAAGGCACAATGCAGAGAAGAAATCTGAGCTCATTGACTGCTAATCAAAGCAGCACACTGAGACGGGCGATCCATGCACACGGAACAGTGAGTGCTGCCCGTCAGCACCTCCAGCCAAACACAGCTGTCCTGCCCACTCCTAGTCAGGTTGTCTATTTTTATCGTATCATCTCCCACTGCATGTCTGAGTCTCGGGCTCCTATTTCCAATTATCGATGTTAAATTGACTGGTGGCGCGGCATTGCCGGTGGGAGAGCTGGGTGTTTCTTGGCGTGAGTGTAGAGTGCGAGGGACATGGCTGCTGTGTATGCCACACATTTAGTGCATGTCACACTCTCTGCGTAAGACAGTGTGAAATGACTCCAAAAAGAATAAACTGCACATTGCAAGATGAATTCCTATTTCTTATGCCAGGGCAGAACATAGGCCTACAACGGGGGGTGGGGTTAACTGATGTTAATGATTTTTACATACTCTGAGGAGAGCTATAGTTGTGTTTTAAAGAACAGTGCAAAGTATCCATTGAGACAGCATTTGGGATTTAGATACACTTCTTGGAAGACCTTGGTCAACTTCGGCCCCGAAGTCTAAGAATAGCCCCAGTCATAGAGAAAGACAAGCTTTCAAATACTCCATAATAAATCACAATTGCAGTGCAGAACTCGTTGACCTTGATTATATCACTGTTTCTTATTACAATGTTTATGGCAGCAGAGCCTCCATTTAGAGCACTTTGCTTAACAGTGTCATGGTTGTTCACAGTGCTGCCCTTATTGTTGTTGTTGGTTTGTTAGATTTGGTGCCTGGTGCTCCACCAGGCAAAAACATGTGCTAATATGTCTGGGTGATAGTTGGCTGCAGGGTGGAACAATCATTTTCTGGTCAGACTTAAAGGGGATTTTATTAGAGGGGCAAGAAAGAAGGGAAGAGGCAGAGTGCAATGGGATTTATGTCCAGTGGAGGGTGTAGGAACCAGACTGCAGGCCACAGCGATTACAGTAAATCTGTCTGCAGTCAGGGGACCAGTGATCCACACACCCCCTCCCCCGTCACAGCTGAACATTTCACTCATACCAGTGAAATAAGAAATATTCAGTCTGAAGCCAATTGCAATGCTCAGCAGTTCATGTAAGCACATCTTCAGAGCTTAATTGATTCACCTGCAATACTTGGATAAAGGTGCATTTGACAGATCAAGTTAATTATATAGCACTTTTTTTTTTGTCAAATACTTATTGACAAAACATTTCTCATTAAAAAAAAAAAAACCCTAGCAGGATGAACAATATCCTTGTGGTCTATTTTCATGCTTGTAATTTACAGAGAAATAACACCATTTGGTAGTTTGAATTGATTATTCCTGTCACATTTTGTGAGTTTTGCACAATCCTACCAAAAATTGCTTTATACTTTAAAACGTTTAAAAGACTCAAACAGCCTAAGTGATCAGTATGATTGGTTATTTACATGTTTTGCATACTTTATTGGTTTCATTTTTACTGACATTGGTATTGCTACTCTGTTTCCCTGAATGATATTGGATTGAGATGGGGAGTTATTGCTACAGTGTGAAATGGGAAAGACTGGAGCAAAGTGAGTGCAAATAAACTTCTTGTTTCTTTTCTATATTGGAGCCCCTTTAAACAATTAATAGCCTAATTTACACTTACAGCATTTAGCTGACGCTTTTATCCAAAGCAACTTACAATTATGACTGAGTACAGCTTGAGCAATTGAGGGTTAAGGGCCTTGCTCAGGGGCCCAATAGTGGCAACTTGGCAGAGGTGAACCAGCAAGTGTCTGATTACAAGTTAAGTACCTTAACCACTGTGCTACCACTGCATTGTTTTTGTTTGCAATCAAATGGGAACACCAAAACTTCACTTTCTGTGATGTTCTAATGCTTTAAAGGAAAACAGCGGATCCCTGGAAGCTTAGATTAATCTGAATCAATGTCTGATCCTGTTTTATTTCAACATCTTAAGTATACCTGACTTTCTCCTTAAGAGCCGAAAGGATAAGTTTAATATCTCCTCCAGGTAACTACTGCTTAAGCCTTTTCACATGGCCAGTGGAGTCTTTCATAAAGCCTAGTCATTCACCTAACAAACAAACACACACACACAGAAAGGAAAACAGAGAGAAATAGCACAATGAAGGTGCACTACTAGAAATAGCTGCACCATGAAGATGATGTGCCACCTTGTGGTAGTGTAAAACGTAGAAATTGTTTTATTACTTTAATTCAACAATTTTAATATTTCTGGAGGCCAAAGTCTTGACAAAGTCTAGATTCCATAATAACATTCCATAATACTTTCAATGGTGATATTGTCTCTTTACTGTTGAAATAACCAATCAGTTATAATATGGGAATTACTTTTTACATGGCATATGCAGGCATATTAACAGAGTTGCATTTATCTCTAACCAAGCTGTTTAACTTATGGTTATTATTGAGGGGAAAGGGCACAGTGCTCTTCTGTCCTGTATAAGTCCAGTTTGGCTGGGTTGACCCTCTCAGAGGGCCCTCTCACTGTGGTTAATGGGCACTGCTGGGCTCAGTGAAACAGAACTAAGACTTTATTTACAGATCCCCCAGGTAACACAGCACCAAGGCCAAAGCACAGGGGAGAGAGATGAGCTAGTACTGTTCAAGGCATTGGCAAAGACTTGCCTGTGCTCTAAATCTTCAGCACAGTACAGCTCATTAACCTCCAGGCTCCCGTATATATTCATATTAAATTGAGTGGTCTACTTTAGGTTGAAAGATGCATGCACCCATTTCAGTGAAAAGCTGAACTTCCCTGTGTAGAGAAGCAGTGAAGGGACTTAACTCTAGGATCTCATTATACTTTGTTGACTCCCACCTGTTAAGAATAAACACTGAAGAGTAATGAGGCTAATACCTTGAGGTTTTTTTTTTGTGTGTGTGTGTGTGTGTGTGTGTGTGTGCATGTGCCCATGTGTGTGGCAACAGACATATGCTTGTTCCCTCACTTCCAATATTTTATTCTCTTAGCTAATCGCTTTTGCCTCACATCCATTCCACAAACATAGCATATCTGTCATTACAGTGATTACGTAAGGCAGCATATGAAAGCTCTTCCAGATGAGTGTCGAACACCCCAGTGGAACTTTCCACACTGACACCTGCTCCTGGAACAGTGTGCCAGCATGCTGTGGCGGAGGTGCCTGCTAGCCTGCCTGAGGAAGATAAGCTCTTCCATTTGCACAGCCATGGGAGTCTGTTTACACGGGCAGACACACACACACACACACACTCCCATGCACACTAATAAACATATACACTAGCAAGGGTGCAGACAAACTTCTAAGCTTCACACACAGATACACACACTGGTAAACGCATTGATCCTCAAACAATAGGTAAGTGGAAAGGCGGGGAGGAATGTGCATGCCTATGGCTTTTCAACAACTCAACAATAATTCCATCAGTTATAAACAGCATGCATCCCAAACATCAGCAATTTTGATATTTTGTTCTTTGGTCCACTGCACAGCACACCAATCTCGGAACAACCTCATAGCTTCATATTTGGGACATTCTCTGGACTTGAATCTCACCAGCAATAGCTACCACTCCAGCTGGTGTGGGTAATGTTGGTGTGTATCTGTGTCCTCCAAGAAATGAGGTTTGCATGCAGACTTAACACACGTAAGCTGGTAGCAAGATGCAGTTGATGCACAGCACATCCAGGCAGGGGAAATAATTTACTTCTGCACCTTAATGTACCTGGCAGTGGGGCACTGAGTTCCACAGAATGGGGAGTTAGTAGAGAGTGGCTTTTTTAAAGCTTAATAGCAAGTCTCTTTCTTCAAAAGACTTCCTACCCTGCCTGACAAATATCCAGCCTTTACTTCAGTAATAAATAGCCATTATTCTGCCATAATGACTGACTAACAGCCATTTAATGGCAATCAGAATGGCTTCTACATCACCATATTTATGTGAAAAGGGATTTAATATTCTACTGGATGTGACAGTTTATCACTTCATTTTTCGATTCATTCAAGCGGGCTAGCAAAGTGATAATAGGCTGAATCCATTAAGAGCACGTTAGCCAGAGATAAGCTCTTAAAAGTTCCTGAGAACAGAACTCATTTGGAGGATGAGTGTATGATCCAGCTGAGAACTCAAGATGCTTCACGCAAGGAAAGCATGATGATCATACACTGTCTTCTCACCACCCTGAAATTAGATGTTTCTCTCCAGGAGATGAGAACATCGTGAAGAAGATTTTGCACCAGGGCTGAAGTGCAGAAGAGAAAACAGCTTTGTCAGGTTGGTAGAGATTGCAATTATGTGGGCATGGAGATGCCGGCCAACCTGACACCACCTAAAAATCCTGAACACATTTTCTTTCCTCCTGCACTGCAAGTGTGAAGCTTCTGATCATCTCTCCAGGATCCCATTAACCTCCTGAGTCACCACATCCTCAAATGAGCATGTGGGTCTCTGGAGATTAGAAAAATATACCACTCCATCACACTTATTATTTATTTAATTATTATGACACCTCTGCCTTATCCAGGGTGATGTAGACTACTGGGTCCATGTGCTCGCCATTGGCCTCAAACTCGCCACCATTCCCAATCATTTCCAGTGTCGCTGTCAATCATGCGATGCTTGGCCTGCCCAGTGGTGGAACTGCCACAATGGGATATGCTCAGTGACAGCTGATGGGCCTGCTGTGTGGGAGGAATAGCTGGAGCATTTTGGAGACTGTTGGCTGTGGTAAGCAGATGCAGGGCTTTTTTTTTTTTTGCTTAAAAAGAGCAATGAAGCAAATGTAGCAAATTAAAACAATGAAGATTTTGCACCTACAATAAGATGGAGAGAGAGGGAGTTGGAGCTGAGAGACAGACATGGGGAGAGAGAGGAGAGCAAGGACACTATGCTGAGAATGTGGTAAGATGAAGAGTCAGTTGCGGTTTCAGCTCTGATGTGTAATAAGACTTCACCAGTTGATGAGTCCCATGAGGTCGGTTTGTGCCAGCGGTGTGATGCTGCCATTCAAAATGAGGGCAGAATGGTGAATGAGTCAGCAACCTGTTTAAAAACATGCCAAATAAAACATGTATATCATGTATTTTAGACAGAGTTTCATAAACAACATATTGGGCATATCCTTTTAGGAATGCTGTGCACAAAACAGATTTAGTCCATTCCATACTGCACATGAGAAGACAGTATGAAACTAGCTCTGGTTTAATTCCAATAACCCCTCCACCAGCTTGCTGTATAGAAATAAAAGGTATTTTAAAAAACTCTTCATCATGTTCACGTTCTTCATGTATCACTCATTTCTATTCTCATCTGGGCTTTCTTGTTCGGCCTGTCCAGCGTGTTGAGTCGTTGCCTTGCCTCAGCTCACGCCGGGTGCTCGCTGCCCCCCACTCACTGCATGCAGTCCATCGTCGTACTTGTAAACAGCCTGGCACCGCACAACGTGATTTTGTCAGGGTGTTATAAATCACACACCACTGCCACCCACACTTGCGCACACTTCCTGTAATGAATCGAATCATACTGGCAATGGTGGCTATCTGGACAGGAACCATGGTAGTTCATGAGGATCTGAGGGAGTCCTAGTCCTGATACAGGAAGATTAGCAAATCAGTGGTTCTCACCAGGTGGTTCAGCAGCATGAGATGGCCGCAAGCTGTTTCTTCAAGTTTCATGAGGTCTTGAAAAAAAAACAGGAAAATTTTGTTCTCGACATGCTTCAGGATATGTTAAGTTTGTGCAGCAGCCCAGCTACTTTGATATGGATCTGACATGACACCGAAGTAGATTATGGGGGTTATTTTCATGACATGACCAGACCATTGGGGAGGAAAGCAGTGGGGGCATTCATTATGTGTCAATTCTATGCCAAGTTCAATACACAAAGCTATATCAAAAGGCAAAGTGTCAGTGTCTTCGCTAGAGTGGAAAGAGTAAATGTATACTCACAAAACTGCCAGATCTTTTAAACAAGCAGGAATCTCATTACTGGAAATGATACAAGTTTTGGAATTTGACCTTACATGCGCATTCAGTTCCCACTGCAGAAAGGGTTTTAAGTTCTGCAGTAGTGTTTAAACAATGAGTGCTGTCATGTTGTTCCTTTATTATCATCCACTGCAATCTAACAATACTTGTCCAAAAGGCTGAAAAAGAATAAACCATTGCTCTATGGCTGTCAGCCTGCAGACAGTCTGTGTTTAACACTGCAAGCATGTTAGTCAAAATGCAACTACTCCACTCCTGCACAAGCGTTGTCTGCTCTGATCCTGGTAAACTCTGGACTGATTCTGGGTGGCCAGCAGCTGCACTCCCTGTTCGATGGGCAAACATCTCTACAGAGGTGTACAGTCTGTGGAGCCATGTTCTCATAGAGCCAAGAAGTTCCGATGGTCACTCTACAAGGGTGCCATGCCGCACAGGTATACACCACCTGCTGTGATCTGATTTTTCAGACAGAACGTGAGCTGTATCCACCAGCCCCGCCCAAAGGGACGAAGTGGGGAGCTGTGAAGAGAAGGCTGGAGGGCCTGTCAAATACTTACTTTTTAAAAATGAGTTTTCTAGTTCAAAGGAACTGTACACGCTTTGTGTAATAAGTGCTGCATTATAATTCCATAAACCGAGACAAAAAGGGAATGCTTTTCAAGAGAGAGGATTATTGGGGCTAGGCCACTGAAATGTAATATGCAAAAATCAATATAGCCCGACAAAACATGACTTCAAATCAAAAGAATTCCAAGGTGCACTTACTTAGAAAGGTGAAAAGCAGTTGGATTGGAATAAAGAAATAAATACTTTTCAAAAGTGAGAGAGAGGGTCTTGGGTTTTTCTGACGGCACTTCATTCCGGGCATTATAATTTTATAAATGTTGTTCTGCCAGAAGACTATTTTGCATGATTTTGCACTGTTCTAAAATGTGTTTTTCCCCACCTGCAAGTCTGGTATTAAACTGCATCCCTGATCACGTTTTGGGCATCACATGTTGATGGATATAAATGCTCAAAAGACATTTAAATCAGATCTGAGGAGTACAGTTTTCTAAAGTAAAGCATGAGCAGTAGTACATTAATTTAAATAAACAAAGTTAAATGTAAATAAAATAGATTTTCAAAACTAAAGTATAACAGTTAAACATTAAAAAGGATGAATGACATTAAGAAGTGCAGAAATGTAAGATGTTTACTTTTTATTTTTGGTGTTTAAATACATTCAAAAGTATTCCGATAGGATGGACGTATATACAGCCAAAGCAATGTGGACATTTTATGTTTGTATGAACTTGTGCTATATTGAGCTATGAAACTATGGAGTCTCTTAAGGAACCCCACCCCCACCCATCACCCCCTACACTGGCAGCAATAAGAGCCTTTCCTCTTCTGGGAAGACCTATCACAAGATTTTGGAGTATCTCTGGGAATTTGTGCCTATTCAGACTAAAGAACATTTGTGAGATCAAGACAGGAAGGACATCAGACCGCTGGGCAGGCCCCAGTAGTTCACTACACCAAACAGAGGTTTCACAAACCAGTGTACGGTTGTATCTTATCACAGTGCCATGTTTAAAATCACTGAGCTCTTCAGCATGACCTATTCTACTTGCAGGGCTTGTCTATGCAGATTGCATGGTTATATGATTGACTTTACATACCTGTTAGAAATGGGTGTAGCCAGACCTCAAAAATAAAAAGGGTGTTCATGAAGGGCATTCAGTAAAAATGTCCATAGTTTTGGCCATGAAGTATAAATGGTGGAACATTTTTTTTTAAACTTCATTCTTTTTAAATGCATTAATATAAAGAATTAAAAAATAAATGAAAATGATCAAGCAATTTGTGTTTTATTATTATTAATGACTATTTGTGCTATTTTAATTTGCCATTCATTTTGTTGCTAATCCTCCTCAACTTTGATTGCAGTTGTGTTCTTACTTCAGCTCCCATGGGCACGTTTGAAAGTGTTCAAGTGGTAAACTGACATAACACAATTTTAAAGCAGAGGTGATTTTTACATGACCTGATAAAAAAAAAAAATCTACACTTTTCCTATAGCTACAGTGTTTGTATGAAATTATTTTAAATTGCTCTTTGACCACGAAAGTGTCAGGGCAGTCTCTCAGATGTTAATAAATCAATCAGCCCAGTAGGAGGTCCAAGTTGAATAAAGGGTTGCCATGACTACGTAACAATCTTTTATGTCGTTCTCTTTCAAGTGCAGTGTTATGGTGAGTATTCATATTCCGAGAAAAGAATGAGAAAATGTATGCACTTGATGAATGGTGGAAGGAGTAAGTTCTGAATGTAAAGTTTCAGTTCAACAGACACCGTCAGAAGGCAGTACTGCGACTGGCTCCTTGGAATAACGTGACTGAGGGCACACCTTTTAGTATTAGCTTTGAGAGGAACAAAGACTTACAGCCGACTGAACAAACAGATATTGAGTGAGAACGTTCCTAAAATGACTGTCTTCCTTTTCTTTACAATACTGCATTGAAAACAAAACCTAGAATGTAAATGTGAGCATTTACTGCAAGGATCAAACCGATATATTCGTTTTACACAGCGCACAAGTCTCCGGTGTGCTGGAACGCCCTCTCGCGCTGGAGTACATCTGCGTGTTAATGGCAGAGAGGGCCCACCCGCACAACAGATGGGCGGCTGCCAGGGACTCAGGTTGTCTCCTCTACAATCGACATGGCCACCTCCAGCGCGCTGACCTCGGCCGAACACGGAAGACACAGCAAGAGCTAAGAAACTATTGATCCCTCTCGTTTCTATAGCCGCACGCTGACAGCTCCGCATGCCTATTGGGCTTCTTTTGTTACGTGCTTTGTTTTATAGGTTTATTTGTTTGTATATTTATCCAGTTTTTAATTACGCCCAGACATGACCTACTGAAGTTACCTATGATGATATAAAGATGGGCTGAATGTACAGCGTGATCAAAAGGAATGTGTCCTTTTGTCATGATTTGTGTCTTCGCCTGTCACTGGTTTCAGCTGTTTCTTATACCCAGTTTTCCCGTGTCGTCGCTGGTCTATTTTTTTGATATCGTGTATCCTGTATATCGGTTAACTTTTTTTTAAGTATTCTAGGTGGGCTGTTTGTAACAGTCAGTTTCAGCAACCACCCAAATACAACGTAGCACAAACTACTAGTGCACTCTGAAATAGCCTGTATGTATTTAATTAGCTTTAAGTGTCGACAGTATGAGAATAAGTGACAATTATCATTAGTTGTAGCTCAAATGTGCTGATAGGAGGGACATTAAGCATCATTAGAAAAAAAACAAACTCTTGAATAGTTTAACTAAAGGAAAACGTTTTTAAACAAATAAAAGGCTTGCATTTTAAGTTATTGCTTTTATCATCTACCTCTAAATTAGTTATCAAAAAGAAACGCCCCTACCCATACATTACAAGTGCCTAAACTTCGCAGTTGTAAAGCGAGCGCATCTTAGACTATTAGACAGAACCACCACTAAAACACAACTAATCTATCTAGCTAACGTTAGCAAGCTACTAGCTAAAAAGTTATCTAGCTAACAGCGGACGCTAGCTAGCTCAGTTCGCTAGAACACCAAAATAGCTACACAAACAAGCTGTTATCTAGAGAAGTGGGATAAATAACAGGGTAGTGGTAGATTAGAGGTTAAGGCACTTGCTATCGGAAGGTTGCTAGTTCATGCCCCACCACTGCCAAGTTGCCACTGTTGGGTCCCTGAGCAAGGCCCTAACCCTCAATTGCTCAAGCTGTACTCAGTAACAATTGTAAGTCGTTTTGGATAAAAGCGTCAGCTAAATGCCGTAAATGTAAACTAACAGTTAACCAACACTACCGCAAACTTAGGTATCACTAACTTAGCTAGTTCACTGGTACTATAAATTTAAAAACTACCACAAAATGAACACCTTGACTAGCTAACCAGCCGTCTTAGCAAGCTACTCAACATAGTTTTCTGACCAAAGTCCTCTCAAATGGATTTTGGAGAAATTCTTATTGAATTTGAGGGCGGCTGAAATGCTCTGTTTGAAGTAACCGCATTGCTCATTGTTAATAACGTCGAATGTCCCTACTCCACTAATTTGGCTTGGAGCGATAAATGAAGCGCCCTTGGAGTATCAGATTCGAGGACGCCGATCGGCTAAATTTATGTTGCTATGTGCATATCTTGTGTCAGCAACGGTTACCAATGGGCTGTGCTGGGTGATATTTCTATCTCGACAGAGGGAATGAACCAGGAAGCTCATTTCTCCCAATATATATATATATATATATATATATATATATATATATATATATATAAATAAATAGATATATATATATATAAATAGATAGATAGATAGATATAGATATTACACTCTATTTTGTATTTTAGCACAATCATACTTAAAAGTAGTTATTCTTTTTTTTTTTTGATGAAAATGACTAGCAATATCCAGCAGGAAGGGCGGCGCCCTAGCGCCCTCTATTGGCCAGCCGCCACTGACCGCAAAGTAGATATGGTAAATGAGATTTGTATTTTTCACTGTATGCTTAATCTCTATACCCTTCATACCTATTCCTGGTGACATATGAAGTTTGTATGTTACGTTGAAATGTCATTTTAACAATTACAACAACGTGTATTCTAAGAAAAAGTCTTATGAGCCAAATAAATGAATCTGAATACTATCAGACGTATGTCATAGAGCTCTTTTGTGATGTTAGTCCATATGTTTTATGTATTATAGAACACCAAACGGCATTTGCAAATGTGGCATAAATAACTTTACTGAGGGTGTCATTAAAGAGAATTTTTACTAATTGAAAAAAGTAGGTTCATATTTCTAGACTTAAAACTGTATTCGGTAATTAACCTGCATCTGGTCGGCTTCCCAGGTACGTGCACACACCCACACATGAAAAAATAACATGGTGTACTTTTAAAGATAGATGGAAGAAAATGTATGATGGAAGTTTGCTTATATTTAGACCATATTTGCCAGATTTCCATTAATCACACATCCTCTGGCAAAAAGCAGATCACATTACCCATTTTGTTTCAAAACTACAAAATAAGCTCTGCAATGCTGCAACAATAAGGACCTGATGAAACTTGCAGGTCCAACAAGTATGAAAGCAGCAATGACTATAAATATTATACTTAGATGCTCCCTAGAACCTTTACTAGATGTATGGAGAGTGTTATAGCTTTTAACTAAACTGCAGGATAGGACACATCTTTAAAATGCAGTATACACCTCTAACAGGTGGTAGCTGCACTGTTGTTCTGACTGAGTGATATATCTATCACCCAAGAAGAAGCAGGGAATGAACCAGAACCAGGAGATTATTATATATATATATATATATATATATATATATATATATATATATATTATTTATTTATTTATTTATTTTTTAATGTTTATTTTAAAAATGAAAATTATTTCTACCAGGTGGGGCTGCACCCTAGTGCCCTCTATTGGCCAGACACCATTGGTTATCATGTCTTGTTTTCTGTTTGTCACTATGCCTTGTGGATATGTTGCTTCTGGTGCTATTAATCGACTGTTTTTTTGACCCCAATCTTGGGTTTGCCCCTGATAAATCTCGCTCTGCAGCATTTGCGCCCACCTCCCTATCGCACCGTGTTAGATTTTCTCTTTCGGTCCCCCCTTCACACAAATGAAGCCACTTGGGACAGCTTACATCATGTATGAATGTCCTTCTAATACATAAAAACTGTGATCTTCAGAGAACCTTCAACAAAATACATCAGTCAATAAATAAACACTTAGTAAATGCCTCAGTCAGTAAACAATAAACAGTCATTTTTCTCATTACATTGGTTACTGGGCATCAAAATAATACCTTTTTGTATTGGCTTGTTGGTACTGCATGACTTGTTGATACTACATACTTGATTCATATTAATTAATAACCTTTACTGATATAATAAATGATTTGTTTCTAATGGATTCTTAGGCTGAAAGAATTCACATAGAGGTCAATTGAATGCTTTTTAATATGACTTTTCTCTTGGTGTGCAAATTGGATGCTGTCACATCCTGTTGATTCATTTGTCCTCAGTGGTCATCCTGCTTAGCTTGTAAAGTTTATTGGTTTTAATGGGTTAGACCTGTTTCAGTCAGGGAAACAAAATGCCACAATGTGACTAAGATGATTGTCCTCCTCTTCTTCCTTTAATGTTCAGTCCCTGCTACCCATGCTGTTTGCTCCCACACATTAAACCCAACAGCTATAACTTAAATCACATCTTTTGTAACCAACTTTGTTATTAAACATTTTGTAAAAAATTTTATTGTTCAAACTATCCTCCTCAAAATATGTGTATACACAGTCTACATGTTGGATCAAAATATAGTTGCAAGTGATTATGTAAGGAAGAAATGCAGCACATTTGGGCACATGGACAACATGCTCACCAGTTTCAGGATAGGTCAGGACCAGGAAGGTAGATGTTTTTGTTGCATTAAACATCCTAACATTGCTTACCCTAATTCTCTGTCTATTTTATTGTATGTCTGCCTTTATAAGTGTGGCAAGAAATGTGCCTTGGTGTTTGTGAACAGTTTGAAGCAGAATGAGACAGGTGACTGTGTGAGGCATACACTCAAGTTCAGTGAAGAACAGCTTGGGAGTTCATGAATTTAGGTTATTTGGCAAGATCATGTTCATGATATTGCCCCTTTTTGTCCAACTGATTAATGTAGACTAATGTTCATATGCTAACTTGGAACAATAAATCTCCCAAAGCTGTACAGCTTGAGGGGCATCATTTTCTTGCTGAAGTGCCCTCTATGGGTCAAAGTACATCAAAACTGGCATGCCAACTCACACCATGTGCCTGTTCCTGCAGCTGAATAGCACATGTACCTGTGTGTCAGGTCTGGTCAGAGCTGACACCTCTTTTTGTGACTGAAGGTTGATGGGCTCTGACGGTCACGTTTCAATAAAATCTCAAGAATGTTCTGGTCATTTTTAAAATTTATACTGTTGTGGGGTTTGTCTAGGTCAGTGTTTGCTTGATTTTAAGTACTTTTTAATAGGTATATGTATAGAGGTATACAGGTTTGTGGAGGATGTAGAGGCCATTGGAAGCAATGAAATATCATAGAAATACCTACAAAAACAATTTAAGGTGCTTTATGCTTGAAAGCCTGTAAGAGTAATAACTACACAATAGAAAATGAAAAGAATGCATATGTAAAAAGAAGATTTAGTAACACTTGTGTAAAGTACCCAGATCTCATGATGTGACATTTCCACCAGAGTGAAGGGTTTGTGAGTTTGTGAGTCATTGCTGAAGCACCGAGCTGCATGGCAGCACAGAGCCTTTCTGCTCATCCTGCAGGGTCTCAGCACACAGCCTTCCTGCTTTCAGGCTCCCTCTGCTCAAGGGACCGACAAGAAAACAGGTAGCCTCATTCCTCCACTTCTACGGTTAATAGTGCTAATCTTGTATTGGATTTATAATACTGTAGTTTTATGGTATTTCCATAATTGAATATATTACATAGAAATTGAAAACCAAATAACATGTTAGCTATGGCCAAATGGCTTTTAAATGTATTAGCAGTCAATTTCTCTTTTCTGTTGAAATTACAGGGTAGTAATGTGATTTGTTATTTAAAATTCAGTATTTCACAGTCTTCACTATTACCTGCTAATGAAAGATCCCTCAGAAAATTAATGATAAATGTGACTTTTGTTCAAATTTCCAAATCCAGTCAGACCCAGCTGGAGAATCCAGAAAATTTACAAAGGGTTCTGGATTCAGTGGAAGCCAGTGGGCTGTCCTTTGCTCCTACACACCCATCCTGTGACATGTGATGGTAACCTCTACACACATACTTCAACACAAGCAACTCTGCAAAGCTGCTGCCCAATACCAGCCACCAGCAGCCATTCTGGTGGTTTATCATAAGATTTTTTTCTGGACAAGGTGTGGCTTCTTCAATGGCTTCTGATGTACACTTAGGGTCTGTGGACTGCTCTGGTGCTGAGGGATGAAGATTGAGATTGAGTTCTTGTGAGAAGTTCTGAAGGAAATAATTTAGGCCACTGGCTGCCTTTCAATGCAGCCATCTGAGCATTCACTATGTGTGTCATAATACTGAGGTGACTCCCCAGCCCAACACCAGCACAGAAGGAACAGAGCAGTAGATGTTTCTGCACCTCTTCTCAGATGCAGGATTGTACCCTCACAGTCAGTGATGCCAACCCTTAGCTGTCTGCTGGAAAGGTGAGGTGTAGCTGACACACCAACACAGTGCTTCTTGCACCAGGGCCACATACAGCATCAGATTTGTCCCACCACATTAGTGTGGCCAAATACTACCCCTCCCTACCATCTGTCCCTGTTAATCCGCACATGATCCATGAACAGAGTGGATGACCTGGAACAGGAGACTCATACCATGCCTTGGGAGCTTTGCCTTGCCCAGATCTTCCAGTGGCCATCAAGACCAGATGGAGTTTCCATGAACACAGGCAGAGTAGCTCTGAAGGACCTCTCAGAGATATGCCAAGCATTAAGGAGATTTATTAGAGCAGAGTAAGTCAAAGCCAATCAGAATAGAGTGACTCAAAGTAAGATTAGAATGAACTTGCTTTTACTTCTGGCTAAGACAGAATCTGTAAAGTCACAAATATTAGAAAATTAAAACTGATTTTAACATGCATGTTTTTAAACCACTGTTAGATCTCAAAATACAAACAAAGGAACAGCCACACCCGCTCACTTTATGGTGAAGTAAGAAACAATGGAAAACATTGAGTCACCTTTTATAAAAATAAATACTCAATACTTATATATATATATATATATATATATATATATATATATTCATATTTATCAACTGGTTTATCTTTATTTAATTGATTTTACACATTTGTGGTTAAAGCATTATTTAAGAAAAAGCACAAGAATTTGCAGACTAAAACAGTTGCTTAAAGTTAATATATGGGATAAATCTTAATGGCTCATAAAATTGTAGTATTGTTTTTAAAGCTAAACCAGCTAAACTTGTAATCCATCCTGTCTGGTTTAACTGTGAGGTAAATGTGGCAATAGTTATCTTTATAATAATACTAAAAAATTAAATTTATTATCCAATAAAGTAAGTTGTGACATTTAGGACAGTTCTAATTGGATAAAATCACTAGATGGCAGTATAAATCTCTGCCACTTGGTATAATCCCAAAGATGCACAAGAGTAGTGTTGCCATATTGGAGTGAAAACACTTATGGGGTTATAAAGCGGACTGTAACAGGCCTTTCATGTTCGTGTTGATCTAACATATAAAGGGGATTGTAACAGACCTGTTATGTTTGCACATTTGATTTCAATTTGCACAGGGGGCAGATGAGGTCATTTGCAGCATTTCGAGTCGTTGGGTGGTCAGACATTAGGTTTTAGGCCGTTATTTCAGCTCCTTGAACGGCAAAATGCTTGGCCGGATATCTATTTGTCATCCTGGAGTGGACTGATTGTTTCTTTCCATTGATCACTATTTTAGCATGTCAATGGGTCAAATACATGTCAAAGCAAATATATTTAATTGGTTTAACAAATCGCCTCGTACCTTACCTGCCAGCTAACCGCAGAAAGTCCATTCTCTAAATGCTTGTCAGTTAGGATGTTTGCAATGGTGTAGAATACTGATGACTTTAGTTCTCAGTACATAATTTCCTTTTGAAGAGTAGGAAAGATGAATTTCGTGTCTTCTGTAGGCTACACTGTGTCAGACTTAGTACTGCAAGTTGGTTGAGTAATTTATATTCCAGATTTATACATTAAAAGTGTCAGTTCTGTTAGCTAGCTAGATGGGTTATGCTTTTAATGTTGTAGTGCTATATCCTCATCACCGTATGTCCTCCTTTTCGGGGGTTATTAAAGTGGATACCTTCCTACTTTGGCCTAAAGCAAAAATAAACAATGAAATCTTAGATCACCACTCCTTGATGACGAGCTTCAAAAATTCTGTTCCATGAGGCAAAGGTGAAACCACACCTCACTCATGTAGCCTACCAATTCATAATAAAACACAATACTTTTCTTTCAAGAACTCTAATACAAACGCTACAACATCTCTTATTTATCTGTTGTATTCATGTATCGAAGCTACCATGTTCGGTCAATAATAGGCTATACCGTTCTATTACGTTTTAGAACGCACCATTTTGCAAAAGGAGGGAACTTTGAAAAGCCACGTAAATATGTTTACATCAGGGGGATTAATGACAACCATCTGGCAACCCTTTAGAAGCCGCCACTGGATATCCCACAGTGCTTTGCTAACAGTGCCATGTTTTTACAAGATTTCTTGGCTGGGCAGCGCTCACATAAAAAGTTGGATGTTAGCTATTGAGCTATAATATTGCTGTTTTATCAAGTTTATTAACTATTTGGGGACTTGTATAAGGACTACACTGTCAAGATGCCGCGAATTATGATTAAGGGTGGCGTTTGGCGCAACACCGAGGTATGCAAATAAACAAATAGCAGCCTGTTCTGACATTAGCTGAACAAATTTGCTAGCGGTAGCTAGCTATTCAGCTAGGTAGCATCTAGCTAATCAACGGTTAGCCTAAATAATATCGTGATCTGTATTGAAAAGGTACATAGGGTACAGAGCTTACATTAGCAGCATAATTTTTTAAAATAAAAGGATATGGCTTTATGATAAATACAAGTTAGCGGTTACCTTCCATACATAGGAAGAAAGCGTTAGCCGTGTAACTATCCTTGCTAGCTAGTCTACCATAATGTAGTTGTGGCTACAGCGCTTGTAGCTAGCTAGCTAGCTAGCATTCGAACCGATGTATTCATTTAGATAATAGTAATTACATTGCTCTGCACAGTCCCCTTACCTGACCTTGTGTTTTTCGCTCCTTGTTTATGCAGGATGAGATCCTTAAGGCAGCGGTAATGAAATATGGCAAGAATCAATGGTCTAGAATTGCCTCGCTGCTCCACAGAAAGTCGGCCAAACAGTGTAAAGCTAGATGGTGAGTACTCATTTACCTAATTACAGGAAAATCTGTCATCCTACAGTATTTACTATTTTGGTCATGTAAACACATTTCAGAGTGTTTATTTTATGTGCCTAAAAATTGCTTTGTGGTGATCAAACCCAACCTAGGTATGAGTGGCTGGATCCTAGCATTAAGAAAACAGAATGGTCTCGTGAAGAAGAGGAGAAGTTACTGCATCTGGCCAAGCTGATGCCAACACAGTGGCGAACCATAGCCCCCATCATTGGCAGAACGGCTGCACAGTGCCTGGAGCACTATGAGTTTCTGCTGTAAGTGTTTGTCCTCACAGTGTATGTTTTTCATAAATTAGGCATGTGAATTTCTGACATAAATTGCTATAATAATTTCTGATCTCAGAGACAAAGCTGCACAGAGGGATAATGAGGAAGATACTGGAGACGACCCTCGCAAACTCAAGCCAGGGGAGATTGACCCTAACCCTGAGACTAAGCCAGCAAGGCCAGACCCTGTGGATATGGATGAAGGTCAGCATATTGACTTCTGAGAGAGTTTGCTTTTAGGGTCGTCACTGACAAGGTACCTGTGACACGTTTATTTGGTGATGCTGAAGAAATTGAGCTAGTACTGTTTCACCTACAGATGAGCTGGAGATGTTGTCAGAGGCGAGGGCCCGTCTAGCAAACACCCAGGGCAAGAAGGCGAAGCGGAAAGCCAGAGAGAAGCAGCTTGAGGAGGCTAGGTGAGAGCAATAGTGTGTTTGTGCAGAAACATGTATAAAAATGCATCATGAGTGATTTGAGGCCTCTCATGTCTACTGCAAAAATGAATCTTCTGAATGTGGCCTTTGGGCCTCTGAAATGTCCCTGTAGTATCTGTACAAGTACCATCCTTTCGTCCTCTTCATAGGCGTTTGGCAGCCTTGCAGAAGCGCAGAGAGCTGCGTGCTGCAGGCATCGACATTCAGAAGAAGCGAAAGAAAAAGAGAGGCGTGGACTACAATGCAGAAATTCCCTTTGAGAAGAAGCCTGCTCAGGGATTCTATGATACATCCATGGAGCAGTATGACCCACTTGAGCCTGACTTTAAACGACTTCGCCAGCAGCATCTTGATGGAGAGCTCAGAAGGTGAGTGACCGAAGCCCACATCAAAACTCCTCACTCAACCACCCCAACTTGTGGACTGGATTTAATCTGTTTCAGTGCTGGTTTGTTAGAGCCATTTTACTGAATGTGTTTTTCATGGATACAGTGAGAAGGACGAGAGGGAACGTAAAAAGGACAGGCAGAAGATCAAGAAAAAGAAAGAGTCAGACCTACCATCGGCCATTCTGCAGACCAGTGGAGTGTCTGAGTTCACTAAGAAGAGGAGCAAACTGGTTCTGCCTTGCCCACAGGTAAACAGATGGAGCTGCTGGTCCATGGTCTATTAAATGAAATGATTCATAGTCATGGTTTTAAGCCTGAGCCCCACTCTGCTCTTTTACAGATTTCTGATGCTGAACTGGAGGAAGTGGTCAAACTGGGCCAGGCCAGTGAGATTGCCCGCCAGACAGCCGAGGAGTCTGGCATCACAAACTCCGCCTCCAGCGCGCTGCTCTCTGAGTACAGTGTCACCAATAATGCCATGGCCCTCCGCACGCCACAGACTCCCGCAGCACAGGACAAAATTCTGCAGGTATACAATCCAACCAGAGTGTTGATACAGTGTAATGAAATGTTTTAATGTCATGTTCAGTGTTTTATGTGAATATTTTATTTCCACTTCCAGGAAGCCCAGAATCTGATGGCACTTACTAACGTGGACACGCCTCTAAAGGGTGGTCTGAACACACCTCTGCATGAGAGTGATTTTTCTGGGGTCACCCCACAGAGGCAGGTGATCCAGACCCCCAACACTGTGCTCTCAACACCTTTCAGGTAGCTGTTGTTTTACACAATATATTAAAATGTAGTATAGTTTGTGCTATAATTTTAGCAATCTGCAAATGGTGATCTTAAAAATGTTTGTTTGGGTTTTTTTTTTTTGCAGAACCCCAAGTCATGGTGCAGAAAGTTTGACCCCTCACACTGGTATGACTCCTAAGCCTTCAGTGGGAGTGACCCCAGGCCGGACACCCCTGCGTGACAAGCTCAACATCAATACAGAGGATGGCGCAGTGGACTACACTGATCCAGCTTACGCCAAGCACCTGGTGAGACCAAGCATACACCTATGAATACAATAAGAATGAATGGGACTGGCCACTCGGCCGTTGTTCCCACCGTGGAGAGCTCATATGTTTGCATGTGTGTGCCATGTGTTTTACAGCAACGGGAGTCACGGGAGCAGCTGAAGGTGGGGCTAATGGCTCTGCCTCTGCCCAAAAACGACTTTGAGATTGTGCTCCCAGAGAACGCTGAGCGAGATCTGGAGGAGGCAGAGGTGGACGAGAGCTTTGTGGAGGACGCTGCTGACATCGAACTCCGGAAACATGTCAGTCCCACTCTCCTCCTCTACCTCCTTACTCATAATTAAAGTCACACTCTTAATGCTGAGAGCTAAATATCCTGAACGGTTGTTGGGTTTTAATTTCAGGTAACTGTGTGCTACTTTTCAGAGATATGTGTAGTCATTCCATATTTTTGGGCGAGGTTAAGTCATGCAAGCATGCCTCCCTTTCACCGAAACCTTTTCAGTGCCATAACCTCAGGTTTATGGTGTGGTGATTGACTCAGATGGGTGGCGCTGTTACAGTTCTGCTTATATGGGGCATTGTATGAAGATAACTAAGAAATTCATAAATGGATGGAAAGATGGCAACAGTAATGACTCGTACAGCTTAATTTCTTGCACTGTTATGTACATCATTTGCATTACATTTTGGTTTAAAACCAAGTGGAATCATTTGCCATCACAAGTTCACATTTGGATTGTGTGCCACGTAATGACAACTCCTGCACTACAGCTCTTGGGCATAGTGAGCCGACATACAAATTTCAGAGCTGCATGAGGTGCACTGGATGAGGAACACGGGGAGAATCAAAAGACTTTTAGAGCTTTTCTCAGTGACTTTGAGACAAATTTCTTAATGGATATGAAATGTGTTTTTGCAGGCAGCCAGAGAAGCTGAGAGAGAGAAGGAGTTGAAGCAGAGACACACAGCTGTACAGAGGAGCTTACCCAGACCCTCCGAAGTGAGTTCCCCACCCAGTGTGTCACTACATGGCCTATCTACTACAGCACGCTCCAGACCAGTCCTCAGGACAGCACAAGGGCTTGAACATCACCTCAGAAATGCTTTCTTGATGTCCATGCTTTCAAGATCTGTGCTTCTAAGCATTGTGAACATCTTCACTATTCTTAAAATGCTTTATATCACTCCTGAAAGCTTTGTGATGGCAGAAACATATGCCACAGTGTCGCATATACAGTAGGTACATGTGCTATGTTCTTTTTTTTAATTTTTGTTCAACTCCTGAGTTTCCTTGGTTGTGTGTGTGTGTGCGCGCGTGTGCTTGCATGTGCGTGTGCCTCCGTGTAACCAGGTCAATGAGACCATACTGAGGCCCCAGAACGTGGAGCCTCCCCTCACAGAGCTTCAGCAAGCTGAGGAGCTCATTAAGAAAGAGATGATCACCATGGTCCACTACGACAGTCTGCATCACCCCTTCACGGAGGCCCTGGCCAAGAAAGGCAAAGGAGCAGGCTCGGGCTCCAGCAGTGCTGAGCACATCACTTACCTTGACAAAACTCCCTACGAGAAACTCTTAGAGGACGATTTAAGAAAGGTTGGTGTTGTGTGTTTTTTACTGAGCATAAAAGAAAAAAATAATTAAGCATCTCAACTAGTTAATTTCACACAGCAGTACTGGCTTCCCTGATTTTTCTCCCCTGTTTATACATGGCCAATTGGCATCCCTCTGGTACTCTCCCCTGTCACACAACAGGTGCCAACTGTGGAGGTCTTCCTCCAAGGTACAGGCAGCCAATCACCACAGCTTCTCAAGCTGCGGCTTATGCAACGTGAGGGGGTGTAGTACCACTAGAAGGATAGTGCAGTCTGCCCCTCGCAGATGTCGGCGATTGGCCATTGTTGCTCGTAATTGACAGGGGAGAGTGACTATGCCATACCTCCCTCCCTGAGAGTATGGCCAATTTTGCTTTCTCGTGCTCCCGGCCATGGTTGGCAGTGGCATCACTGGGGATTTTTATTTGTGTACTTCACACTTTCTTGAATATCTTTTTTTTTTTATGTGCTATGGAATGATTGGAATAGTAAATTGACATTGAACTATGTGTGACTGTCAGGCTAAGGAGCTGCTGCGCCAGGAGATGGAGGTGGTGAAGCATGGCATGGGTCACGGCGAGCTCTCTATCGACGCCTACAACCAAGTGTGGGAAGAGTGCTACAGCCAGGTGCTGTACCTACCAGGACAGAACCGCTACACCAGAGCCAACCTGGCCAGCAAGAAGGACAGGATTGAGTCCCTGGAGAAGAAACTGGAGGTAAAGGGTCATCCAGTTATTGTTTGTTTGCAGTTCCTGAATAGTCCAACAGGTGGCACTGATTGCATTAGCATTTGAATCTGGGCTTCAATGTCGCTCCACAGAATCTCTGAACTGACTGTTAATACCCTTAGCCACACTGTTTGACTGCAGTTGAGTTTTCTTAGAGAGATTTGTCACTGCAGAGAATCATTTTCAGCTTCATGTGTCCAATGTATTAAACTCTGTATTAAAATCAGGAAATTTAATGCAGTAAAGAATATAGTTAATGTTAATACAGATATTGGCTCGTTTAAAAAAAAAAAAAAAAAACATTTAGTGCCTGAAGTTACATAGTTCGTAGCTACAGTGGCCAAGAGAAACACATTAGTCCACCAGCGCTATAATTCGAAGTTTTAAAATATGAATTGAAAGTAACTTCATTTTGTTCCCATGCCAACACTTTTAATGCAGACAAAAATGATCACCATGAAAAGACAGTGAGCTGGCCTTGGTTTCAGAGCCAGCATATGTGCTAAGTTTCAGTTAATCAAGGCAACCACCATCTTACAAAGGGTACATTTGTTTCATATTTCTTGGCTGGGAGTGCAGGGCGGAAACTTGGAGCCCATTCACACAGCAGCCCACTCGGACTGAGCGGGGAAGGGTTTGGGGAGGGGTGCGTTCCTGCGAGGGTGTCGGGGCTGAACACTGCCGCGCTCCTCTCACTCACAGAACTGACGGGATGTATGCTGGTGCAGCTGCACACCACATTTATTAATGGGCTTAAGAAGCAGCTCAGAGCAATGCAGTTTGTGGGGGTGGGGGGTGCCGCCTGTGGCAGGGACCATGAACAGCAGCACACCCTCAGCTTTTACCACTGGTCCCCTGTGTATCACGTCAACCACGCAGAGCAAACTAAGTCAGGGGGTTCAGGAGCTTTAAACACCCCAAACCACACCACTGGAGAGTAATAAGGCCCTCTGAGGTGGGTTCCTTCACCTTCTGTACAGGCCAGCATCTCAGCATAGGCTGCTTGAAACCTGGTTTGTCAGTGTCAGCAAGAGGACTCTACTGGCATCCGGGGGGGGGGGCTTGGATAGATGCTTTTAGGTTATAAAAGGGGTTTTAATTTTCTCAAATATCAGACAACAGGTTCTGATTAAATACTGTAGTTTCTTAATGCCTAGCATCTCTAAAACTAATACAGTGCTGAAGGGTGTTGTCAAAGTAATATAGGTTCTTGCAGTGCGATTATAGTGTATTATATGGTATTAGACTTTAGCTTTAAATGGTTTTACAAGTACTGATGTTAGTTTTGTAAAAGTACATGGTTATTCATACACCAGAAACTGAGCAGTCATGTATCATAATATCCAGATCAACAGGGGTCACATGACTATGGAGGCCAAGCGTGCAGCCAAGTTGGAGAAGAAGATGAAGATCCTGTTGGGTGGCTACCAGTCACGGGCTATGGGTCTGATGAAGCAGCTCAGTGACCTGTGGGACCAGGTGGAGCAGGCTCACATGGAGCTGCACACCTTTCAGGAGCTGAAGAAGCAGGAGGACACGGCCATCCCTCGCAGACAGGAGGTGAGTAATGACAGCTAGCCATCTAGCTTTAGCCAAACCACTCCAACTAGCAAAAAGGCTTCGTGTAGTCTTAGTGAAGTGGCCAAAGTGCAGTCATGGTGAAATTACTCAGTCTAGCTTGGTGAAACAACATGGTCTGTCCTTAAATAAAGAACTCCTTGGTCATCCCCTAATTAGAATACAGCAGTTACCACAATAAGGACTGTAGAATTGTGTTCACATCCTGAGTTGAATTAACCTTTTGAGTATTTTAATCAGTAACGTTTTAGCAAGAAACTGGTGTGGCATGGTATAGATACTGAGTATTTTTAGCATTATAGTCATAAGTCATAAATAACCTTTCATAGAAGTAACACTAAGGTTTTTTGTATGTGACAAGGCCCTGAGAGAGGATGTGCAAAGGCAACAGGACCGAGAGAAGGAGCTCCAGCAGAGGTTTGCCGACATCCTCCTCGATAAAGAAACCTTGCTTTCACACAAGTTCTGAATGTGACTTTCAAAATATATGTTGAACTCTTGCTTCAACCATGGCTGTCTACACTGGTTGTAAATCTAAATGAAACAGTTGACACTTTTATTTGGTTTGGTTTTGTTTATTTTTAATTATTCAGCCTGTACAACAGCACCATGTTACCATAAGACCCCTTTAGTTTCTGCAGCAGTCATTTTGTTCTCAAAGCTTGAGTGTGGACTTGATTCCAAGCAGTATTCAGAGCTCATAGTTTGTTTTTAAAGATCAAACTTTTTTTTTTTTTTCATATTGCTTACAATTTGTAAATAATGAATGGCAGTATGTTTTTTCCCCTCCCCAAAATGTGGCTATTTTGAGGATTACACTCAATATGAGATCTTGTAACCTTTCATTAGTATGTTGATATCAAGGAAATCTGTGTATTCTCACTGGCTTTGACAGTACTAGTTTACACAATAAACCATCAGCTGTAACATCTCCCACTGTTGCTTCTTTTCTATTATAGTAATCAAAACCGATGAAGGACATTCAGTTATTATGGCCTCTTAAGCCCTAAGCAATTTCTTTAGGACCCTCTTTGAGATGTAAACTGCTGGCTATTACTATACTATATATATCAGCTAGTAATGGGATTCTGGATACCTCTTAAAACATAAAATGTCACAATTAAGATGCTTGATGAACAAACATGGCAAATAGTAAACACCTTGGTAGAGGAAGTGTAATGTAATATGTATTACACTACTATTGGCCATCCAAAGCTGCTTTAAAAAGTACAGTGCTGCTATACTCATGATTTGCCGAATCCCATCAGGAGGAAGCCTCTAACTTGTCATCCACTGTCAGTTTCGCGTCATGATAAGTTGGTTATTAGCTGTCTCTTAGCTATTGATGTGAGGGAATCAGTCCCTGAGGGTAATGAGACTGCAGTTTGAAGATTTCTCTGGTTTAATACTAGTTGAGCACTGACTGCACAACTCCTGGCATTTACATGTAGACTCCATGTACATGTAATGTTTATATCACAGTATAGTTGACAGCTGATTTGATGGTAAAATAATTAAGACTGTGCAGCAGGAAACATCCTGTTAACTACCCCACCACTGCACTGAAACGCAGAACCTTTTACATTTAGTGGTAATAGAACTGACATGCATTACTGAATGCGAATGCTTTCTTATTAAATAGCTCATTAGCTTCTTATACTGAGTGAACAGTCAGTATTTGTCGGACTTGTGACTAGAGGCTGACACATGCCTTCAAGGTAAATTACATCTCAAGTCCATAAAGGATAAAACTAAACTACTTTTATTTCCTCAAATGAATATTGCTGTTCAAGCACTTCTAGCCTCCAAGGATTTAGTGGTGTCTCCATTTTCACATTATGGAGGGACTCTGGGACCAGAGCAGTGGGGTTTGGCAAGATGAGGGAAAACTGGCTTGAAACTATTAAAGACTGCCACTATATTTTCAAGTGTAGTCACACTATGTAAGTCTCCCCTTACCAGGGAAGGAATCACGCCTCTGGCTTCAGAGCATATTGGGAAGAGCGGATGTGGTTTTGAAATTCTTATTCTGGAGTTGTCAATGCTGTTCAGTGTTCCCTTTGTAAGTCTCATGAAAGATCATTCAAGGCCTCTCTCATTATTCCACTGGAGTGATGAAGTGAATGTGACTGGGTGGGTGGCATAGCTTGTCTCTCTGCACTAGAGGAAGCAATTATATGTAAATCCATTTATTCAGGATTGATTAAATGTTTAACACTTTGAAGCACATGGGCCAGAGAGAAGCCTCTCTCTAAAATGGGACAATCTGTTAACGTTCATGGCTTCTGAACGAAGTTTTCAAAAATATATTGATTAAATTTAGTAAAGCTAAAAGAATGTTGTGATGCAAATAATGTTCAAAATGATAAGTGTTAAACTGAGATCACAGAATTACTTGACTACATGTGCCCTGCATATGGTTTCAGTGAAGATTTCTTTCACTAGGGTCAAAATAACGACTCTACAGTTTTGATCTCCTCCAGTCTAAAATGAATTGACAGTATGCAAGGTTTGTATCACAATGGAATTCCCATTGCCCTGTACATAGTCCCTTTGGAAATTAAATAGCTGAATTAGTGAGTTGTTTGATTGGCACCAGGTTTCATTGGAAGTAGCACAATGCTATCAGCTTTCGCTGGAGTACCATAGATTGCCTGAATCTTGTAGTTTTGGCTCTAGGTTTGATGCAAAGATATTGTACAACAGAAACCTGGGACATTGTAGGACTATTGTGAAAGCACTGCACTATGTGATTTTTCTATAATGCAATATGAGTGTACATTAGATGCAAAACAGATATGGAGATGGTGAGGGCTTGCAAATGGTATATGAGCTACAGGTGATTCCTTAGGGTTGCCCTGACTATGTAGGGTGAGGTATGTTGTTTGCCACCCACTACTGAGTTAGCACTGTGCTTACTGTAACTTCCAGCTGTCATCTCTACTGTCATTCTGGCTGGCTCTGGTGCCCTTTCCAGCTCTGCAGACTGACCTCTGCCACTTGAGCTCTTCTTGTCTCATTGCCATTGGCATGCTGCTGCCAACACTGTTCCATCTCCTGCCATCTGGACTGGCTGGCCCACTCCCTGCTTGAGTCAGCTCTCACTCTGTTGCTCTCTCACTCTCTTTCTCTTAATTGGTCTTTTGCCACTCTCTCTCTCTCTAATGATTGGTTGCTCACCTATCTCTCGGTTGATCTCTCACTCGCTCTTTTTTCTTTATCTGTGACCTGTTCCTTTTTGTCCTTTCACTGAGGGTCTATAGTGGGGTTTCTGTCATCTAATGCTGCTGCCTGTTGTGCAGGCGGAGGGCACATGTTCACTCCTTGTTTCGCCCGTGTCTGGATGTTCCTCCAAATTAATTCAAATAAAAAGGTGATGGAGCCGACTTTTTTTTTTCCCAGCACATCCCACAGATGCTCAATCAGATTGAGATCTGTGGGATTTAGAGGCCAAGTCAACATCTTAAACTCTTTATGTTCATCAAACCATTCCTGAACAATCTTTGCAGTCTTGCAGGGTGCATTATCCTACTGAAAGAGGCTACTGCCATGAGGGAATACCATTGCC
The DNA here is from genome assembly GCF_041902795.1 of Electrophorus electricus. Lineage (NCBI taxonomy): Eukaryota > Metazoa > Chordata > Actinopteri > Gymnotiformes > Gymnotidae > Electrophorus > Electrophorus electricus. Next base: position 21,802,456 of record NC_137506.1, read on the forward strand.
ATGAAGGGGTGTACTTGGTCTGCAATGTAGGTGTTACATGTCAAACTAACATCCACATAAATGCCCAGACTCAAGGTTTCCCAACAGAAGACTGTATAGAGCATCGCACTACTCTGGAAGTAACTTTTCTGTGTGATCAGATCAGCTGGGATAGCCTTCACTCCCCATCTGCATCAGTGAGCCTTGAACATTCATGGCCTTGCCACTGGTTCACTGATTGCCTTTCCTTAGACCACTTTTAGTAGATACTAACTACTGCATACCAGGAACACCCCACAAGACCTGTTGTTTTGGAGATACTCTGAATCCTGTCAAGCCATCACAGTTTGGCCCTTGCCAAAATCTTTCAGCTCTTTACACTTGCTGTCTAATATATCCCACTCCTTGACAGGTGCCAGTGTGATAAGATGCTATTCACATTACCTGTAAGGGGTTTTACTGTTACGGCTGATCAGTGTATACTGTAACATCAGTAGAAGATGACAGTGTCAGTTAGCCCGCAAATAACAGCTGTTTATTGCAAAGCAAATTTTTAAAAGACTCATCCACAGCAAACAAGCATAAAAGAAACCGGTAGATTAACCAAAAAGACACACACACATACAAACCAGAAATATACACAATCCAATATACACGAATCAACACAACACACAAAGCAGCCGTTAACAGCATGCAAAGCTTAAATATATATACTAAATAGGCCTACAGAGAGGTGCACAACATTACGGAAGTTCTCACTGTGATTTAACTAGCCTACACCCCATAGTCTGTGGCACATGCCACAATATAAAGTACTTCCTCTTTCATTATTCCAGGTGGTGGTCATATTTTTTTGCTCACACTCAGGCCTTCTACCAGAGGCCTGGAAATTTGGGAGAATGGTACGGTATTTTTGATTGTGCTCTTCTGGACTGAGACTGATCTGCTATTCCTGGGATCTGTGGGAGCCACATCCCTACCACCCTTCCACATTCTCTCTGTTTGCTCTTTCAGTCACATTCCATTAGCTGCATATTGTCCAACCTCATCCACCTACAATTTTTTCCAGTAGTCCACTTACCATTGAATTGTCCTGGTTCGTTGACATTCGATACAGACTTTGTTAATCCTGGTGACGTCCGAGCTGGCATTATGACTCATGCTCTCATGTTTCAAAGTTAGTGAGGTAGAAGTAGAGCATGGGGCACAGGCTTCAGAGAGTAATATGTTTTAAAATATATATACACTTCACAGTTTTATATAACATTGTATTCATCTGTACAATTACCTTTGATCTGAGATAGGAGGGCAATATATAAAGATGTATGTGACTCCTGTTTTGCTGAGGAGTTTAGTTCACATAAGAGCCAGGTCGGTGAAACATAAAGTAGGCAAACTAGGGAAAACATTTCCTACTGCCGTCATTGACTTTATCTCAGCCTGAAACTGTCAACTGTTAACTGAGATGAAAGAACTGCAAAAAACATGCTCATGAACTTACATGAATTTTAACAGTTCTACTGCTATCTAAATATATTACATTCATTCAGTTTTTACATAAGACATGATTTGATAAAGGCAAAAGTATTTCCATGGCAAAACCTCTCAGTAGATTTTGACTTTGTTGTAATTGTGAATTAAGCTGTTACATGTGTTATTCTGGAGGAAGTCTAGAGAGTTAAGTAATTCACAATACACAAATGTTTTCTTGGTGATGACATTTCTTATTGGGACCATGTCAGTCTTAACGCGCTACAGGAAGGAAGCAATCCATTGACAGGCTGTTAAGAATTAGAGTAACTTAATTACCTCAGAACCTCCTACAGCTATTTCATATTCATTCTCAAACAAACTCACACAGTAAACAGGATGCAGACTCACAGAACGCAAGCACACACCCGAGGCTCGGTGAGACACAGCAGGTGGCAAGGTGCCCCAGCAACGACCGTGGCTTGCAATGATAATAAACTGAACAACTCTTTAAAAGCATTTAAACGCATGAACTGCCAAAAAAGAAAACAAAGAAAATGACAATTACGTCCTCTGAGGCTGCCTTTTTTTATACAGAGGTAACAGCACACACATTCTTAGTCTGAGAGAGGGGAAGGCATTTAGGCACAGAGAGAAAACACATCAAAAAGATGCATGAATGGACAAACAAGAACAAAGCAGCCTTCAGTAATGGGTTAATGGGGAGAGACTACGAATTCAATCGCCAGAACACCAACACAGTGTTATTCAGGCTGACACTGAATTAGACATGTTTCCTTTTCGTGTTGGAGACAGAATACAAGCAGAGAACAGAACAAAAAGACAGAATGTTTTTCGTTTGGAAAACTCCTGTTGTCTAGCCAAGTCTGGCTCCACAGGCTGGCCATGCTCTCCCTGGTGGAGCTGACTATAAAGCAAAGGTCAGCATTGTTCTCTGAAATCAAATCCAAAACATTTCCAAACATAATAACAATCTATACCGATATGGTCTGTGGGTAAATCATAAATAGGAGCTGTCCTCAGGGTCTAAATTTAAACAGATTGCACACAGTGACAGCGAGAAGCCATCACACCGACCTTCTGTTTTGACTTTCACATCAAGGGCTTCTGCTGTCTTTCTTCTGGCCAGCAGTGTAGATTGTGTTCTTTACAGCTCCACTCTTGACCTGTTTACATGAGTGTGACGGTCTCGGCAGTGATTATAAAGCAGGAGGGCAAAAGGAGGGCTCGGGCGTGTTAGCCTGTTATTACAGTCAGAATTGGAAACCCCCGAGGGAGAGGGGATTTGGTTACAAATCAAACACGAGTCCTATTTTATATGCAGCTAAACTGCACTGGATGGAAATCTTTTGTCAAATTCAGACCCCGTCTGTTGGAATTGAATCTGAGCATTGGTAATTACAAATGGAGTCATGGTGATTTATGCAAGATGTTTTTAATGATTTTGGTATTGTACTCACCCAGCATGACCTCGACATGACTGAGCTGTGCACTCCCTCCCTTTCTCTAGAATAGAGAAATGTTTTTTATTCTACAATAATAAGATACATAATAGGTGGAAGAATACATCTTTCTTTGAGGAAGTTCAGTAAGGGCTACAGGCCTGTTGGGCCTCAGAAACCCAGCTGTTTTGTTTGTTTGATTATACTAGTTCATTCATGTGAGTCTTTGTTGAAGCACCCTTCTTGATTTAAGCCGTTTGTTTGAACACACCTCTTCATATTGGCAGGCATTGGAGAATTTGTGATCTATGTTATGTCACTAACATGTTAAACCCTTAAAAAGGACAGTTTGCTCACCCACGCCGTTCAGACTGTATGAGTTGTTTGGTTTGGATGTCTGTGAATAAGGTTATATATAGAGAGGAAATTAAAAATGCAGGGTTGTAATTTACAAGAGAGGGAGATAGATTTAAATGCTTTTTTTGCTGCTCCAGTTCCAAACTTCCAAATATGTCACAGCTGAATGAGAACTGAGCTTTTTCTGTGCTGGCAATAACAGGAGAGCTCATGTTGCCAGTTCCCATTTAGTGCCCATAGGAGATGGCCCTCAGACAATGGACTTCATCACATCCAAATGACATATAAGTCTGACATATGAACTGACTCTGTTTTGCATGATTAAACTGTAGTGTAATTTCAAAGTGTTTTATAAAATGAGCACAGGGGTTGCCAGATGGTACATATTTGAAGCATGCTCTGATGAGGGCTTTGGTAAGTGTTGTAGAGCATTATTCTACATGGCTCCCAGCACTGTGAGAGGTTTCTCTGAGAAAGCAAGGCCCAAATTGAGGAGCCATTCTAGCCATGTCTGCAGAAACTGAACAAAGAAAACAATGAGTAAAAATTCTTGTAGATACAGGATTTAGACTCACTTCTCATACAACCAAAATATACCCACAATATAGTAGAGTCTGAGTTAGATTTTTTTTTAACACAGAGAGGAAAAAAAAAACACTTTAAAGGTAATTAGTTAGGTACTTGGCTGTGGGTAGTGTGCCCGAAGCGTGAACTCTCCAATCCCAGCAGGGTGCTTGGTCTGTCTGGGGCCAGCCTACGGCAGGGTGGCAGAGTGAGGCAGCAGTCCCCCAAGCAGCATAGACCCCTGAGAAGCCTGAGGACCCAAGATTCCCCTGCATTGTGTTCTCTACGGTGTTGGGAAGAGTTCCAGTGCTGCTGCTCTCACATTTCAGTTGCTTGGCTGCTGCACACAAGCTGCAGCTGCTTGGAGAGCAAGCAGCACTGAGCTCTGGCACCAACATGGCCTTCTGGCTGTGAAAGGTGCAGTTCAGTGGATATGGGAATGGTCTACAACTACACTGCTCAGAGGCAGTGGTAAGTCAGTGGTTAAGGTACTTGACTTGTAAGCAAAGGGGTTTCCAGTTCAAGCCTCACCACTGCCAAGTTGCCACTGTTGGGTTCCTGAGCAAAGCACTTAACCATCAATTGCTTAAGTTGTGTTTAGTCATAATTGTAAAAAGTGTTTGGTAAATGTAATGCTTTTTGGTGAGGTATGAACACTTCAGGGAAGATCTTCATCCAAACTACTCCACTGTTTGCACATTTGATCAGACATAAAACCTGTTACATGTATCATAATATTTTAAGAGAAATTAGAAATCAAATGTGTGGTCAAATAGTTATATAATCTAAAAACTCTAAGATAAATCTTATAGGCTATTATATAAATGCTCATAATAGACTACAGTGGACCTAGCTAAACTGCAACTTAATGACAGTGGAATTATGACTAGGACAAACCGCAAACTGATAAAACAACACAGTTGCGGGATCAGCTCACAGTGGATACTCTTCTATTTCTAGAGACCTTTCCAGAATTCCTCCAGCAGGTGACGGTGTTGTGCTGAGCAGCACATACTCGCGGGATATAACTAATGGCTAAGTTCAGTGGGTTCCATTGCCAAGGTGTGAAGTAGTTCGCATTACATTTATTTCATTCATAAAGCTACTGAATGAGAAACGGCAAATACCCTGAGTGTTCCTGGTCCTGTTTCATTTTCCGGTGATTTCCTATATGATCGGAAATTCATTTATAAACCAAGAAACACCACTTAAGCAACATTCATTCCAATATTATTTCAGTAAAAATTATTTAAAAATTAATTTAACAGAAAAGGACAAAAATATTAAGCTACAAATAAATGTTAGCCTAACAATGTCAGTTTCATTTTAATAAATAGCCAAACGTCTTGAGAGCAAAATAATACGAAATCGAATTTGTATCAGATATCAAATATGTTATTTTCATTATTATTTTAGCATTGCTTTGTTTTTTTAACAATCGGAAAACCATATATATATATATATATATATATATATATATATATATATATATATATATATATATATATATATATATATATATATGTTTACCAAGTTCATGTTTGGAATTCAGAAACATCATTTAATATTTTACCGTGCTTGCAAGTGTGTGTGTGTGTGTGTGTGTGTGTGTGTGTGTGTGTGTGTGTGAAAATATTAAATGTTGTTTCCGAAGAAAATCTGTGAATTCCAAACATGAACTTGGTAAACCAAAATAAATGGCTGGTGGCACTTTACATACACACAAGTAATAATCAGCTTTGTGAAACTAATGCAGTGAAAGCAGGAGAACACATAACCATTTCGGTAAAATAGGGTTTAAAACTAGATGAAGGGAAGTGTTAGCCTCAAAGTGTCGACGTTCTTTTTTAAATACTATGCTTGGTGTGTTGAAAATGCAGTGGAGATGTGTGGTCTCCCCTCGCCTCTCTCACGGGGGGCGACACTTAACTGAGGGCTTAGCGGAGGGGTTAGCGGAGGGGTCTGTGGTCAGAGGGCTGGGTGGTGGTCAGGGCCGCAGAGGCACCGCGCTGTGTGGAGCGGCGCTGAAGCGCGCTCGCGCGCGTCTATGAGACCGCGGCAAAAACGTCAGCACCGCGAGACGCATAGGTTTCAGCCTGTCTCAGTGAACTTCCTCCTCCGCCATCTCTGGCAGATTTAACGGCTTTCATCATGTAAATCACAAGCCATCACATCCCCCTGATTTGAATATCTGAAAGTAATGTGTGTGTTATAATGGATCTTCAGTATGTTCACACTATATCATAGGTCGGCTTTTTTATTTTGCAGAAGTGTCTTGATGTATTATTTGCGAGACGGTGAAGCTCCAAAATGTATAAAACATTTGACTGCTAAAATGTAAACATTAGAAAACAAATTTATTCTGATGTGAAATATGCTGGGTCGACCTGGTATGAAACCTCACCGAGAGTTTTAACGAAAACAGCTTCTTAAAATACACGAGCGCCGTTTCTGTTGAACTCATCAGCATTCTTCTGACTCGCCTTCCTTGCCATTTAGAATTATAATTATATATTTTTTATTAACAAATGCACAATAATGACAAAAACACGACGATCCTTCCATCCAATGGTTACTAAGAGTTCAAAGTTCACATCAACGATCAAATGATCGAATGATACATTGTTCCTAGGCTATAGATATATCCCTTTGCTGAATTTTCTGTAATGTATTAGAAAACATGTTTATATATATTTAACCATATTTTACAGCAACTAGTAAACTGACTCCGTTATTTCATTGCACAAATATAATTATATTTAATTATAAATGACCATATGATTGCGAATTTATTAAGGAACGTGGTTTGGTTGTATGGAGGGGACGGCCGGCCGCAGCGCTATGAGGGCGTCTCCCCTGGCCTTGGACTAGCCCGAGTCACCGCGGTGAAGCCAGCCCTCTAATCTCAAGACCACTGAGGGGTCGGAGCCCAACCAAGCCTGCATGCAGCCAGCTCAGCCAACAGCCTGTCATTAAAAAAACCATAAGGACTAAGCAGATGAAAGCAACATTATATCTGTATACAATCTCAGGCGATCTCAAGCGAGGGGTGCTTCGAGGGAAGTTTCCTAAACAAGGCTATTTTTTAATGGAAGTATCATGGTTAGACAATATATACTTAGGAGTAATGGGACTTCTGATCAATTCCTGCTGCTTTCTATAAAAAGAACAAATGTGCTTTGTAGTCTGCCTCACACAGAGCAGTAATTAGAAAATCATCTGAAACAGACACAGACTAATTTCTCTAATGTTACCTAATGTGTTTAGATTTCCGGTGTATCTTTATGTGCAGTTACTCTTAAATAACGTTTGCCCCACTCAAGAATATTTAAGATATGTCTGTGTGTGTCTATAAGTGTATCTCTTGAAAATTACTCTACTATATCTTTACCATGCTAGACATCACTGGCTTGAATTCTTCCGCATCTTAATTATTGCAAAACAGTGAACCTGACATAAACACCAACAAAATATCCAAATAGGGCAAATAGTTTAAAAACCTTTTGTAGAATGGCATTCATGCCACATGCAAGTATCATGTGCAAATTTGACTCCAGGTGTAATTCAAGTGCCACTATCAGCTTCACAATCTGACGAATCTGTTGGAGGCGTGTGCTCAGCCCTGTTTCATGCATTGCTTGCTTCAGGACCACCTGTTAAAAGACACAGAGCATTGCTGAGACTTTTTTTTTCCAGTTTGTGGCCTGTTTCTTGTCAAGCATCAAGACACCCAGGTGCTCACTGGCACATTTGTGCACTAGGCTTTGGAAGGCAGCAGCAGCTCAGTTTGGCAAGCTACATCGAAGAGGTGTCAAATATCGAGAACCAGGTTCAAATGCCAAGCTAAGCAAAAATGCCTTTCTCTCTCTATTTCTTTCGTTCTCTCTTCTTTCTGAAGAAAAGGTATGCTGTTCAACCTTGGCTGTTATTTTCATATAATTAGGCTGCAAGTGAAAAATATATATTCTTTGTCCCAAATGCTTTTCCAGGACTGACTAGCTGGAGGGCCTGCTGATTAGAGAGGAGAATGAGGAATATACAGTAGCATTGTATGCTCCTGATTTTATTCACTTTGCAATTAGCCATGTCCTGATGATGGATGTGCCAAAAAGACTTGGTTCTAGTTAAAGTTGAAAGAAAGAAAGAAAGAAAGAAAGAAAGAAAGAAAGAAAGAAAGAAAGAAAGAAAGAAAGAAAGAAAGAAAGAAAGAAAGAAAGAAAGAAAGAAAGAAAGAAAGAAAGAAAGAAAGAAAGAAAGAAAGAAAGAAAGAAAGAAAGAAAGTTAGTTTTCTGTTTTCTTAGAACAGAGGGGAAATCTCTAATTTTTCCAAGTTCCCCAGTGAGTCCTATTTCAGAACAGGGAACTCCATGTCTTAAATAGTACACCACAGCCTGAGATAATATCATCAGTGTAACAACCCAAAGGTCTTGTTTTCAATGTCCAGACTAAGCCTAGTCCTAAACTAAAATAATGTGAATAGGTTATTTCATTTAATCTAAGACAAGACTGTGTGTAGTAAAATGGTCCTATGAGTAAGGCATATTGTTTCATAATTTCAAATGATCTCCTATCCTGTCACCAGCTACAAGTACTCTGTATGAATAACAAGCTATAATTAATTATGAGGCTCTTCAAGATATACACCAGTCAATCACAGGTATTTCAAGCCACATGTAAACACATCACAGAAATGTCATTTGAATAAAAATTGGCTCATAAATAGGTTCAGAGAGAATTGGATGAGGTTGCTTGATTGAGATTATCCAATTATTTATTACCACATTTAATTTATTTAAAACAGACCTGAACCAGTGAAATAAAAAGTTCATACAGTATAAAATACATGATTCACTGGATTCCACTGGACACCCCCAGAACAGAGCATGTCTGTCTTTTTATGTGGTTCTTCCTACAGAGAGTTATGTGGTTAGTCAATAAATGTAGGCCAGTTTAGTACCTTGTCAGTGAGCATATCTATAGGTATTAGACTCAGAACAGCCGGGCACATACATTCCCTTCCATGTGAAGGCGAGCACTTCAGCTCCTCGGGCGCCTCTGCTTGCAGCGTAGAGTATTTATATCCTCGCTGCCAAAACTACTGCAGAACTCTTATCACTCCATATCAGAAGCCAATGAAAGGCTGCTTTCTTCACTAACCTCTGTGTAAATCATTTCACTATCAGTCCCATCACTCCATAACAGACAAAAAAGCATTTAAAAGTCTGCTCTCATCTGTAAACCATTCAGCACACTGACTATGTTTATCGGACAGGTTATTTAAGCCAGGGTCTCACTCTGATCAGGCTTTTCTGAAAGATCCTTTGGAGGGATCTGCCCAGTGCTTGTCCACGGGACATGATGAGTGCAGGGGCCTGTCTCCACTACTCTCAGCCTCTGGCCACTCCGCCAGTTCTTGCTTACCTTGCAGAAATTCATCTACAGTTGAGACCAAGACATCAAGAACACTCCAGTACACTCTATGAAAAAGGACTAAGTTTGATCCTTCACATGATAGAGTCAATGTTAGGAAGTCTGACATGACTTAATAGGAACATACATCCTGCTTAAAGAATACCTCTGCTCATACATAAGACATAAACTGCAGAATTGGAATATCTATTATGAATCCATAAAAACAAAGGAGAAGCATGGTTTGGAAAATGCAAATGAGAACAATGTAAGAGACTAGGCTTCAGCCATCACTTCCTGCACTCTGCTTGTTTCATATATTATGATACTTGGTTGGCAGAGTAACAACACAAGCACCTGTTCAGTCAGCCACCCCCAGCATTACCTAAACATCCCTTCCCAACCCAGAAGCCACCCCCAGTGCCAACCAAACCGAGTAGCCAAGCTCCACTGGACAATCACACATGCTAGCTGGTTTAGCCATGGAGGAGTGAAGCTACAGCAGTCTCTAGCACTCAGGGGGCTGCAATGTTCTCTTCCATGAGTCACGTGTGGGAAAGTTGCAACCGCGCTGGGACGAACTGATTGGGCATAAGCGTTTGAGCAGAGGCAGCCATCTGCTCTGGCAACTGGGGCTGAAGGAAAAAAAAAAATGGCCTGATTCAAGGAGTCACACATTTTATTGGTTCATAATTGATGCCTTTGCAGGCTTTTCCCAAGTGGCTTTTGCTCCCCCTCCAAGACTCCATATTAGTCAGTGCCTTGGCCCTGATTTATGAGGGAGTTGCAAGAATCTGCTTTGTGTTTCAGACTTCACAGCAAGAGAGCTTACTGTATGAAGGAGTCATTACTGTATGACGGAGTCATTCAGAGTCAGCATGACATTGACACACTTCTTACACATCAAGATCAAATAGAGCTGTTTAAAAACAGGGTGTTGTTACTTTGCCTTTAGTACCTCTGCCCAGGGTAACTTTAGGTCAAGATACTCATCAGAAAAATGACCTAGACTAAACTTTCCTCCTCCATCTCAGTGCTTTGAACACAGGTACTTGCAAAAATAATGAGCCCATCAGGAATTACTCTTGCTTTAATATGATACTAGCCATAGGTGCATACATCAAATCATCAACCAGTCGAAAACCAATATCTGGCATGCTTTAGTAATCAGTGCTCTGAGAAAAGCCATCATGTCTAATGTACATTAAGAGAGTTTGAGCCTCACAGGAAAGCCATGGTGAGACTTGGTGTACTTAAGTGGAATCTAATAAAGTCTAAAACAGGAAGTCCACTACCCATTACTCCTAAGTTTTACTGGGTTCCTGATGGAAGGTATCCAAAACTGGAATTACAGTGTTTCTGCTAAGTTAAACTACTGGCTATTGACATTATAATAAAGAATTAATACCCTGTGTTCATCCAGCATTTCCATTTCTCAGTGGTTAAACTGTAACAAAATGCCACAAATAGTTATTATTTAAAACCTGCACTATATTTAATTTCATTTCATTTAAAAATATACGGGTTTTGTGTTTACATCTGGAAACAATTAATTTAGAGTATTGAGACTGAGAGAGACAGACAGAAAGAGAGCAAGAGAGTCTTCTCTACATTCCATTTATAGGAGTCAAGGGAGTGATTGATGGGTGTGAGTCAAAGGAGTAAGTGATGGTGTCTTTCTGGGCATGTGATGTTGCTGAAGGACAGAGACAACAATCTTCATTTGACACAGTTTGACACGCCATTACAGCCAACTGATGTAATCACACACTTTTTTTTTTACAGAAAGTCATTGGCTCTTCTCTCAGCATTCCCATTTTCTGTCCTAGGATGACTGACTATTTTTTACTGCCAGTGCCAGCATTGCAAGACACTTCACAATGGCTATCCTAGCCCCTAGTATGTGTAGTGCTTTGTCACTAGTGACTAATTATCAGTGTTATCCAAACCATATCTACCACTGTGTCCACATTTAAATGGAGACAGTAGAACACATCCAGTAAACAATGACTTTTGATGGCAGAAGCTCTTAACACATCTCTGCCTGGTATTTAATCCTTTGTTGTTTTACACAAAGCACACATTTTTTAAAAGTAAAAGAAAATAATGAAATGGCAATCACCAGCCAGTGTGCAGGTTGTTACCTCAGTTTTCTACTCCAGCTACTGACACACCTGGTTCAAGTGAAAAATGTTTAGGTTACCTGGGTTCTCTAGGTGGGGAACTTGAACAAAATATGTCAAATGACTATTTTGGTCTGAGTGAAGCAGGCTGGCATTTAGTGAGCCAGCGCAGTGACATGATACAATGTGACAACCAATAGAAGGCCTTACAGAAGTCATCTTACTATCATAATAAAGTGTGGATTGTTCATTGAACTCAAACTACCACAACTTCAGAGAGAAAAAACAATTCAAATTTCACATACGCACAATTTGGCACATCGAAGGCATCAGAGGAGATATTTGTTCAGATTATTTTCAAATATCCACAAAAAAGGTAACCACTGAATTTAATGTGTAATTTAACACAATTATCCTGATCCTCCTCATATTTTAGACAGATTTTTTAAACAATAGCACTACTCAGAGTTCTGTAATAGGATTAATGTGAAATCCCTCCAATCCACCTGAGGTTGAGCCAGGCCTTTTCTGCTCAGCCTTCCAGCTGTTTGTTTTCATAGCTCCGCTGCAACACTCCCTCTCTGTCGCGTCGTCTGCTGTCTGTCAGTTCCCATTAGTGGGCGCTCCTTCTCTCATCGGCCCTCGCGCTCCAGTGACTGAAAGCTGATCACACACCACTTCTCCTGCGTGTAGGAGTGTGGACGCAGAGGGCTCTGTGCAGAGAGCTGTAGGATCTCCTGACACTTCTTTCCATAAGGTGAGTGCTGCAAGGCCAAAATGTATTGAGTGATACGTTCAGCAATCAAGCTGCAGGTGACCTGGAAAACAGGCTAACGTGCATCCAGCATGAAGAGCTTGGCTTACAGGACAGTAAAAGCCTTAAAACTTTAATCAAAAGCAAAATCTGTGAGCCTCTTTGTTAAGGGAAAATCTTCTGACAAACAATAAACAGTTGTTTAATGCACACCACATTATAAATACATTAAAGTTGGAGAGGAGTGGATGCTTTATTGATCTTAGATAAAGGCTATTACCAAATTTCTATTGTAATGGAATTGTAAATGTTTTAGGTTTTGGATTAAAACCAATTTCTTGCATTTCTTGTTGGTGATGGAATGATTGAAAAATATAAAAGCTACTGCATGTAGGAAGATGAGGTAAAGCAGGTGGTTATGATTTTAAGTTCATAAACAAGCATTACACTTTAAAGTACCACATCAAGTATTGATTTTACTCTGTATTACAGCATCATAAACATGAGTGGACAGAACAGTTGTAGGTGATAAACCAGATAGATGTGAAATTTACACAATCATGGAGGTGGGGAATTGTACTTAAAAGACTTGTGCCGACTGCAGTTTCCTTTTTTTTGGTGGTAATTTTACTTCCTATTAGTGCTTTTCTTTTCTGGATTAATGAAATTAATCTGCCAGCCTACTCCTAAAACGCTGTTCCTCATACAAAATCACACACAATCTTGACAAAACACTAGGTTCCTGACCAAGAGAACAAAACCATAAGCTTGGAGCCCACAAGTTCGTTGTTAAATTAGTTCCACCGTAAAATGGAATAAGAATTGGGGGAGGCACATTGCTTCTACAGATAACCAGATGATCATCCCTGCCAGCAGCAGTGAGCTATAAATCAAAGCGGTGATGACCCGACGAGGCCCGCAGGCTGGCCATGAAAGCACATAGGCTGTGACAGGGTGTGAGGCACAGCCCCCTGAGCCGAGGCCCATAAACACAGGTCATGTGTGACAGCCAGGCCACGGCCAGGCCTTGCATACCCCAAGGCTCTGCTTGGCCCCAGTCTATGAGGGGGTGGCCACATGGGAGGACACTCTCTCTCTCTCTCTAACACACATGTTCAGGAGTGGAACCTTTAGCCTATGTTGTAAAACAGATTGCATTTCCCAAGGTAGATGAGGTCTGTAATTGCTGTCAGAAACTTTGCATTTCATTGATATTATGGATACTGGGCATAGAAAAAAAATGACAAGGCTTTAAATTGAGAAAAACATTAATTGGAAAGCAATAATAATGCAAAAGTTCATAGTATGTAGAAACCGAGGCGCTCCGCTCTCGATGGGGTTGTGCTGAGTTTGTGGACGCTAACAGAGGAAGCAGAGGGAGGGAGGCTGCAATAAAAGAGAATAAAAGGCGAGCTGTCAGATCACTTCAGCACCTATAAATCTCATTCAGGCTCCTCAGAGAAAAAGCCAGGATTCCAAATAATTTATGAGGATAATCACGTTGATATGTTGAGCTTTCTACACAAAGGTAACACCTTGAACTATCGTGGAGGATATTACAGAGACGTTTATAGGGTGGTGACAGAAAAATGTGTGTTCATTACAGACATTAAAGGTTCAGTTCACTTCTGGAGGTTTGTGTTCAGCAGCTCTGTGCACTGATCAAGTTAAGGCATAGAGAAGTAAGGAGGCAGGGAAATCAAAACCTGTCACCAGCAATTTTCCATGAGTACTTTCCCTTTCGATAAAGCGCAGTACCATGTTGTAGGCCGATTCAAGCTTGTGCACGGCACGACACGTCAGCTTTAAGGGGAGCCGACAAGACTGAGATAGATACGGAGCTCTCAACTGGTCACGTTACGCTTCGAGGATCACTCAGAGCTTAGTAGCGCCCCGTGCACGACTGCTCCCATCCCCCAGAGGGCATCGCATTGAAAGGCAAGGTAGGGAACACCAGGCAACTGGGGTTTAATTCGCCTCTACACCGCCAGCCCATGGTGTCTTCCCCAGAGAGAATGGAGACTGGCGCTGCAGCATCTGTTTGCTGATGGCTATGCTAAGGCCTCCAGTTTGTCCCTCACCTGAGGCAGAACACTGAACTCAGGGACCTCAGTGGCGACACTGGGGAGAGGAAAAAAAAAAAAAAAAAAAAAAAAAAAACACAGCTTACTCACACACACAGAAATTGTGAAATATGACCTGTATGATTAGGAAAGCATGCTCAGTTTCCCTTTAGAAAACAATGCTGCTGATGTTTGATACCTTTGCTCAAGAAAACAGGAGCCAGGTAGAAAAAAAATGTTGTGGAAAATTAGGTAATGTATTTCTTACATTTGGATGGCTTTATACAGTGGCCCTGCTCTTCAAAGGATTTTAAAAATTGAAAGTGGACATATTGTGTTCTTTCTGTACTTTCATTATACAGTGGAAGGATGCAAGGCAACCTTATCTGAGGAGGTCCCCCTATACTCAAATGTGGCCTCCACGGTCAGCCACAAGTCCAGAAATCCACCTTCTTTCACAGCGAGTAAAATTTGTTACACATTTCATTACATATTTAAAGGTTAACAGAACTGGTTAGGTGCTGAAGTGATCTTTAAGGCTGGCAATGTAACATGGCCACACACGGTTAAGGACCCCTCAGTTCATTAGCAATAGAAAAAGCAGCTTTCATGAAAATGTAAATGGTGGTGGATGGGCTGACTGAGTCAGACCTCAGCATGTCTATAGTGTGATGTCTGAAATTAAAAACACACGGGTGAGCCAGGGCCTCTGCTAATGTCAGGCACACAAGGAGACTGACACACACACACACTTGGGAGGGATGAAAGTATTATTTCCTCAAAAAAGATTTTATTTTTTACCCAGGATGAATAAAAAGTCAATAAAAAAAACTCCCAAGTCAATAAAACAAGTAAGGAACAAAAAAGAATATCACCAGCATACAATTACATACTCCATAAATGGAAGGGGGTAGGCATTTCATTACATGCAAATACACATGCAAATAAGAAATGGCTGGACCCTATCAAAATGACAGATATCATCTTTATTTTTGTTATTTTTGACATTCTGTAAAATAGCTCCAGCCCAACCGACCCAGACACCCACTGAATGTCCTGTAGCCTGTGCAGCGTGGCAGGTGAACGAGGTGAGCAGCAATGGGTGCAATCAGCGCAGCAGGCTGCTGCAGGGCTGCTCTGGGCCTGGGTGAGCTGAGCGGGGCTGCTCCTGCTCTCCTCTGCTACATGCCTCCGTCGCCGTCAGCAGGCGAGGAAAGGTATGCTGCTCCTGCGGTAGGCACTCTGGAAAAGAGGAGGAGGGGGGCAGAGGGGGAGGAAAATCTGTGATGAATTAGCACTGGAGCTCCAGAGAGGCAAGAGGCATGGCCTTGTTTTCCGCTTTTGTAGACAACACTGGCTGGAATGTGTCTTTTCCCCTCCTTTTATGTTTAATCTAAGCATTTCTGGTTGTGTGGGTTATAAGACTTCATGCTAGACTAAAAAACATGGAGAGTCAAAAAAAAAAAAAAGAAAGAAAAAAGAAAAAAAGACTGAGTGGGGTTAACAAGTGGTTCATGAATTGATTTGTGGAAATTCAGTTTATTGACTTGTAATATAAATTTTATTGAGATTGTAGAAGCTACATGTAACTAAATGACTGGAAGTTGTTAAAATGACTCCAGTGCATGTCAATGCACAAAGTAAGTTATAAAATTAAGAAACTGAAAAATAAAAATGGAGATATGTTCATATGGAAAAGGTATAAAGAAAACAACTCAAATAACATTTAAGGAAATTCTTGAACACTTAACTCTCTTGCTTTGCTCAAAAACCTCTCGCTACTAAATACTTTTTCTATACAGTCAGAGCACCATGACCACTTGGTTTGACAGTAATAATACATGATCATGGCTACATAATTACATTAATTAAGGGGTGAGGTTCTGGATTACTAAGATGTGCTGAGGGGTTAGATGGATGAATATCAGACCTTTCGAATAAAACCTCAGTACTGCAGTCACTGCAAGCTCAGGACTAGGTTGAAGGAAAAGAATGAAAAAAATGATATGGAATGAACAACATAAAAATACAAGAAGATGCAGTGTGTGAGGCACTTTTGACAGGCTGTTGTGGTTGTATCATAATACCACTAATTATTCTTACTTGGCCACAGAGAGGGAAAAAAGAAATGCATGTGTCACCCCCTCCCCCCTTATAATATTCCATAGTGTTGCGTGCTGGGTAAAAATGAGACTGTCAGATGGTCTTGCTCACGATTCCCGACATAGGAATAAGCAGAAAGAGCGACGCGATAGCCGGCAAGAACCAAATCCAAACCCTCATGGAGTGGTACATTGTTATATATGTCATTTAATTTCCTTGTCATAAAAGAAACTGAGAACTCAAACCAGATGTGATCTTTTTTTTTTGCAAAGATCTCAACGCAATACAATTTGTTTTTGATGCCCCCCCCCCCCCTCTTATTATAGCTGTCCTTTCCCAGATTGTCTGGCATTTTGAGAATAAATAGAAAATGTAGACAGGTCCCAGGCAGTGAGGAGTTTGATTTAGGAAAACAAGACAACCCAGGCTCCTTAAACAAGATGCAGACCCAGAAACATGAACTGGCTGGTCCACTGGAAAAGCAGGATGAAAAGGCAAGCAGGGGAGCTAAACACAGAGACTGAGAAAGAGAGAAGTAGTCTCACTTCACAAGGCCAACCTGGAATTTATAAAACAGAAGATTCCTGAATTTCAGTCCTCTAAGGTTGCTCCTTGATTTGCTTGCGACTTCTGTTTCCCAGTGTCATTATCTGTGAGTGAAATTATAGGATCAGCAAACTCATAAGAGATTTCTAGTTAGGACAAACAGGGCTTAGGGAACATTTGAGCCAGCTCTCTGAAGCTTTTCCTCATTTGAGCCAGCTCTCTGAAGCTAGTCTGCATTTGAAGAGCCTCACACCTGGATCTGTTACACATCCAGACTAAGAGAAATACTGAAAATGCAGGATTTTGTTTAGACATTTCTTAATTTCAATTTCTTGAAAAAAATATTGAAAGGTTAACAGATATAACATTTATTTACAGTGTCTTGTAACTATTTAGCAATACTTTATGCAAAATGAAATGGGTTTGATTCAGGGCTAATGCTAAGATACAGTAGTTATACAGGTGGGAGAGGCTCTACTTTAAAAAATGTTTTTTTTGTTTGGTTTTTTTTTTCACAAAAAGCAATTTCTCAATTTCTTTTACAAACATCTTATTCACACTACACACCGCAATGTACCATTTCTAGGTTTTCAGCATTTACAAATGCATATTATACAGAATCGTTTCAAAATATGTCTCGTCAGTAGTAACACTGCTAAACTAAATATACACCCTCTGGAGAAAGCTGACAGACAGAGCTTCTTTGAGGAGCCAGGAGAATATATAATCTGGACGTTTGTCTTGATATATGTACTTAATGTAGGCATCCAACAGGAAGTAATTGAGATATATATCAAGGAAGGCTTCCTTCCTGGATGGAATATATTTTAAATCAGACTCCCTCACATAATACTCCCTTTACCATCCCTTCTGCAGGTCCTCCCTGAACTAATTATTTATACTGTGTAAAAGGAAGAAAGGAAGAAAAGAGTCCCCACTTTCCAGCGCTTACTGCACCACACCAAAGCTCAAACGCTAAAACAAATGTGTTCCTAAGGATGGGAGTGCAGCAGAAGTGGGAAAAGTATAAGAACCTGAGATCATGTGCGCTGCTCTCCAGGACACTTTGCTTTGGTTTTGATGTACTTTGACTATGGGGTGGAAAAAATAAACAGCTAAAAGTGGTTTCTGAGAGCTGTGAAAAGAATAGATTTAAGAAGGTTCAGAAGCCCAAACGACACAGCAAAATGTAAATATAATGTGGTGAAAGAAGATCGGAATGCAAACATAATTAAAGCACACAGAGCACCCCAATCTACTGGTACATTTGTCTCCTTTCCCTAAATTGCATTAATAGCACCATCATAAGTGTAAATGCTAGACAAAGTTGTACACAAGCTCAAAGTGAGGCTTTGCTAGATGATAAATGCTACATTCATACTTTAAAGACCCTCTGCAAACTTTGCTTGGCCAAGCCTCCACTTGGCCATTCATAAATCTCCACACTGCAGTTAAATAGTGCTAAGTAAGGCCTTCTTTTCCCCTTATGGAAACACTCCGTGGAGGTCCTCTGGATGGGGCCAGCCAGCCTCACACACGCCCCACTCGTTCAGGCCCCCGGCCTTGGCAGTGGGTGGCAGGCCGCTGCCGCCATCCACAGCTATGTCGGGGCAAATTGTATTGATGGGGTCCAAGAAAAACTTGCATAAGGGAAGGAGGAGAGGAGGTCCATGTGAGCGCGGGGAGCAGCCGGACGGGTGAAATACCGCTCTGCTGACAGAACAAGAGGGAAGAGGCAGTGTGGTGACCAGAAGCCACACTGTAAAAGTGGATTCCAATAGCCCAGGCATTGACCTGCTCTGATTTAACCGCCTGTACATGTTAGCAGCTCTGGAGAAATCCAGAGTGGACAGATAAGAACCATGAGGATGAGTGGATATGCAAGGATGGAGAGGGCCTGGAAAATGCTGCTCCTACACCCGCACAGGTCTACGAGCACACAAGCCTACAACCACACAGGCCTACACCTGCACATGCCTACACCCACACTGATAGCTTCTAGAAACATGGTCACCACATGCTGGTGGTTATTTGCACAAACTGTTGTATTAGCATTCATTTGCACGTTCTGAATTAATGTGTTTGTGGAAAACTTTCAGGAAAACAAAAAAGAAGGGGCACACAGACATGTTTTAAAGATTAAAGTTACTGTTGAGACTGCCAACATCACAGACTTCTAGTCTCTTATTGGATGTCATGTTGCTGTATGCTGTTATTTGCCTTCAAAATAGTTGTGCTACTAATTAATAATTCCAGGATGAGCACTGCATGTATTAATTTATTTGCTTATTTATTTAAATCCCATTTTTCATATCGGCGGTACTTGGAATAATTGACGTGTGTTGTCATGAAGGGATTTAAACTGAGCAATTTTCCTCCTCAAAAGGCCTCAGATCTTATTAAAAGTTATGAATCTTCAATACTCTTACATTAGCGATGTCTTACGATGGGCTAGTGTTGCTGTCAAACCTTTTAGGATGTCCTGACCATGACTACACATGGAGATTAAAACCTTTACTTGTATGTGATTGGGTCTTGTGTAGGAGGACCAAAAAAAGGAGATCTCAGTTGTATTAAGCCCACTGTTTTTACTGTGCTTTATGCATCATGTACTGGTGTAACTGATCTGGCATACTGATACAAGTTCGATTTACTATTCCAGTGCTGTACCGCATTACATTTCTGACTTGTCAGATTTGTTGCCGAAACTACCTACATGTAAGGACAATGATCATCTGGTTTGCCATTTGCCAGACGGCATGGGTTAGTGACGTTCTATGTGACTCAGCATTTAGCTGCAGCTCTTAGATGGAATCATATGCCATAGAATCTCAGACTTATTGTATAATTCTTTCACTTAGACAATTATTAGATAGTATAGTACACACACATACACATACACACACACACACACACACACGTATGTGTATATATATATATATATATATATATATATATATATATATATATATATATATATATACACACACACACACACACACACACGTGTGTGTGTGTGTGTGTGCATATGTGTATGTGTGTATATATATAAATAAATTGTGTGTGTGTGTGTGTGCACGCATGTGCACGCACATGGCTTACATGGCTAAAAAGGACACCGTGGCATTGATGCGAATTACTAAAGTTTTCATTGCTAACAGAGCCCAAACTTGAGTGAGTGATTGAGTGAGTGAGCATGTTAGATGCTGCATTCATTAGGTGCTTCAAATCTAAAAATAGTTTAAAAAGACAAATAAGTCATGATTGGCCAGTGTCAAGCATCTTCGTTGTCATGGTTTCCCTGTCTCATCTTTGTTTTCCTCGTTCTTGTTCCGTTTATTAATTTCATTTTCTCCATCCCTCATAAGTTGCACCTGTGTCTTATTAAATCTCATTGTATGTGTATTTAAACCATGCCTTGTTGACTGTGTGTTTGCTGGTCATTGTAATCTATGTCTTGTTTGTGATTCCTAGCATTGTGTTAAATCCTAGCCTCTCTGCCTCTTTGTGATCTCTAGTGTTAGTTTTCGTATCGTTACTTGCATCATTGTTATATCCTGCTCCCTTTTTTTCATTGTGTTTTTGTTTGTTTGTTTAAAATGTATTCTTGGACTCTACGTTTTGGCTCACTGACCCTGGACTGTTCTAACGACTCTGATTATGGATTTGCCCTTAATGAATCTTGCTCTTCTCAGTGTATGCGTCCGCCTTGTGATTGCTTCACATTATAACAAATTTCTGGGGTGATGTTCTTAAATCAGTGATGCATCTTTGGGGTGATATTCTTAAACACTTCCTGTAATCAAACTGATGAAGAGGTTCCTTAAATAGGCAGCACAGATAAAACAGCAAGGCAAATAAAATGGGCTGGAGAGCAGTTAAAGTAATAGCATAGCATACTGACAGATAACCCCCAGTTTAGTGGGGCAGAATGCGACCGTGTGTGACAGACGACCCTCAGAGGGGGCAGGGGTGGGTGGGACAGAACAGGGCTGTGTGCGATAGCTGACCCCCAGTGAGAAGGGGCACAATGAGGCCGTGTGAGACCGATGCGGGTTGGATCTTTGATCAGATGCGTCATGTCCTTACGCTGGCTGCTGGGGCTCAGGAAACCAATAGACAGGGCATGTTTTTGACCCTGAGAGATGACGCTCCAATTACCGGCCTTGTAACGGAGGGGAAAATGAACATGCGATGGATCAGGCTGAGTATCACTCGACTGACTTACTCTTTATATACCCAATGAAAGCAAGAGCCATGAGGCATTGTTTGTCTGACATCATAAAGAATTTACCATGTACAGACATTGTTGAGACTGTGTGTGTGACCATTCTGTGGAAGTGCAACATTACACATTGTCACTATTTAACTGTTCCCGACTGGAGGTAACAAACGTCTGGGAAAGACAAAAACCTTGTTAACAGCCATAAACAAAGCATAAAGTCCTTAACGTGCTTCATAAAAGAGAACAGTGCACATATTTCAGCCCTGGCACCACCTATAGCTCAGCTTTTGTCCTTTTTGTAAAGACTGGAGGCCAAGATACACATTAAACAAAGGGTCAGAACACATTTCTACTGCTGAGTGCAAAAAGTATATAAATACTACCAAAGAAAAACAAAGAGCTGTCAGAAATGGTGCCTGGCTCCAAACACAAGGGAGAAAAAGCAAAGTTCGGAAATGGGGGAGTGACGAGTCCAATGGCAAAGAACGAGATAGTGGAAAATGTCATGATCAAGCACGTCTCACACCCTAATGAGATGTTGCTATAAGCGGTGTGCCTGCTCATGCATATTCACAAGAGTCGCCCGGCAGTTGGGGGGAGTGTGTTCGTCTCAGCATGTGTGTGTGTTGGCTCTTAGCGGTATGGGAGTAAAGAGAGGGCAAATGCACACGCGAGAGAGAGAGAGAGAGAGAGAGAGAGAGAGAGAGAGAGAGAGAGACACTGTCTCTGCCAGTCTGGAGCCTGCTGAATTGGATCAAGGCTGCACCGAATACGAGCAATGACCAGGGACTCCCCCGTTTACAGACTGCCAGTCAGCACATCTGCCAGCAAGGAAGGCTATAATGGCACTCCTGCTGGGGCTTCAGACCCTCCGCAGGCATCTTCAGCTGCAATGGGGAATATAATGGAGAAAATATGGGCAAGCGGACTTGGGTTCAAGTGTAATGGACTTCAAGCAGCGTCGGATGCTCTCCTCTGCTCCAGCCAGTTTATGGGCTGCATGAACACACCAGTCGACAGACAGAACATTTTCACATCCACAGCACAGGCGGTAAAAGTGCTCTGTGATTTTCAAAGCCGAAATGCGGGGTTCCCTCCCCATCACATCCAAATCATGTGTTCTGTAAGGGTGTGAAGTGCTACTCATGCAATCGGTGAATACAAGCCTTGCTGGGGTAAAATTAGATATGAGGGCAGTATTTCAGTATTTCTCTTGGGAAGAGCCTGTATATCTTCACTGTAGAATGTCTTTTTAAAAGTGTGAGTGCTTGGCCAAAGGCAGAAGGTGTAGCCTTCATGGGACTGAAGGCAGGGAGGGAGGCAGAGAAGAGCCCAGTGATTTACAGCAAAGCCGTACCTCCGAGATTTCTGGGCAAAAGATTAGAGTTGTTATTTTGCAGTAGAGCCCTGACATTTTTTATTTTTATTTTATTTTTTTTTTTTTGGGGGAGGGGGGGGGGGGGGAGATGGTGAGGGGGAACCCAGCCAAGTTCACCAGGCTCCAGCAGAGAAGCACGTCCCTAGAACCCAGGCTTAATGGACCGTACTGTACACCACCCCACTGTGAAGTGGGATTCGAGGGTCAGTGTGCGGAAAAACCCCACTGTAAATCAGGAGCATCTCGCAGGCCGCGGCGAGCAGACAGCACACTCCGCGCACGACGCCTAAAGATGAGACCTCATTCCCAAATAATAGCCAGTCTGTTTACCGCACCGGGAGATGGATTACATGGCACTGAAATAAACACTTCCAGATGCAGCACGACAGAAATCGTGCTAAAAAAAAAAAAAAAAAAAAAAAAAAAAAAAAAAAAAAAAAAGTATGGTTCCATAAATCCACAGAAATAGCAGACTTTTTTGGGGAACAAACATTTAACTTCATCCTTTCAATAGTATAGTATTTTCATATCAATGTTTCAACAAATATGAAAGGTTGGCCACCACCACTGTTTTTGGCACACAATAAAAACAAACATGTTGAGTGGAATGGCCCAGAGAGCAGGGTGACTGGCTACTACTGTTCTTTTGCATTTCTGATAAACTTATTTCAACAATAAATATTATCCTTTTACTTTAGTGGCTCCAGCATTTAATGTTGTGTTCCAGCATTGGGGGGTTTGGATACCATTTACTGGTCCAACACTGCTTGGCTAGATTACTACCGAATGTCTTTTCCCTTCCAACTGACTTATGTACAGTATGATTTTGCCAGTCCAGCCATTCACTTGACATCCAAAGAGGAATTTCATGGTTTAATAACAAGGTATTCGAACCAAAGAGAAGAATGACTCCACGTATAAATTTGCAATTGTTTGGGAAAGGTTCTGAATGGCCTCAGAGACACCTAGTATCGGCAGCAGTGTTTACTGCTAGTGTTGAAGATGGAACTGAAATGCAGAGACAAAACTGGGTCAACTGTGTGTCCAGTGGAGTGTTTGTGGGGTGTTGTAAAGGGCACAGCCCTATAAACAGATGTCAGTAGCACAGCACGACTTGTCTGTCCTCCCACGACAAGACCGAGATGATCATCTAATAAACATCAGTGGAGCCTCATTACTCCTCTGCCTGCTCCCTTTGGCAGGGAATGCTCCGTAAAAGTGAGACTGGGGATGACCAGAAGTAAGGTACAAAACGCTGCAGCCATGCAGAAATAACTCTGCCCACAAAGGACAAATGGCTTGAAGAGGGACCATATCTTCACGGTCACAGCTCTGACCTTTAACATTTATCTGATGTTGTATGATGTATCCTGCTATGGTTTTGATTTCCAGCTCCTCTGAAAGTTCCTTTTTAATATTTTGAGATTTCTCCCTCAGTTTGAGCTGTTGGGTTGTCTGGACTTTGCACAACATTTTCAAAATATCTTTTAAACTGATTCACTGTAATCAGTAACTCTTAAGTGTAACTCCAACTCACTTATTTGACAGAAACTTTACAACACAATGACTGTGATATTAACATTAAAAGTTACATATGACTATACAGTAAACTTTAAAAGCAACTTTTTTTGGGGGGGGGGGGGGCATAAGTTTGGTAAGCTACAACAAAGATTATAGATGCACCATGAACAAGCAGAAAAGAAAAAAGCCTGGATGATGAAAGCAATTCCCAAACCAGCCATAATGCTGCTGATTCCACTGACATGGGGGACTGCCCTTGGGGAACTCTCTTATTCAGCTCATGCCTATTTTGGAGAATAATCAAACAAGCTTTGAATTTCCTTAGCTCTTACATTAGCCCCTTAATTCAATTTTGATGTTAATTATCTTGCAACGGCTTGACTACGGTAATGCAAGACAGCTAAAGCCTCCAAGAATGTCCAATCATATGGACGGACAGCTACGCTAAATTACACAATGCCAGGGATCTGAGAAAATGGCATCTGAAACTTTCAGTAATTCCAGATTTTCAATTTTTATACACCTCAGTAACACTTGAAAGTTCACACACATTATTAGCTAATGTCTCTTGACTGCAGCATAGATGGTTATTATGAACAGCTAAATGAGAAGATGCCTCATGTGTATGGAGGCCAACAGAACTACAGCTGAGACTCACGTACAAGAGCGCCATTCTGTACTAAAGGGCTTTTAGCACTGAGCATGTGGTAAAAGGCCAGAGTGAAAATTACTTATTGGTACAATTAATCATGGTCTTAAACTGACTCCAGCTGCAATAAAACCAAACCAATTGCTAGACCATTCCAGCCACCATTCCAGCACCTCCCCCCCCCCACACACACACCCACACCCCTATTTCTGTGCCATTGCGAGCAGCTCATCAAATTCCAAAGTCAGCAGCACTAGAACAGCATTTGGAACTCTTCACTCATCATCACAGGGTGGAAAACCCATACAGCACTTGTTTTATATATTAGTCAACATAGCGCAAACTAACGCACTTCATAGTTTCCTTCATTTAAACACAACTAGTCATATTTACAGTAAAGTAATCACTGAATTGGTTTACTGAGCCAAGATTCAGTGCACCACATTTTAATCCAGCAATTCTATAAATTAAACATTCATATTTAACACCTCGTTTACATAACAACAAGGTCACTATTGTTCCGTTAAGCTTAAACCAGTCCCTATAAAAGACCAACTTGATTGTTAAGTTAAAAAGGAGGTGTGACAGTAGTGATGGCTACCAGGTGTGGGTGTGGAATGACTGGGGTAGTAGTGACAGCTACTGGGCTGGAGCGTGGTGGTTGGAGCAGCGGTGATGGCTACCAAGGGTGGGGTGGTTGGGGTAGTACTCACAGCTATCAGGGGGTGGAGGCAAGGTGGTTGAGGCAGTAATGACAGTTGCCAGCGACTTAAAACCACACAGTGCTCTTTTCTGCATACAGATGAAAGCCTCCTGTTTGCTGGAAATAAGTTCACACTGATTCCTGTAACTACACTATGATTCATTACAAAACAATGATCTGTAGCAATCTTGGTGCCCTCAAACTACAGGAAACAGAACTCCTGCACTCATCCCTTTCTCAGCATAAGTCTTGGCACTGACACTATACACGAGTTACTACAGCCAATGGCTCATAAACAAGAAGCTTGTCTGAGTTTGTTGAGCTGCTGTATCACTGCCTGCTTTTGGAATTGTACCATCTTAGACCGAAAGATCCTGCAGTGGATAGTTAGGACAGCAAAGAAGATCATCAGGGTCTCTCTCTCTCTCCCCTCCATCATGTACATCCCCACCATAGGCTCCAGCCAAAGAACCACAAGCATTGTGGATGATTCAGCCCCCCCCCGCCCCCCCAGAACTCCTCTCTCCTGCCTTCTGTAAGAAGGCACAGAAGCATTTGGCCCTCACAGTCAGACTGTACGTTTTCTTTCCCCAAGCCATCAGACTCCCAGAGACCCACATCCACCATCTTATTTCCTCACTTTTTATGACAATCTCTCATGAATACCATATTTATCTAATTTTGTATTCCATTTAACAGTATTAATTCTTACATTGTTGTACTGGCTGCTAACTGAGTGACTGCTTTGTTCATATATGCTATAGCTATGTATCTGCTAAATACTTATATGTCATAATATGATGTATTTTTTACACATCCATTTACTTCACTCAGCGCCACATACTGGTCGGTGTTGCATTATATGCATTTATGACTATTGCTCCTGTAGTCTGCATTTATTGTTGTTTGCACTTGTGTTCTTTTGTATTGCTTCATGGTCCTGGAGGAATGTTTTGTTTCACTGAACACTTGTATATACCTGGAATAACAAAAGCCTCTTGATTTGTTTTGACTTGAGAACTCCTACAACATCCATCCTTACTAAATTGGTGGCATCAGTACACCATACTAACTTCTGGAAGTGCTCTGCCTTTTCTGTGCAACAGTGAAGAGTGAAATTTGCTCATTAACTTCCCTTTTGCAATGAAAAGGAAAAATTACATCAAGTAAATGGCTGCAGTAAAAAACAAACAAAAAATGGTTTACCAGATGCTAATTGAATTACATCATAAGGAAAATTAGCTCACACCAACAAAAAACATTCCGCTGTTAACACGCATTTAAAAAGTGCCATCAGGGAAAAAAGCTCTAAATGGTTTTGGAGAATGTATTCTGCATTAGTATTGCCTACATCTCTAGTGGTTACTGGCTTTGAAATAATCAAGTAGCCTCAGTCAATGGTAAATTGCTCATTACCTGTGAATTACACACTGACCACAACAGTACACACTGGCTGGTTGGCTGTGAGATCTCTGTCCAGCCTCAGATGGCCATGTTTTCATGCTAAAGCTAGCACTTACGACACCCACACCACTGTGCGCGGTGGAAAATTATAACTGTCCTACGGCAAGCGGCACAGCCACATACATACGCAAGCAAAATAAGCAGGCATTTCTCAGCTATAAACAGAACTCGCAGCAAACAAAACAAAATTAAACATCCTTTGTATTTCCAGAAAGGATAGACATTATGCTTATTTAATTCTGCAGTAGAATTATGCAACTTTTACAAGGAAAATTATACTGACCACAAATTGCACTCAACAATTCCAATACTTCAGAGTTTGACCACTTTAAAATGGGGCTGCGCTGCGATTATAAATATAACTCTTTTACGGCTCTGTTATTACGCACTGAGAAGGGGGAGAGTGGGCCAATTCTGCGGCTGTAGCGCCTGATGGCCTCTCTGATGTGGGCGGGCTGGATGGCACTACTCTGAGGCTCCGTGCTACAGGCTGCTGCACTCTGTTATGGGGGGTGGGAGAGAGAGTTGGGGGGGGGCAGATAGAGAGAGAGACAGAGAGAAAAAACGGCCAATATTATTACTAAATCAAAAACACAGTGGGAGACAGGCCGTTTTACCCAAAAACACAGCCAGGGAAGGCCATCCAGACACGACACACACACACACACACACACACAATACATTTCTAAAGACGGTCTGGATCAGGATTGGGTAACGAGCATACAGCTCAGCCAAGCTTGTACCTCCATAGACATATAAATGCTATGTGTCACTTCATGCTTTATGTACTTTCAGTACAGGAGTTAATCTGATATATAGAGGCCTGACAGTAAACGTTAGTGAACTGTTATTTGCTGTATGTGATCAGCTGTAATTGCACTGGGGCTCTGAATCTGTTTGGCATCAGGCATAGAGGAACTATTTGACTCTTGTTGGGGGTGGGGAGGAAAAACAGCTTCCCTATTTTGATCTGCGCAATAAATTTGCTGTGGTAGAATCGACATGGCAGGGCATATGAGAAAGTGTAATACGTCTTTCCTGCTGGAATTTCCACTCTAGATGCGGAGACTGGAATGACTGTTAAGGAGATGACCAATGAACTTCCCCCATGACTTTAACATGGCATATACATCTCTTTCACGTCCCAAGTCAATTCTCTCATTATTGCTTTTTCCAGGGTGACAGTCCTATAAAAATATAACAACTTATACTGGAATCATCTTTGCATGAATACTTTTCACTCATACACAGACAGACACACAGTGGAAGCTCATTTTGAAGCCCCTCTTTTTTCCTTGCAAAATCCTTTTTAATGCCTCTCCATGCATAGTCTACACAAAATGATAGTGTATGACAAATATTGATAATGAAAGAATGCTTTACTCTGAATCATGCTTTACTTATGAAACAATGTGAGAAAAACATGTGAAATTATTCATTCATGAGTCTCAGTCTTCCATCTTCCCCAGCCTTAACGCACATTCACTTGTTGGAAGAAGGAAAAACATTTGAGAAGATTTTAGAATCATCTGCATTTTTGCATGAATGTATCCCAATGTGTCCCAACCTTCATCAAATGTTACAATAATTAACAAACATATTTCATATTGTCATATCTTTACTGATCAGTGAAGGTCATTGACAGAGTACGTGAACTTAACAGAAAATGACCTTTTGAAAAGTGTGCTCAAGTTAAATTAGCTGTGGGGTATTCATTGATCACAACATAATTCTGTTCAAGTGCAATATAACCCAGTCAAAACACAGGCCAGTTGCAGAAGCTCAGTGTAGTAGAAAGGGCTACACCTTTACAACTAAAAAAAAATTATTAGATGGTTATTAGATGGTTTCAGTAATAGTGATGGGAGGCCAATGATTTGACAGCCATCGAGAGCACAAGAGCAGGTCTGCAGTATGCAATAATGCAGCTCATGTATCTGCTTTAATAAAGCATAATAACAGTATGTTAACCTGAAGTTAGTTAGGATCAGATTTAAAGTCAGGTCGATGTAATCAGTTGTACAGTAACCCAAGTCTGTCAAAATATTTAACTTGGTCTATATTAGGCTAGGTATGTGATTTCAGAAGCTTGCACCCATGTGCTAGATAGGTGAACTCCATCCATGGATTTACATCACCCATAGGCAAATAAATTGGATTTGGGCTACTTTCACTAAAATACCATTAACCATTAAGGTTTTCATAGAAGCAATTATCGTTTATCATTTCATAAAAGCAATTAATAAACACAGACACAACTAAAAAAAGACGAACACCAAAGTCTTTATCCTAACTGTGAAGCATGGTGGAGGAAGTATAATCATGTGGGGCTGCTTTGCTACCTTAGGTCTAAACAGCCTGCAATCATTAAGGAGAAAAACAGATTCTAACCTGTATCAGGAGATTTAAACTAGAATGTCTGGGTGCCTGTCTTGAGATCTTAAACTCAAGTTCAGGTCATGCAACATGACAATGATCCAAAACAAGGAACTAAATCAACAACAGTGTGGCTCAAACAGAAGAAAGTCTGCATTGTACAAAGTCCGAGTTCCAACCTCAGTCCTATTGTAATGATGTGGTGTGATTTGAAGCAGGCCATTCGAGCAAGACATCCTAAAACCACACATGAACAAAAACAGTCCTGTATGGAGGACAGGGCCAAAACCCCCTAACCACTGCACAAGACTGAGCAGCAGCTACAGTGTGGGTTTCGTTGAAGTTGGTGCCAATAAAGAGGTTCCACTAGTTACTAAATATAAAGGTTCACTTTTTCCATCAATGACCTTGATTGTTCAAACCATCTGTTCAATGGGATATGGCACTATAGAATGCAGTGTGTTTTTTTTATTATAATATATATATACAAATTTATGAATCATTATATCATCACAGTCACTCTTCTTGCATAACTTCTGATAATTCTATAGCATTCACCAGCAATTTTTCACAGTGGTACCTTCTTCCTCTTGCGTTGTTTGGTTTTGCTGCTGGCATCTTGCTGGAGCCCACCGTTGCCCTGGGCGATAGAGTGTAGCTTGCCCTGGTGGCCTGACCCCACAGGGCCACTGGGTGTGGATGGAGGTGTGTTCTCCGGAGACTCCGCCTCCCTTTTAGTAGCTACAGCCTACAGGTAAATCAGAAGAGAACCGCATCATCTCACTGCATGTAGGTTACAATATGCACTAATTAACTGAAAAGTCTAAATGGTGAAAATGCACAAGTCCTAATTCCATCTGGTGATACAAAGTACATTAGGTACTATCTAAAATGTTCAGTAATTTCTAATCACATGGAACCATACTTATATTGGGGGGGGGGGGGGGGGGGCACGATCACAGGCTATAAGAATAATTTGCACATGCATTGAGCACCATGGCTGTGTATAGTTGACATTATACATTTAACAGAGAGCAGTTTCTTGCTGGTCAAGGACTGCAGTTTTGTGCAGGGTCCTCTGGCTCATTCCTTTGCATGGGATCCTCAAGGTTTAGGTGGGAAAAAAAACAACAGCAGTAACAAAACCCAGACTGAAACTCCCTGTGCACTTCAGCCCCAGTGTGGCCTTGGCTGAGGCTGAACACTTGAGAAAGAGTGCGAGAGAGAGCAAGAGAGGAGGTTTTGTGGTTGCAGTGACAGAAAAGCCCCTCCGTGGAAGAGATCCCACAGTACAAAACCACCTTGCACAAACTTAGCAGCCCTGCTTGGCTGAATGTCAGGCCCTAGCAGCAGCGACAGAGAAGACGCACCACTTTACAATGCACAGGAGGTCACTTGTGCTTAGTGATGCACCCCGAAACATGCTTAACTATACATTTATAATAAATATTCCAAACTTAATTCTGAGCTCACTCTGAGAAAAAAATAACAACATTTCCTGGATCCCATAAACTAGAAAACAAAAAGCATGGTCACCTTAAATGACTATAAAAGTGTGTGTGTGTGTGTGTGTGTATGCAATAAAAAGGTAAGATTAACTGTTTATAAACAGTCATGTAGTAATGATCTTTTAAATAGCTTCATTATCACATGGAAACCCAGGCACTCAAGCTAGTTTCACTCTGGGTGCAAAGGGTGATGTCCTCCCTTTAAAGTTAACAAAAATGTCCTGCAGCCATTACTGGCTGAACCTGGCTGGTGTTTGGCTCACCTCAGCATTTGAGCTGTGGTACTGGAAGAAAGTGGCTGATATGACATGGCCAAATGGGTCGCCTGCTTTGGGGGTCATGTCCTGCTTAACCAGGAGGGCAAGGTCAACAATCTGCAACATAGGAGCAATATCGTTATGATTAATGCTTCTTGTCTAGACAACAGAAACTCTATACAGTACTACACAAAGACAACAAAAATACAGATTTTAACTGATGCTTGGGTTATTTTTAGGAGTTCTAGTTTTGTGCTGGTTATCTGTATTTTTAAGCATGGAAATGCTTGTAAAGCAATTACCAGTTTAGAAAATGTCAAAACTATTTTCTAGACAGAGTTTGTCATTTTTTGTTTTCTATGAAACATGAGTCTAAGGTGAAGTTACTGTATGAGCTTATAGGTTACCTGGGCTACTGTCTCATAAGCCAAGTATGACAGGATCTCCATGGAGAACGCATTAGGCTTCACATCAATACTGCTGCAATCTAGCCACTCTCGAAATTTGGAGGCTTTTTTAGCTTTACAACAGATTTAGAGAACAACATTAAATTTGGCACACACTTGACTGTGTTGCATTAGAAAAGGGTCCAAAGTAAATAAACTGCATTTGAAAAACTAAGAACCACATATGATATGCCCAGTGGGTCCAGACCTAAGGATAGACAATAGAGACATTCTGTTTTTACAGATGCAGGTTTAATCCTGAATACATACAGTATGTAAAGATTACAAGTCTTAATGTCCATAATTCCAGTTAGGATCACATTTACAACATAAATAGGCAATGAATATATGAAAAACGTGTGAAATTGAATATACAGTGTATACTGGGAATTTGTATGTATATGGGTATGAGCTGATATCTAATGTAAGCCTCACTGTAGATTTAAAGACACCTGACATGAATTTTAAAACATACTGATAAAAGAGCATTGAATATTGGCTGCTGACTTTTATATATATATATATATATATATATATATATATATATATATATATATATATATATATATATATATATATATATATATATAGGTGTGTGTGTGTGTGTGTGTTTTCATTTGATTTCAGTTTTATTTTGAGATTGATTTTTACTTTACTGTTATTTTTTTTATTTGGGCCTTAAAAAATCTAAAATAAACTAAAACCAAACTGAAGCTATCCAGAAGTAAATGTAATACATATCGGTGTATATGCTCATTAATTGTGAGGAATTTACCTTGATGACAATTAATATTAAAGTAAAACAGCTACTCATCATCATCATCATTATTATTATTATTATTATTATTATTATTATTATTATTACAACAACAGATTTGTAAAAGAACCATAAAGTACACTATCCAGGTACAGTGTGTTATTTAGGATGGCTGAGGTTTGCTTTTTTCCTTTGAGAATCCAGACAGCAAGCTGAACCAATCCCAATTTCAATGCAGTTTCAATGTGGCCCTGCAGGACCGAGACTGTGGGCTGACCCAGTAGCTACTGAGGTCTAAAGCCTGTCAACATGTTAGCGGTGTTAGAATGTCGATTTAACAAACCAGAGGTGGCGTGTTCACATCCCACAAGGCTTTTACACCCCACAGAGCTTCAATGCTGCTGACTAGCTGATTACCATATGCATTGGCCTATTTGAACTTCCATAATATTAACAATCATTTTCAGATTACATCCAATGTGTAATGTTCACTCATTTTTTCATAAGGTGATAAGTGGCGGGTGACAGAATAAATACTCACAAAAGCTGAGCTGTCGACTCTCACAGAAATCACTATACTGTGCTGGGTCCATATTTCTGGTGTGCTTTTCAAGTCTCTACAGATAAAGAGAGAACAGTGCAGGCTTACACCACAGATAGATGGCTCAACCTTTTAATGCCAAGTTATGTTTCCACCACTGTCCCACTGTCCAAGCTGAGCTCTGTTAGTGTGCAGACTGACTGATGTGCAACATTTCCCAGCATCATCACAGTGCATATGCCACAGCTACAGTAAATGGGAGAGTGACTTGTGGCTAATTACGTATTGTTCTGTTGGCCCTACTATGCACCTGGGGCCATCAAAGCGTGTATACATTCAGCCGCAGCCCCCCCCCCCCCAAATCTGTTTCAGCTGTGGTGCCAAACCAACCGAGGGCGTGGAGACCCAAGAGCCTCCTACACGCTTGGCTCATCTGGGCGAGTGTGATTCCAGGCGGTACTGACAGTATGATGGCTTTGCTTTACAAGGCACTAAAAGCACGATACTGCTGAGCCATAGCCTAACAAAAACACACCAACAGACGTCATGTTAAGACACGCAGTGCTGCAGCAGTGCACGGTGATGATACGGTAGGGGTTTGATTACCAGGTAGACGTGATCCCACTGTACGTCAGCACTGCTTGGCTGCCTGATTTAAAGATGAACAATGTGGCTTGCATCTGCGCAGCCAGTGGAGTGTCCTTCACCAGCACAATGGACTCATTCTGGGCATATCTGATAGTCTGGTAATAATCCCCTGCACCACCCTGCTGGGCCAGGTGGGATGTTGTGGTTTCACAAAAACCTGAGGCTTTGCACTGATGCAATGGTTTAAGTGTCATATCACAGGCGCCAAAAATATGATGGCAGAAAGTCGGTGTTTCATAGCTTTAGCCACGTGGCGAAGTGGAGGATCATGATATGAGAAACCACTGTCTCTGCTAACTTTAGGAGAGTGCTGAGCTGAAATGAACCTTCTTAAGAGCAACCCAATAGCTTTCAGTTTAGATTTACAGCTGAGTGTGAAGTTGCAGGTCAGAGCGTTTAATTAGGCACTTCCTGATACATTCATGAAACAGTCCGTTTCTGTTGATCAGAGAGTGTCGTCACACACCCTCTCCTCCTCCAACCTGGCGACACCGCGACATGTTGCTTGGGGCAGCAGTGATCTCTTTCAGCCCACCCAAACCAACCGGAGCCTTTTTATTTAGCTGGCTAGCAGCCTCTGGAAATTCCATGTTTTGAAAATGCATACTAATGAGGGCAAGGGCAGGCATCCCTCCCAGCCCGTCTGCCGGGCAGCACCAGAGCTGTGATTCCGATTAGTGTCGTTAAGAGGCAGAGCGGAGGTCTGGTTCGCAGCACCGAGGGGGGAATTCACAGCAGTCTCACTGTCTGCACTCGACTCCAGGCTGGGCCGCGAGTGATACGCGAGTGGAGCTGCTGAACTTAAATAACTCCAGTCAAGCAGACAGCCCGAGACAGGAGAAATGTTATTACTGGGGCTTATGGCCTGAGAAGCACAGCAGGGGGATTTTACATTTGAATACTATGTTTAGCCATCGATTAAATCAAAACTTCAACCCACCTGCTAATAGCCAGATCATACCCACAACTGAAACTGTGCTATATGATTGGACAGTGAAAAATATTTGATTTGGCAAATTGATGCTTTCATTTCATGCCAATGTGGTCTGCATAAAGAGAATATAAATTTGTACCATTGCTAGCCTTAAACCTTCAATAGGCCAAAACCCAAAATATATTTTATAGACCTAGCAAAATAAAAAGTTATCGTTTGTGTGTCAGTGGTGGTCTTTTTGGACTGGAATTTTCATTATGCGCATGGTACTCTCACACGTCTATGGCCGGATGGATGCACGGCGACCCAGACATGTGATACGCTCGGGAATTCTCCAAGCACTGCTACAGTACTGAGAGGCCCTGACTCAGGCAGGTCTGTGCACAAGACTGGATGCTGCTGGCTGTGGTACTCTAGGCTGCTTTAAAGGGGCCCTACTACAACACTATATTCATGAAGAGAACTGAATAAACATCTGATCCTTCTTACTGCTTGTAGGAAATCACAGAATAAAATTAGACAGCAGGACAATAAGAAGGGAACAAATCAGGTCACAGAACACATTACAGGCTGACACCACTACAAAAAGTGTTTTTTTAAGGGTAAGGCAATTAAAAAAACAAACAAACATGCAATCCTGGTAAAATTCCATAGACAAGCTTTTATGCCCTCTAAAACAACAGCCTTTTTCAAAGTGGTATAATTAAGAAGCAAATGAATTGAGAGCTGTTGTTCTTTGTTCTCTGACAAAACAGGAAACTTATGCAATTACACACGGAGAATTCAGAGGAAGTTCTAATAAGCTTGCTGCAACACATAAAAGTGCAAGTGAGATTAAAGTTTCGATTGCTCTTTCAGCTTTCAAAACTTTGTGTGGAATTTGAAAAACATGTTTCCCCAGAGTCCGTGAATAGTATTCTTTAGAGTTTGCTGTCATCATGGCATTAAGGCCAAAACAATGTGGATCCCACACAACATGACAAAGACACTTTTTAAGCATTCCCATCTGAACATGGCCACGAAAATAACAGATTGTCAAGAGATCTTAGAGGGCCCTTGAGAAGATTGATGGTCTGCCTGAGGAAATACAATCCACACACCACTGACAAATGCAGAGCCATCACAGTCTGATCAAGCATGCAAGTGAGCAGCTAAATTATAACCCTGTCCGACCTGATGCATAGCGAGCTGGCGTACACGGACATTCAGAGGACTGGACATCTACCAAGCGCTTGACCCATGAGCTGCGGCTTTGGAAATCCAGTGAAATAATGTCTATGGTATTTACACAACTGTTGCAATATATTTACATCGCTGAGAAACCTTTGGAGAGTAAATGAGGGATATAGCAGAAGGCTTTGTAAAAGGGTCATTTACTGTAAATAGGAACTGCATTCAAAAAATTTCAGTGAGTAGAGGAGAATTGCAGAGAGACAGGCAAAGACACACTTACAGACCCAGTCAAAAATAAACTCCAATTGTCTATCCTTTCTATAGGGGAAAATGACCCTTATGTAATCTTTTCTATGGCTCATGGGAGGGTGAACTCAGTGTTTGGACCCTTTCGGAAATGATGTGTGAGACCCTGGGTGGAGCAACGGACGATGGACAAGCAGAGGAAGCGGTGGACAGTGGTTGCCCAGGGCTCCATGACAAGCGCATGATGATCTTTCAGCCGTGGGTCTTAATTTCAGATGACAGCAAGAGGACAGGCGGATGTTCGTACCCTCCTGAACAGAGCAGGTGCTGGGGAGGCCAAGAGCTTGAAAGCTTGTCACATGCTTTACGTAACTGCAGAAGTCCAGGCTAACGCCCTCTGTATACAGCATTATGGACTATTAATAATTTTTACCACACTTTTAACTCCATAAAGCAACACAGTCTGATAAAGCAACACAGTCTGAAAGAACTCCCATAACTTCATAACGACAATGGACTGGTTGGGGCTAAACCTTCTCTTCACCTTCCTGAGTTTCACTTAGAGGCTCATTTGCATGTCTGGTTCTGTATAATGGAAAGTAGAGAAATCTAGCATTGCACTGGAATGTCTGCTGTAATGTTAAGTCTATTAGTCTATTTGACGACGACAAAAAGAAACAGAGGCGGAGCTTGACAAGCCTTTGAGGTTTGGCCACTAGTCTTCAATGGAACCTGAACAGTTTAACTACATTTTCGGTGCAGACAGACTATCAAGTGTTCCTGTGGTCAGAGAGTACCTTTAACGTGTTTAAACACCTTGTTTAAGCAAGATCCTATTCCCAAATGAGAAACCCTGTGTCTAATCATACAGGTAGCCGACAGTACTCTTGCTCTGTGACCACAAGAACCACCAGCCCGTCACCACAGGATAATCCCCTCCATGTTAGCCTCTGTGGATCCAGTGAGGTTGATGTGTGTGTGTGTGTGCGGTGAGGCTTGCACGTTTCTGGGCCTGTCCTCCCACTCACCTCCATCCTTTCCTGCTTGACTTCGTCCACCTCGTCCACCCCCAACAGTGTCAAGAATTCCCCTGTCTGGTCGATGGATCCCAGAAAGTCCTGCACCAACCTCTGCCTTTTGTTCACACTGCTGCTGGGGTATTTGTCTAGAAGTGGGCACACACACATGCACACACCCACCCACCCACCCACACACACATCCCCCCACACCCATCACACACACACAGTCACATTTGCTAACTCACCCCTGGCCACATCTGCAGGCCAGCTGCAGGCTTTGTTTACACCTGAGCCATGAGAGAAGGGGTCTGAGGTGCAGGCCGTCCCCTCCCCCGGCATTTGCTCTCACTCTTAGTTCCACACATGCACACAGCAGTTTCAGTCTTCTCCAGCTGTTAGCACCCTTAACTACATTCTTATTACATCTCTCCATCAATGGCCAATCAAATTTTTGTTCTGATAGCAGTGGGATCTGTCCAGAAGTGAGTCATGAAGCTATGCACAGCTGATCTGGAACTTACAGGGAGAATGAGAAGGTAAGGTAAGGGCATAAATATAACTGACTACACATTTAGAACATTTGATTTGATCATACACAGCTATGGTAAATCACACATGAAAAATGATTAGAAACATTATTATATTTCCTTCAAGAGACCATGCATTTCCATTATTTCAGGCACAGTTATATAGAGGCACAGTGAGATTTATATACCTAATATTTAACACAGTCCATGAAGACAAACTGCTTTTCACTCTAAGAAGTGTTGGGAAACCCTGGATATTAAATCCTTAAAGAGCTGAGTCGGGAAAATGAATGAAGTGGAAAATTTTAATTAAATGAGAGGAAACATGGCGATCAAATGCAACTTTGTAAGGTAACGTCTGCTTGACGTGGCATAAACAGCCTCAGAAACTGTATAATCAGGGAGACAGAACTCATGACACCTTAATAACAACACTTTTATAGGGCTTGAGTTTCCTCTTGCTGCCATGGCTTAGCCCTGAACAGAACTGTAATTGTGAACTTCCTATGTAAACGGGCAATTCAATCAAAATGTTAAAAAATCCCACTTTGTGTAAACTTGCTTTCAAATGATACAAATATGCTGATGCACATAATTAGTTCTATATTTTTGGCTTTAATGTACTCTAAATTTACCATTTGATGCAGTGGCGTGTTTACCGGAATAAAAGAGCTTGGAAAATCTTGGTTTGGTTGAATAGTAAACAAAGCTAATCTGCAGTGATGAAACAGAGCATTCAAATCTAACAACATAAACACTAGAAAAAAAACAGACATCATCTTTGATCCACTAACAGTGCCCACTACAGCAAATGGTATTTTAAACAGGTACTGGAGTATTTTACAAATAAAATATATGTTTTAGATGCCTAAATGTTTTAGGTACACTGCTGTGTGTAGTAAAAATCGTTCTTGAAGACAGGGCAGAAATCCCCACCCCCCAGATGTTACCTAAAATGATCCAAGCATATGCTGAAGGTTAAATAGCCAACCATGACCAACCCTAATCTTTTAATAGTGTTGTAATCACAACCCCCCCCCCCCCCCCCCCCGAGAAGCCACTGTTAGCCGTGCTCATCATCCATGGCAAAAGAACAGGAGAAGGGTTTAGCAGGTCATGGCCAGTGTGCTGGTTGGATGGTGCTCAGGGGGTTACTGGGGGGGTCAGGCCCCAGCCTCTGTGCTTAAAGGGGGGTTGGGGATATTCCCACTGCTGACACAACTCTGAAGTCCCCTGATAGTGCTTTTTTAACATTTGTTTTAGGGAAAACGATGAAACAAAAGACAAGGGTAAGAAAAACATATTTCCAAATCCAGTTTTCCTGACAGAATGAGGGTCGTTTGGGGAAACGTCAATCCTTCGGAGCCAATTTGAGCGCCAAACAAATGCTTCAGAGCAAAATGTTACACAGAGCAGGCCCATCAGGCTTCTGTGGAAACGGAGGGGAAAAAGTGGTGGAAGAAGAGAAAAAAAAGAGTCTGAATGCACACAGACATGCTGACTCCTTCTCAATCGACTCCATGGGCTGCTCCCTCTGAACGCCGCATTTAACGTTATTCCGTCTCTCAAGTTACAGGCCAGATGAGGAGCAAGGAGGCTAATGATACTCATCATGGCATGAGACGGCACGGCAGCGTCTTTGCGGATGGTTTTCCTCTCCCTACACTGCTGATGGGAAAGGCCAAGCGAGGCGGAGGCCGGCCCAAGCTTCCGCCAGCACACTGCTAATGACTCCTGCTGATTGACTATGGCATACGAAATTACCTTGGCTGACTCCAGTCATTATAGATGCCCTTGTCATTTAAATCCCAAAATTCAGTTTGTGTGGAGGAAAAAGACTTAAGACATCTTCAAGTAGGGTGAATGTTATAAAATATGAGAGGACTGTATTCTGCAAATGGCTGAAAATATACTCAACATACTGTACCTGTGTCGAGTGGGTCATCATCGTCCAGTGTTTTCAGAAGTTTGGATTTGTGGTCTCGAAACTGAATGTACTTCAGAAGTCTTCGCAGTTTCTTCTGAAAGGGGTACAAATGACAAGGCATGAGGTTGAGAGAATAAGCAAAAAAAGAGTTGATGTAAGATAAAGATTAAGCATGCTTTTGAAATGGCAGGGTGGAGGCCTAATCATGCTGCCAATCATTCCAACCATACCGCATACTGGAACGATCAGATATCAGGTGCTGAAAGGCCATAAATTAGTACATGCTGTCAGTTGTGTTTATTTTGATAATATCCTCCTAGGTTGCTTGTATGTTCTTTTACCTTGTCTTTCCTCATAAGGAAGATGATATCCTCTGGTGAGATTACCCTGGCTCCTCGGAGAACAGCTACCTCAGCTGCTTGGTGGAGCTGGGGAGAATGAGCAGGAGAAAAAGAGGGAAAGTAAGCAAAAAGACACAAACACAAACAGAACTTTGACTTCTTTGAATGGTTAAGCGCTTGCAGAAGTCAGCAGTCAACAAGATCACACTTGAGATGTTTGTTCTACATTCTGCCAGTCAGTGCATGCTGAGTGAATGAGTCACAGAATCTGCTGTTTAAAAACCTTGGAAGAACTGATAAGAAGCCACATATTTTGAGACCAGCACTTTCATAGTCACACAGGGTCTCCATAAACGTCAGGAATATTGTAAGAGGTAACATTTGTTTTGCTTTCTCAGCACTCAAATATGACAGCACAGCTGTCCTTGCCTTCAGGATAAACAAGGGAAGAGGGGAACTACTTAAAAATAATAATGGGGAAGCAACTACATACTTTCAAAATGCCCACCCTAGATCAGCCCACCCTACAGCAGCCCACCCTAGAACAGCCCATGCTGGAACAGCTCACTGCAACAGATATGTGCACAGTGATGCTTATTTGCAACTGCAAAATGTGAGAAAATCTGACAAGTAGAGGAAAAAGGCCACCCACAATAAACTGGACCATTTCTTCTGCTCTGATTTTAAGAAACATACATTTTATGAAAAACTGAAAAAAATTAATTGGACTATATAGTACTATACAAGCTTTTTAGCACTAGCCCGTGTGTGTGTGTGGCTTGCGAAGTAAGTTGTTAATGTGTGTCAGGGCCTACTGCATAGACTTAACATTATATGACTTCCTTAATCATCATCTTTATTGGTTTATGGGTAAAAGAAGCACTTCAGTGATCTCGCAATCATATGGAAATAAGGAAAGGCAGACAGAAGGGTGGAATGAAAAATGCTCCATCACTTAGATGCAGTCATTTCATTTTGTTGCCAAAAAGAGTAGCAACACCTCATCTATCGCTGTCACCCTCTTCT
This sequence comes from Electrophorus electricus, assembly GCF_041902795.1. Classification (NCBI taxonomy): domain Eukaryota; kingdom Metazoa; phylum Chordata; class Actinopteri; order Gymnotiformes; family Gymnotidae; genus Electrophorus; species Electrophorus electricus. The sequence continues at coordinate 21,842,953 of NC_137506.1, forward strand.
GAAAATGATAGCTGTCCACACTTAAATCAGTGAATCAAATGCACTCTTTCAGGTTAAGTGACTTTATGGTAAGGCTACAGTATCAACTTACTGATATTTTTAACCCTAACCCTGCAACAGGAAACAGATGATAATGGGTTAAGTTAAACCATTTATTTAAATCTATTTCAGACCGACACGATTCTGTAGGACCTCATTAGCACAGGTAATGATCCAAGACATGCTTTATAGTATGAGATGTAAATGGAAACATGTAAATGGAAAAAAGGAAAATTTGGTTATTTGCAGATAAAATGTGGTTACATATTTTGGTCAGCACAATATTTAATACTAACTGTGAAGTCAGGAAAGAAAGTGATGAGTACATCACATACATTCACCATTGCTGAAACAACATGCTGTTTTTAGCGTGAAACAATATTAAAAATGGCACAAACACATACAATACTTCACTCATTCTCTGATGGTCATCTTTTGAAAAGGGCTAAAATGAAAACCAAGGAACACAAAGTGACTGACTGATAAATGCAATAAAGAAAGATTTATCTACACCACAAGGTAATAAAGCTATGCAAAATCTCTCAGAAATATTTTTATTTGATTCATGTAATGTCAGTTATATTCCTGGAAAGTCCTATAATTGAAAAGTTTAATTTTATTAACTGAAATGTAAATGTTCAAAATAGGAGAAGTTAAATCTAGAAATACACAAAAGTACATTTTAGAGGCCTGCAAACAGTTTGGTCATAAAATATGTTTGCCTGCAAATGTAGATCTCAACGTGGTGTTAGGAGCACACACAGGCCCCACACATACAGGGAGAGGGTGAGCATGTGAGCGAGCAGAGCTTCATTTAGTTCTCTCTGGTCTGGCGTCATACCAATGCTGACAGACTGGCTGCCATATCTGTCCCTCCATTTAACAGGGAAACACACAAAAATGGCTTTAAGTGTGCCTCATCCTTCTCTCTCCAAACGTAACCGATCCCAAACTGCCTTAAGCCTTGGAGTTGGATGGCATTTGCCTGTGTAATTACTATTTACAAAGGACACTTCTGCACTTTGACTACGAGTGATAAACTAAACATCTTCATTAGGTTTAAATAAAGACATCTGCGTATCATGAATAATACTGAAAAGGTGATTTCAAATGGAAGAACAGGGATAATTTCTGCCTACAGATTAAAGATAGCAGCAAAATCAGATTTCTAACTGATATCCAATTTATTACATATCAATAAAGTACAAAGTGTAGTATATAATAGCTTCAGCTGAATTTAACTCAAATTTTATAAGCCAAATAAAATGAACGAGAAATAACTTGAAGCCCATTTTTTACTCAAATGTTCTTTTAAAGCCAGTTTTCACCACCTTTAAAGTCCCTGGCTCACCAAACAGATTTTGTTAAGCTAACAGATTCATTTTCGTAATTGCTCCAAGTTCACACTTGGATGAAAGCAGTCTCTGGAGCTGCAAGACTGAATTAAGTCGGGTGGGTTATTTCCCGCAGCCTGGCTCACAGACTCGGCGAACAGTGAGATCTCTGTGGTCTATTTCCAGCAGCTCAGAAGCCGACACTGTTGACAGTTTACTTGAGCAGCGAAGGACTGTTTTACCATTTCTGGGATGCCTCAGCTATCACACCCCACAGGCATTCATATAAAGGAGGGTGTTTTGCTCCATTTTGATATTGTGGTTAATCCTTGTGCAACAGAAACCATAAAAATCTGAGTGCAGACAGGAACAGGCGAACAAACACTGATGACTGACATGGTCATCTTTAACTTTGGCCTGTGCAAAGCACACAATTTTTTTCTCTCTGAACAAATCTCAACTGTAAATGTACATGGACAAAGCTTAAACCATCTGAGTTTTTCAGGCAGCTTTTCAGGCAGCTTTCTGACTTCTACTTGATCATAAGGGCCCAGGGAGAAAAATGCAGTTAAAGAAATTGAGTTTGAAATGAGTGTTTGCTAAATCAGGAACGATTTGCCAGTGTAAGAGGCCCAAAGATGCTGCCTCAGATGAGTAAGTATATGAGCTTTGTGACAGAGAGTGCAGAAGTGTATCTCAGGCCAAGGGAACACTGACTAGCCTGGAGCTCTAATTAGAGGGATCAATTTTAATTACTGCACATTTTCAAGCAACACTGGCCTCGACGGACTGGTTCCCGTCACATTACAGTGTAGGAGAAAAAGGACCAGCTTTCATGCAACTGAATGACAGAAGTCAAATAAACAAGCCTGCTGAAGATAATTTCCCCTGCGCCACTACTGCCCCCTTTTTGAAATGAAATCCATTATTTGATTACACTGGGAAAGGTAACAGGAAGCCAGGGTAGTCCTCAAGTCCCTGCATCCTCATGGAGTTCACCAATTCCTTTGAAAGGCCATAAAACAAAGCCACTTCATGTTTTCAGAACTCACCTGCCAGACAGATTACTCCACTGCAAAACCCCACGCTGTCAACTAAAGTAACTCCACAATCAAAGTGCAATGACCATTACATTTTCAATATATATCTAATTATCATGTGCTTTACATGTCATTTTCTGGGTAATGTTATACTGAGTTAAGCTAATGAAGTCTATACCATAACAAATATCACAACAGCTGTGGCCATGGGATGCTAGCCCTGTGGCCATCAACTGCCATGTTTCAGAACATAAGAAAAAGGGACAAAACACTTGTCATAAACAATTAAGGTAGAAACTATCAAAGCAGCTGTGTTATCAGAGTAACGAGAATTCCGTGAGCGTTTGCTCGGACTCTGTGTTTTGCTTGTTCCTTGTGGTTTAATGACACTGTTTGGAAGGAGATATTATCAATGTTTTGCGAAACTGAGAGTCCCTGAGAGCTGGCCATTATTTTCAGAAAAACAAAACAAAGTGCTCCCCAGTTTGGCTTCTGAGAGACAGACTGAGAGCAGCCTCTCTGGGTGTGACCCACCCGCACCCAACCACACCCAACGCTAAAACCTGGAAACAGCTGCGGATGTAACCAAGGCACCTGCTGTGTGGCAAACTGGGCACAGCACACACATCTTTTAAGGCTCATCAGCATGCTTAAACTAAACTCACCTCTCCCAACAAAAGGCTTTGTTCAAGAACAGCATTGTACAAACACAGCTGTGTTACACACTATGCAACATACATCCCAAGCAAAAAAAAAAAAGAATTCTTAGATGTGGAAAATACAGTAATTACGATCAGTACAGAAGCTCCTATACTAAATTAGGTATGGTAGGAATAAGACCAGTCTTGACTGACAGATTAAATATTGCTTCAATGGAGAAACCTCTTACTCTAAGAATGAGGAGACCACATGTTGTTAAAATTCTTGCTCCCCTTGAAAAAACTAAGTTTAGGCCCTATATTCAAAATAAACTAATTTGCCTTTCCTTCTCAATGTGAAAGACTAATTGATTTAGGCATTCAAAAACCTCTGATATATGTCAGTGCAAGCATCTGGACAAGAGGTGACAGTCATGTTCCCAACATGCCCCCCCCCAAACCCATATATCCGGTGAGCGATTCCTCCCGGAGGAGTGCGTGTGCTCACGTCTGGGCTCGGGTTGGCTAGGGTCTGGCAGACCTCTCCTAACCAACAACCACAGGACGTGTGGATGAATAGACTTCTATTACTTTTAAACCTCCAGCCTCTGGACAGGGGCTGCTCCATAGCATTTCCTAAAAGGATTTTTTTTTTTTAATTATAAAAATAAAAAAATTCTTAAAGCTAAATATATCTGGATCATCATTACCTGAGACCACCCATCATGCTCTTTGGTGGAAAGCAGAATCCACAAAATAAACAGTCAACCAAATGTAATAAAAAAAGGTAACCAGGCAAACAGAATGCGTAAACAAAAACAGGTCTGGATAGTTTCGCTGCTCTCAAAGTTCCTTCATTTAGCTCACTGTCCTGAAATGTTCCCACAGGTAGCTAAGAAAACCATAAAATTTTAATTCTGCAAATGGTATAATATTAAAAATAAAAAATTTTTGTATATATATATATATATGTATATATATATATATATATATATATATATATATATATATATATATATATATATATATATATATAGACACACACACACGCACGCACGCACACCACAGTGTCAAGAATTTGTTTTAGTAAATTAAATTAACTGTTTTAATATAAAAAGATGATAACTCTCAAACTCCCTTAATTCCATGGAAGCATGTTGTAATTAGACACCTTGATGCATGTGCAGATGTGAAATGAGGCATTTCCCACTGATGGTCAAAAAAAAAAAAAGGATAGCTGGAGTTAGAGAAGTGAACCAGAAGTTAACCTCTGCCTCCTTAAGACCGGGAAAGAAATCTGCACATACAAACCCACGTACAAACCCACGGACCTCAATTTACCAGTGGAATACTGGTACAGTTAATTAATGTGACCAATGGATTCTGCCAGTGGACTACTACTACATTTAACAAATGTGTACAATGAACTCATAATCCTTAGAAAGCACAGGAACTGGTCATTTTCACATGACCTAATCAAATTTACAGCGACGACCAATGTTGATAGAGTCATATAAGGAAATTGCTGTCGTAGCAAGAAAACAAGGCCCAGGGGATCGACAAAGTCTGGAAGGAGAGAAAGTGCAGAGGAGTAAGAGTCTATTAGAGCAGACCCTGCCAGCTTTCGCACCTGGCATTACAGGAACCAGCCAAGTGACCTCTGCTTCACACACAGCCTGGCAGGCAAGACGTGGAGACTTTTCACTGTGCTGTTTGGGTTTCGGGGGGAAGTGGACGTCTACAGCTAGCTTCTGTGAGCAGTCGGTCAAGCCATGGGGGAGGTGGCAGGATGGATTAACAGCCCTGTCCCACCACACATCACGAGAACCAACTTCTCATGTTGGAGTGAGTGTTCTTCAAGAACGCTCTGGAAGTGCACCTGCAAAAATTCCAGTGTTTTGTGTGCATCATTATGTGTTGCCTTTGGTCAATATTTTTTTAAAAAGTCATTTAAGGCAAGCCCCTGCACACAAGTCCTTGATCTTAATGTTAAAAGAGTATCTTCTGAGTATAGGATCTTTATTGTGAAACCTGTGCAAAAATCCACGAACAAACACGCATACGAAAAAAATCACGAGAAAGCATCATGAGAAAATGACTCAGTATCAGGTTCATTGTTTATGAGTATTTCCACCTGAGGAAAGGAAATTCCCCTGGCAGAGTCCTGTGCTGGGTCTGCTATTACCCCTGCCTAAGAGCTGCTTTAGCCACTGCATGGTGCGAGTGTGTTACAGGACACGGCATCCCAGACATTCCACTATCACTATCCTCCAGGACAGAACCTGCCAGCTTATTCACAGCGAACCATTATCACTGTCACAGTGCTGACACAGTGCTGGAAACTCTTTAGCCACTATGGCAATACCTCCCTGACAAGTCAGCCAGACCTCTGCAATGGTTTCAGCACTGTCATAGTACAAAACTGTACAGAAGACATACACACTAAGAAAATCAAAGAAAGAAAGGAGAGATATGGTGAAGCATAAGAGGTGTTTTAAGATCAATTGAAGTTGAATACTGAAGTACAGATGGGGGGGGGGGGGGGGTTGCACCCACTCCACACTCTATACTGCCAGATCAGTGTGAAATGTTTTGAAGGCCATCTGGGAAGGATTTATTGTGTAATTTGGTTTATTACCACTGCGGTCTTGGTCTAAGTGGCATGAACACCATTATGGTCCACTCAGCAGGGCATACACCTGGCCTCCCTGAACAACAATAAACCTGAGAGGGAGCTAACAGGGAATTAATTGAGGGTTATCACCATCATGGCCTGTTTAGTACTTGCTGCTGAGAGTTATTTATAGTGCTAAAAAAAGAAACAGCCTGTAGTGTAACATTACACACACTGACAGGGGGAGGGAAAAAAAAAACAAAAAAAAAACCCTCTTCTTAAGAGCTGTCATGGCACAATTAAGTGGAGAGTTTATGGATGATAAGAGGACAATGAAAAATGAATGGCTGTCCAAAGAGATGAAAGGAAAAGTAATAGATTTTATTTATCATTATATATATATATATATATATATATATATATATATATATATATATATATAAATAAAAGCTCTTAGCCTTAGACAATAAATTCTCAATGATTCTGGCTGAGATAGTACTTCTATAGCCTGCTGTGATGCATGTGGGATGGAGCTTTAACATGCTGCGTTCCATGAATCCTCAGACCTACAGAACAGAGTTATACATCCTCTGGGAACTGTTCATAAATTACTTTAGGCTGTCCTGCCTTTTTATGTTCCGCAAGTGGGTTCCACAATAGTTTTTAGGTCTGCGATTTATAATATGCAGGGTTTTTGGGTTTTTTTGGTGCATCTGATTGAATGCCAGCACATCTATAAATCTGTCTGGAGCTGGCCACTGTCAGGAAATATGGAGCAAGCGGATGACAGTTAACATTAGTGCGTTAAACAAGACAAGGCACTGGGCTTCCGGGCGTGAGGTGAGGGAAGGGCACTTCCTCCCACGCCTGGGTGGCAGCTGCTCTCTCCAGGGCTACGAGAAAACAGATGAGCGGCCTGCGCTCGGTATGACTCCCTCGGAATAGCTTCAAACAGGTTCCGTCTCAGGAGAAATGCGGAATAGAAGCTGTGATGCGATTTACAAAGACACCAAAAGCGAGCGAGAGCACGGACAGACGCCCCAAAACTCACCCCTGTGCTGGGAGGAGGGCTGAAAGCTGTGCGAATATTCTGTTTGATATGGCATGGGTCTGCGAGACGCAGCCATGTTAAAGTGCGTTTTTATACGACAACTTCAACAACCATACTGGTTTGGCACTGGGAGGAAAAACAGAGAAGACCACACAAAACACACACAATAGAGTAGCAGAAATAGCTCCTGTGTTTAAGAACCAGGAGAGCAGGAGTGAAGGTCTGAGCCAGAACACTGAGGCCTGCTACTGGGCCATGGGGTGGGGGAGGGGGAGGGGTGGAGCTGGGGGAAGGGGAGGTGACGGGCTAAACTGCACTGTCTCTCCAAGAAGAGTACAAACAGGAGGACCCATCTGATTTAAGAGCCCTCTGACTCAGTGGGCCAAAGGTCAAAACAATGAATGTTAAGAGCTACGTTTCCCCTCATAGCGAGCCAGGGTACTGTGGAGTTATGGGGTGAAAGGTTAAAGCTACTGCATGTGTCAATGTCCCCTTGTGGACAGCTCATGGAAGGCACACAAACTACAGTGGCCCTCTGAAGACAGCAGAATAGGTCATCCGCACTGGCACGGACATTATGCGGGTTAATACACCATAAGCATCGCTACTTATGTGTTGCTTGGTATTCCCCACACAAACCCACAAATCGGTTGCCTGATATGTGCTTTCTTTGATGAGGGGAAACTGTAGGCTGCTACAGTCGTCGTTTTCGTTTGTTTGAAGTAAATGCATGACAAGGTATATGCAGGGGCGGAGCAATGTTTATAGAAGCAATGAAGGCATTCAGCTTTGAAAGCACTGTTATTTACTTTGTCCATTTCACGTATCTCGCTGCAGGGGCTGGAGTGACCCTGAGCTCAGTCTCAGAGGGAAGGGCTGCTGGGAAATTCTGGGAGGTGGCTGCCATTTCTGAGTACTCAGTGTAGAAGCAGTAGGGAAAGGCGGTTAGTTGCTCTCGCACTATTTATACCTAATTACAGATCTCTCTTAAACCATTTCCCAGATGCAAATGTCAAAAGGCTTTGTCATATAGTGAATCAGCTATAGGGTTTAGCATCAATTGTTCTGCCTGAAAATGTACTACTGTAGCCACTTTAAAAGAATAAAAGAATACATAATTACTTAAAAAAAAAAATCTCTATTAAAAACAACATAGCTCTTGGTTGGAAATACAGCATGTTTTTACTGAAACATGGCCTCCTGACTTACCAAATTGATGAGCTGGGTATGCACTATGTCCTCCACCAGGGCAGCAGTCTCATGCAGAGGTCTCCGAGAATCACCTAGAGCATACCTGCAACAAATACCAAAGACACTCATCAGATCTCATCAGATTCTGTGTAAAATGTTTATGTACTCTACTCTTCAATGGCTACTCAGCTACACAATTTTTCAAGGGCAATATACATATTCAAAACTTTTTAACAGGCAAGTGTGGTACAGGTGAACAGAGGGTAGGATTTTAGCAACTGCATGTTCATGTTGAATACTGCAGATCTAGGCCTATTTTTATCTAACGTGCAGTAACATACAGATCTTTTTTAAATGGTACATAAATATCTAGAGTATTTGCTTCAAATGCTGATTTGGACAACATGCCCTGAACCTGGTTCACCCTATCCAAGAGTGAAATTGTTCTGTTTTCTGGAAATGGGGAGTTATAGGTCTGCTGCCATACCTGTGATATGTTCTTTAAACTATGCATATGTGTCACTAATAAAAGAAGAAAAAAAAAAAAATCACAACAATCATTATACATAGCCTACATCCATAAGACGTAACTAGAACATTTTGCCACACACATATGCATAGACAGTGCTATTTACAAATTCGCCATGCCTTTATTCATAGTTCTTCCCACACTGGGGCTGCCAAAGTTTCCCACATTCAGTGTGCTTAATATCGACACAGTGGTTTAATTGAATAGAAGCGGAAACCACTAAACTGCCAAAGGCTCTTTCTGTTTAAGAGAGAATATGGAAACTACCACGTGAAGCACCACACTTATACTGTACAACTAAAACTGCAAAAATATTTGACTATTAGCGAATTAATTATTTATTTTTATTTTAACTCCAGGCTTAAACCTAATCGCCAAAGTTTTTTCCTATGAAGTCATACTACAGTTTAGCTGAGCGTTCTTATAAAGTGCAGCTACTTTTTGGCAAGACAACAAATATTAAGGACCATTAAGGACCACCAACTCATTTTGTATTTCTTTTATGGTTCATTGACAAATAAAAGAACACATATACTACTTAAAATGGCTCTAAAGGGCCTACATCTGGGTACTGGTTATCTCAACAATAACACTATCAATTAACTTTTATTACATCCGGGTTTAATTTCTTTGCTTCAAATAAATTCATTTTAATCTAAATGACTTCCAGAGGAAAATCAGTAAATTTACTCCAGTTGTATAATTTATTCCATTTGTTTCATCACAAAGCACTTTAGCCCAAGAAACTAGGGAACCATCCTGACCATACAAGAGCTCGACTGGATGGACTGAGTGATCATTTTCATTTCTACAAAAAGGCAAACAACTTTCCTGTTGTCTCTTCTAAAATAAAGTTCCTTTTATAGGGGGTGGTCTCAATTCATTTTCAAACACTGATTGAAACACTTTGAAACAAAAATATGGAGGAAGACAATTTGGAAAACAACAACTCAAAGGCATTAAATATATGGAGCAATAAACAGAGTGGTAATTGTGAACATGCAGTCTGCTTGGACTTTTGAATGCAGCCCTTTCCCTCTCCTGTCAGAGCAGTACAACTGAGCATGCTTCAGAAGTGCATTTCCCCAGCACGATGACATGATCTTAGCACAATCATCAACTCCATAGGTCACTGTCTGTTTACATAAAGATATGATGCAAGGCACTCTGCAAAAAAGATGCAACACAAAAACTCGCCAGAGCACAACTAACAGGCTGGATGTTTGACTGCAGGCTTCAGGTTCAATGTGCAAACAGTCCATCGGAGGACGCAGCAGAGGACATTACTTAGTAACAGGCAAAAACATGGATTTGAAAGTACATACAAAGTGACGGTTAACTTGAAAACTGAAGGTCAATACTAGTTCACTTTTATAAGTGAAGCCAACACATCAACTGAAGAACAAAACTGAGAGAAATACTGTATTTCTACTGCCATTTTAAAAAGAAATTTAAAGAGAGAGTCTCCACAGGGCTGAAATCCGAAATGTCCATTTGCCCTACTAGCAAGAGGAAGTTGGGTTTGTGTTAATATACCTTATTTATTTTGTGAAACTGATTCATTTTAAAAAGCTACTTAGTCAGATACACACTATGTGGTACGATTAACTTTGCCATTTAATTTTACATCTATATATATATATATATATATATATATATATATATATATATATATATATATATCTAATATATATATATATATATTTATTTATTAAAACAAACCGAATCCCCAGAATATTTTTAAAAGCTCAGAATTATGGTCTCAGGGTTACCCCATCTCTCTCTCTCTCTCTCTCTCTCTCTCTCTCTCTCTCTCTCTCTCTCTCTCTATATATATATATATATATATATATATATATATAGACAATCTAATTAAGGCTGTACATAGAGAAGGCAATAACATTTCATATGCTTTTCCTAAAATCCTAAAAAGCACAAGCTTTTATGATGATGGGTGGGTTAACTATTTAATTTTGAAGTATCGAATTATAGAAGTGCATATAAAGTTTCAGTATTGATAAGTTACATAAACGGGGTTATTTAACCCCATTTTCATGAGCAACCACTGTTGTCCAAATGTAAATACAGAAACTAGGGCAGCAACAAACAAGAAAAACTTGTGTACAGTAATCTCTGTGTTTTATGGACACTCATATCTGTAAGAGAAATTGAGTCAGTGAGAGTAACACAATGTGTCCCTGGATACAGGGTTGACACCAAAATGCTGGGACAAACTCAGGGTAATAGCTAGTAATATGTTTCACAGTTGTTATTAAGGTTTGAGTTGGGTTGTTGGCTCCCCCCCTACCAGATAACAGCTATGTTTGATGCATTTTTGAGACCATCAGTCACTAAATAAAAAGAGTAGGTTCTTTCAGTTTAGAGTCGCCAGGATATTTGTAATAGCAACACAACATGTAGATGAGATGATGCGATTACAAGGTCAGTAAAAGGAATATGTGTTTAAGCCCAACACAAACCAATATGTGAAATCTTCCCACCTCGAATATCTAACTTCAGCTTTAGAAACCTTGAAGTCTGGATATGGAGCAATCCATAACCCGTTCTGCAGGATTTTTCCATTTGGAAGTGGATTTACAGCATGTGTGTCCTCTGACTGAAGCCACCGTGGAGCTTTCCAGGCTAGGAGGCGTTTATAGCGGCAGGGTGGGGTCAGCACAGCTTGGCTATTTTAGGAGAGTTGTAGCTAGCCTCCAGACAGAACAGCAAAAGACTGGAATTTTGATATGGGAAAAGTAGGTCTCAGAAAACTTGGAAAAATATCTTGAGATCCACATGTGCCTAATGGGAAGGTCTGTTTATGACAAATAGGAAATACATTTTGAATTATCTTTCAATGGTAAGCCTTATTATGCAGCTTATAAATGAGCTGGATAACTTCATGCAACAGCAGGTCTCTGACTGCTCCTCAGAGACTACAGGGGAATCATTGTGATGAATGTACTTCTACATACAGTGTTTTTCATCTGTGAAACGACAGGGTTTTAAAACTGCACATTTCAAAATCTGTAAGGTTATTGGCAGAGGCTGTCCAGAAAAATAAACAGCTGTAGCAGCCCCAGTCATAACTGAAGGCAGAGTTTGTTATTTTGTTCAATGCACTGGCAGGCAATATTGAGACCTTCAGCACTTATTACGGTTCGCTTATTTGACTTTGTCTGCTCAAACACAGGAGTTTCATGTAAGAGCAGTACAGTATCCAGGTCTTGGAATAGTAGCAATGTACATATTATGCCTTGACACCCTGAAGTATGTCAGTTTGAAAGCTTTTTCATATCACATGACATCCTTTATGATTATTAAAAAACACATCTTTAACAATATCCAACAGGAGCCACGACCATAAGACACTGAACATCTAATTTTGCTTTTTCATATGAAAACCTACAAATGTTTATTTAAAGGGATATTCAAAGTAAACAGTAAAAGAGATTTATCCCAGTGGTCAATCAGCAATTTAATCCTTCAAGTTCTAAGTTCACAAAAGTAGCAGGAACGGCACATGCTATGACTTGCATGGCAGTCTCACTGTCCTGGTAAAGAAAATAGATATGTTGAACCATTTCTGCAGGACACTTTCATTTGGAATAATGCTTGTGCAGAGAACCACCTGGGGCTGAGTGCCAGACAACATGCCAAACCCACCTGAGTGTGCACAAGGGCCCAGGAGAACTGCTTTATCATAAACACATGCTACCTGCAAATCACTCTTTTGCTTGCCGCCAATAATGAAGATAAAGGAGTGATTACTGACGTGTGCTTTCTCCCTCTATCCTAATGATATTAAAGCACCTTGTGGTTGTGTGGAGATAAAGACATTTGCAGAGCCTGTAGGGGTTGTTTTAAACCTGAGAGTGTCGGACGTTTTTTTTCTGTCCGTCTTCTTTTGGCCTCAAACCATCAGTTGAACCTTTAAAGCTGTTTAGTATATCAAAATTGTTTACCAGCAGAGTGGTCATACCTGCACTGCCATAGTGCTGCATTTCTTTAAGATCACATTTTCACTTGCAGTCAGTGTCCACTTGATCCCTTTGACCAAGTTTGTTTTTCTGTTAGATAACGCTCAAAATAAGGCTTAAACTCAAGTTACTGAATGTCTGTTGAGCAGTATTACACAAAGTGAGAATATCTCAAATTTGTTCATACAAACTATCGATGTGCATGCTCAGACTTTGTGCAGGTGTCATTCGCCATCACACTAACTAGCCCAAATGCACAGGGACAAACAATCAGAAGAATTCATACAAATTAACAAAAGCAAAGCCACATCAGATGATGTCACCAGAAATCAAAGTGCACTGGAGATGCATGGTTCCAGCATCAGGACAGGAACCAAGGACTCGAGGACTTGGTTTTCAAACAAAATTTCCAGGTTTCTTCCCTGTCAATCTGGTCCGCTCCTGGCTCTCCTGGAAGTCTTGGTCCCCCACCCTGAACCCCAACACAGCTGGCAAACAGGGAGGAGAGCTCAGTGGTCCTTTTGCACACTCTGACAAGCAGCTATATTTTCATGGTGGCACCTTTTAAGCTTGTTTCAGACTGTTTCTGTCATAGAATGTTTAAATGCTAAACATCTTTCCTTCACTCGGACCTTCATGCTGCATTCAAGCCAAGGTAATGTTTTGGATTTTGTTTGGAACTTTCCCTTTTGGAACACAAAGACTGAGCTAGGTATAGCACCTGGCCTTGAGTCTCCTGGACTGCCTTAAGGACTGTTCATACCACGCATTGGCTGTGACCTGCAATGGCCGTTAGCTCTCTGGATACCTTTGCTCCAATTAGGCTGTGAAACATCTGGTTGTGAATCAACATTTACATAGATATGATGTGGGCAGAACGCTGCCAAGAATGGCTAATAACCCTTTAGCGTGCTGGCCGGAAGGAAAAATAGCACTACAAAATCCCTGTCATAAGTAGAACTACACCACTACAAGACCACATCAAATAGTAAGACTAGGGGAGCAAGCCACACCCACAATACCATTTATAATAATTTAATACCACTAATAAGGTGAGACACATCTATGGCATCAGAGGAAGACAAACTGTGGTTCAGAGCACAGGATATAGAGAGTAAATCTACATTTCACTTATCTCAGTCACACTCCAATAAAGATGTCATTACTGCAATAACAGGATATGGCTGGTATTGGTAGTTCTGGGGGAAAAAAAGAAGCAAAAACACCATTTAAATTCAGCCACAGCTTCTGTTTCAAGATTCTGGTTTAACCACCCTGTTCATGGGGAATTTCTGACTTTTTTCTCCTTGTTTAACTATATTTTTCCTGTTATGGAGTCTGGTTTTCTAAAACTTCTTGTAAATCTCAGGAATGTGCTTAGGTAAATGAATGAATCATATAAATGCATACAGTGGGTATATAAAACAATTTCACATGAAAATGTCCCTAGCTAGAGTGAGCTTTTGCAATCATGTTGGTCATTAAGGGTTTTAACAAGTGAATTAAAATGCACTGTTGTGCAACCACACCCTTACAAAGCAGTAACATGCTGCAGCCATCTGGTAAAGCAGATAGTCCAGTCCCTGCTCTGCTGCCGTGCCTCTGTCTAATTGCAGTCAAACTTTCAAAACAAAGCTATCTAAAATAAACCAAAATAAAAGTCCCAACAAACTGGGTAGGATGGTGCACTGATTGGAACAGATGATCTGAGAATGGAATGTCGATGGTAAAGGTTGTTGACCACAAGTATTTTTTTACTAGAACAATTCCTTTGGTGGGCATACCAAATTTTTTTTTCTAGGTAACAAAATTAACAAAAACAGGTGGAACTTAAAGTACATTTATACCGAATTTAAAACTGGTTTTAGCATTTTCTATCACATATACTTTCTAAGTGACAGGGTAATTAAACTTTATATTAGGTATACATTATTCATTAAAAAAAATATTATTATACTTAAAATATGTACAAACCTACTTCTAAAAAGTGTATGACTGCCAATATTTGGATACGGGAACATCCCTCTTCACTGTCCAGCAGTTGTCTGCCAAAAAAGAGGGGACCCACTTTGTACTGCTTTTTCATATTATACATATTGACATAACAAAATGACAAACTGGAACAAAAAATAAATAAATAATGAGTGATGGAGAAATTCTTAAAACATATTTGGATTCTGCATGCATTTTCTTTTTTTGCAAAAACATTGTTGACCAGTGTACTTAATACACATTGAAAACAGAACCAGAAATGAATCCTCATGAAGAAAAACGTGCAGCTCTTAGTTTCTCTTGTTGCAATAGTTGCCGTCTGATGGTAAATATTACAGTGGTTCAGGCGGGCATCCAGTATGAGGCTGGCCTGCTCTTTCATGGACAACCTGATTCTCTTGTTTAGAACAATCAGCCCCAGAGAAAGCCACATCCTGAGCCACAAATGCCCCAGCACCTGCTGCAGGCTCTGGGCTGGGCGGCGGCCACTCTCATCACATAGACCATTAGCCTTCCATCCCATTTCATTTGGGTACTGAATTTTACCTAACAAAAATGGAGTCAGACACTATACAATATGAGGGCTGTTGGTGTAACGTCAGATTCTATGCAGAAATGTTGCCTACATACTTGCCCTGCTGTAGATAAAATAATTAAAATGCAAATAGAGTTCAAAAGTAAATGGACAATCAAGTCCAGGTTTTTACTTCCCAAAAGTAGCTATGCAGTGTGTAGAAATCAAATACCAATGTGGCAAATCAAATACCATTGCAATGACAAAAGATCTCATATACAAAAAGCAGGATGAGGCAGACAGTGTTCTGCAAATATGTTTTTTTCCTTTACTAATTATATACTGCAGTCCATGCAACATGACAACAGCAGAAAGCTAATAGGAGACTCTTAATTCCAGCCGTGGCTCGTTTAAGGAGCTTCTGTCTGAGCCTGCCAGGCTTTAGCCTCTCGTCCTGGAGAGTGCTTCCATATGTGAGGCCCACACTGCCTTAGCTTACAGGATTCACTACAATCAGATCGCTGGCCAGGGTGGCTTCTGCTACCCTCAATGTAACGCCTGAAACGTATTACATGTCCTGCACTTTACCCTCCACCCCCTCCATTTCACTCCAAAGTGCCTCAGACAGGCGTCAGGCAGCCAGGAAGCTGAATCATTACCAAATTAGAAAATGAGTGGAGTCAAGTCACTCCAAGTGCTGCTTGGGAATTTTCTTTCAAACTGAGTGGTTATGACAGTCACCATCATATACCAAACTAAAAACAAAAGGAGGGGAAAACACAGTCTATTAGGAATTACTTTCAACACATTTTTCAACACTTGACTGAAAGAGGGAACAAAACAACATGCAAAACAAAACAACACCCTTACTTCTGCACTTCCAGACTGGTTCCTCAGATTAGATATGAATAGCAACCTGCAATTACACTGGACCGAACCGGAAGACGGGGGATACACTGCAAAATGCAGAGCCTAACATCTAACAGAGTGTTCAGACAAAATAACCATCTCAGAGTGTCCAAAAGCAACTCTAAAAATATTGTAGCACAGCTGTTAGACATTTATTTTCTAGGCCATAGCATGTTTGGTCATTTCCCTTTTATATACATTAAAAACACACACACACACACACACACACACACACACAGAAACACACACACACAAATAATAAAATGTCCTCAGAACATAGCACATGTAAAGAGTGAATGGGTGTGTCAACACCTTTGAATGGGTGTGGCTGCATGACTAAAATATACGTGATCCCCTGACTTGATCCAATAAAGATAAATTCAATATAAGAATTGCAAAAATTGAAAGAAATCCTCTGCTGAGAAATTAGCAACAACTATAGCCACATCCAAAAACTCAAAAACATTTGTACTTTTATATTATTTTTGTCACTCATTATGACTTCTGTTACATTAGACAAAGTCGCCTCAAGTTCTAGAATTTGGAGTACTGACATTCAAAATTTACCAACATCTCCAAAATTCTTTGCCATTGGAAAACACCCTAAACCCCACCTTTTAATTCAACAATTCCTTCAACCCCCCCCCCCACCACCACCCCCCAAAACCCCACATTTACTCAGCTGCTGTGTGTATTCAGTTAAGTTTCTGAAAACGTATTTGCCTGACTAAAATAAGTTATAACTTAATTTAGTTAGGTAAACCACCATAATAAATATTGCTTTTGCTTAATTTAATTGTGCACTTGTGCATCTATTGCTTAGAGTTACCTAGCATACACACAGTACAAACCAAAGGCAGACCATGTTTTAAGCTCCTGTTTCTTCAAAGCTTCTCATCACAATTCAGAGAAGGGCCCTGTTAAGTGAGAAAAGGTGCCTGGGGTTTGACTGATCGTTTACCGGGGACCAAAGGTTTTAAAAGCAAACCTGCCCATGTGAGAGATTTTAATTTAATATTGACCTTTGTAATCATCCGTCGTTCCAGAGGCGGAAAACCCCAATGGCAGAAGGAGAACAGCCTGGTGGAGGGCAGAGGCGTGCTGCGGGGATAATCTGACAGCTCGATGACCCTTGAGGACGGGGCTGAGGAAGGGGCGGCGGCGGCGGTGGAGGAGAGATTTACTTGGGAAGATGACAGAAAACCACAAGGCCGCAGAGCTGGCCAGAAAAGCGTGCCTTCTTTCAGCACTGAGGAGGCATCTCCGCTCACCCAGCCCCCAGCTCTGGCCTATTACCGCAATTAGCCAATGTCTTTAGGGGCTTATGATTCTATTGCTCCTTTTCATCAGTGGAAGGCCAGGGCTTGGAGCAGCAGCTTGTCATCATGCATGCACCAAGAGCCTGCGGGCACTGGGCGACTGCAGTAAAAACATGGCCCACCACGAACACTGCTGCACGAATCACAGCACACTTATGGTGAAGCGCAGGAAACAACCCTGAAGGAGCTGCAAAGTTGCCTACAAGGAATTTTACACAGCCCCTCCTGAGAGGCTTTACTTTATGCCCTACCAACATGAAGTTAAAACTTAAACACATGAACAGTCAGTACCTTGCATAAACCAATAGAGTAATAAGAAGAATACTTCTTTATTAACAAATATTGCTGTTTCAGGTTGCCAAAGCAAAAATTAGTCACTTCCCAAAATCTATAAAGACAAAAGTAGCTTGTGTTGAAAGGTCCAGTGGAGCGCATGCGGTGAGGTCACCCAGCATGTCAGCCATGCTGTTATTTCCACCTCACCATGCCTGACCTTAACCACAGCATCACACACACTGCTCCCGTTATGAGCCTAGTGGCTCAACGACTGTACAGTCACTCAGCAGTCCAGTATCAATGTTACTTGCCCGAGCAAGCATGCTCATGCCTTCTTGCAGAAGAGTTCAAATGTATACCATTTACAAAGGGAAAAACTCTTTATGCTATCTGAAGAGAAAAAGACAAAACACAAATATGTACAATTAAAGTGCAACCTTTTAAATTAATAATTCACATGTAATCAAAGTTGTGTGCCCTGAGAAATGAAATATTTGTTACTGCACTGCCATCCATGAATAAAGCAAGTTCAAAAAACAAAGTCCATCTGCCCTTGATCTCTAGTCTAAGGGATCCAAGGAGAGATATGGAGAGATAGAGAAAGTGAAATCTAGGTATCTGCAGATTATCTGGTGGGTTTTTTGCACATGTGGTAAATGGCTCCACATGAAGTCCCTAATAAAGCGTTTCTGTTACAGAGATTAAACCAGCTCCAGCTCCCTTAGGAGCCGAATCTTCCTGACCCACTACCCTCACTCGCTGTTTCAGACCTACAGATAAACATTCCCAGACTTAATTCATTATGACCTGTATATGTTAGTCCCCTCCCTTTGAAATCCTAACTAGTAGCAATCATGCACACCCTGGCTCCTAACTGCAGCTTCTGTGTCAGAAACTCAAAGCACATGACCATGGCACTTATTTGACAGCAATTATTTTTCTACCATTGCTAAAATAAACATGTGCTGTCCAATAAAGACCTGGGACATGCCCGACACTCTGTTATGGGTTGTAATGGTGTCGGGTTGGTGGGATGTTGACGGCTTGCTTTCTTCAGCGGACGTGCTATCCTCCACACGAGTTTCTCCTCAAAGTCAAACACAGGTTAAAAGAGACCTCAGTGTGTGTGCGCATGCACATGTGTGGACAGGGCTTCATACATTTTTGTCTTTAAAAAAAATTAAAAGTAATACAAAAAAGTAATAAAATTATTATTATATGTAACTATACGGTATTATCGCTGACTGAAAACCTAAGGAATAATGATTCCTGCATTACATTCAGACATCCAGCAATGTAATCTCCTGGATCCAGACTGGCTGAGGACATTACAAATGGATGCGAAACATATTACTGATAGCAGTATGTGCCAATAAGGGTGTGTGTCAATTTGAGAGACACTGAGACATTTACATTACATGGTTTGTTAAAAGAAAAATGTCCTTAGTTCCTTAAAGGCTCCAGTCTGGTGGTGAACAATGTGCAGGTTTGGCAACCAGTGCTGGAAAAAGGACTACATACAGAGGGAAACTAATACAAATTATAAGTTTTCATAAAATTTAGCTTTTATCCCAGATCATCTTAGAAATGCACATCCTCAATTATTTACATAATACTTTTTTTTTTAATCACCCGATCAAAACACATTTCATAAATATTGGCAGCGAAATAATACCATCTGCAATAGAATCTTAAGTTTTCAAAAAACATCAGAGCATGCTGACTGATTAAAATGAAACAAGGAGCGGGCAGACAAACGTTAAAAACAGTAATCTAATATGTTAAACAATAATCTAACAAGTTAAAAACAATAACCTAACAGATTACTGCACTCATTCTCCAGCCTTATCAGCATTAAAATGGTCATAGTGATAAAATACACAGTGCAGGTTGCAAATGTCCAGGTTCATCACACTTCCTGAAGTCAGCATCTATGATTTTGTACAGAGCCTGTACAATTAGTCGGTGAATATAATGAGTCATTTCTTTCTCACTGAAAAACATTAGAAGGCAAAAGGGTTGGGGTTTTTTTGGTTAGTATTTTTATTGTTGTTTTTTTGTTTGTTGATGTTCCCAGAAGTCCAAATTAAAACAAGACATCATGCTCCACGGGCGATAGAAATATTAAGACTACTCCAAGACAAATAAAGCCTGTGTCATTATTCTTACACATTTGCTGCACATCATACACTCCCTCTTTGATGTAACACAGCTACTATCCATCTTGCACTTTTGTTGTTCATTGTCAGATTACATACAGAAAACGGAGTTAACACAGATTGTTCGTATAGCTACCCACCATTTTGCATGTCTTCTCTGATGACATAACTCTTCAGGGGACATTTAACA
The DNA here is from genome assembly GCF_041902795.1 of Electrophorus electricus. Taxonomy (NCBI): domain Eukaryota; kingdom Metazoa; phylum Chordata; class Actinopteri; order Gymnotiformes; family Gymnotidae; genus Electrophorus; species Electrophorus electricus. The sequence continues at coordinate 21,862,728 of NC_137506.1, forward strand.
CCTGTCTGGAGTGAAGTTTACATTGGCTTCATGTTACATACATTTTGAATGATAGTTTGAATACAATCCAAATTGGAGTTAGCCATGAAGGTGGCCAGTTGTACCTCATATTTGAATACTGCTAACCACTCAAATTATGCAAAAATTATTCACTGGGTAAATTGTGAAATGCACTTATGCATAAGCCTTCCAGGGAAATATAGCTAGGACACTGGCTACCTTTTTATTCTAAACTCCAATACCAAGAAGCATGCAGCCCTTATATTTAATACCACAGATATGTTTTCACGAGGAAAAAAAAAGTTACACATACACGAGTATTTCATTTAATGGGTAACTCCAAGTTCCATCAAACTATACATTTAAGTTTAAAAATGGCACAAAAAGAATGCTGCACAAAGTCCAATAATATAACTAAATATCAGCCATTTAGACATTTTGGATGCCATCACATCAGATACAGTACCTGCCTCTCTCAGCTGTCCAGCATTTATAAGGCCACTAACCTTTCATTTTTCAAGAAGAGCTGCCAGAAATGTAGCTTCTGAAAACGATGAGAAACCTGCCAGACCCTAGAAGTGCTCCCAGATCCTGCAGTTAGGAGGGAGGCCGACCTGAATTACACTGAAGTGTGGTCCCTCTGAATGCTACCACATGTTCACACAAGCCTCTGCACCATATTAGCTAAAGCCACTGGTTTCTAAAGTTGTGGCAAATAGAGCAGCCCCACTGTGAGTTCCCAGCCCTCTCTGGAAGGCGCACATGCTGATCAACGAGCAGCGTCCCAATTCTACGAGCTGCAATATTCACAAAGAAGAAAAAAACAAATGTAAATGAGGTTCATTAATAATGGATCATAATGTATCAGACTGATGCATGGCAGTGTGAGGATATCAAGCTGGTACCAATGCAGACAACAGGCATTTCTGTAGCAATATTCAACCAGGGCACAAACACAAACCAAGCAGCTATGAAACACAGATGCCACACGAGGCCAGGCATAACGCAATGTCCAACCAGCCACATGGTGCTTTAGAGGGGTCATTCACTCCTCAGCTCTCATACACAAAACCCCCCACAGTGTAAGGTTCCGATCACATCATGTTCACAAATGTGCAGAGAATATCTTTAATTTTAAACAAAGTTCATTATGAAGCCATGGACAAACACTACTTCAGCAACGCATTTCTGCAGACAAATTGGCATTCAGTATTAACCATTTGTCAGACCATTTCAATCATGTAAAATAGTAGCGAGGCTTTTATTTGCACAATATTTCTGAAAGTATTAAAGAAACATTTGGTGCTGTGCATGGATTATGATCCTGATCACTATGAACAATCGACAGGGCATGTGTTGGATAAATTTATAATCTCACAAACAAAACATGCATTGTTCCCTAAAAGAAGTCTGAACTGTGACTAATCATATCCTCCAACATATGGTTTGTGTGTGTTTGTGCGTGTGACCTTTCCATATATCCCTTTTTAATCTGTTACATCATAGAAAGTTATAAAATAAAATAAAAACTACCCTCAATTTGTTTCTTTGTAGGCACACTGGAACACAACCAGTGTAAGGTCTTATGCTGTGATTGACATCACTTTGAAAGCACCAGTCTGACGGAGATGAGTCCCAACTCCCAAGCGTCACTGAGCAGTCAGCACCAGTTTGCTAGGCAACCAGACTTGTGATAATTGTCAAAAATGACAGGCTCTTCTCCTTTAATTGCCATTCTCAGGATGTGCCCACACCGCAAGAGAAAGCCACTGGTGTTGACAAAATCTGCCAAGCATGATCACGCATTTAGAGGCCAAAGCATGGCTGGGTGTGAGCAGGCCTGGCTCCTGTTCCACTGACAGGTCTCTGAGGTGTTGCTAATGCGGTTCACAGCTGAGACTGTACAGAAACCTTTGCCAGTGTGGAATTTACACAATCTATCACCATCAGACAAAAGTGAAGGGGACATATGTAAATGAACATTCATGTCAGTAAATAAGTGGGATTGTCCTGTTTTCCAAAATGGAGAACGACACAATGAGAGGACAGAGCAGTGGGATATTTAAATAACGTTATTTAAATAATGCCTAAAAAAAAGTTGCAGGCACATGGCATGAATTTGAAAAACATGCTGTATTTTTAAGCTTCAGTGTAGGCAGTGTTTGTACTGGATAAAATCCCTGATTACAGCAGAAATTTAAAAAAAACTAACAAACTCAGACCCATTCTACATTTTGAGCTGCCTGCATCAAAAAGCAGTAAAACACACTTTCTGCTATTGCATGCAATTTTGTATTTTTGAACTCTATTTTGCTTGACTTGACAAGATTCCACTTAGTATTTAGAGCATTCAAACGTTTCCTAGGTTATGAAAAGATGCAATTTCAACAAAGCTACAGCAAACATTAAAAGATTCAAACGTGGTCTAAACAAACAACACCCCCTCTATAAATATTTTCACACTCAAAAATAGACACCCCCCCCCCCCCCCGGACTATACTGTATTCATTATTATGACAATTCTTAAATTATTAGTGCTCTTTAAGACTAAAGTAACTAAGCGAAGATGGTCTTGCGTACATGACACTGCTTATGCTCACTCTGACTTGGCTTTGACCTGTCTCAATTTAGTTGTGGTATACCAAAATAACTTTAGCATTTCTGCTATACACAAAAGAAACCTAACAGAATAAACCTATACACAGTATGCAAATACAAAGTGGACACAGTTCCAAATATACATATTTATACAAGTTTATATATATGCATACATACACACACACACACACACACACACACACACACACATACATGATTAAGAGTATTTAAATAGTACTGCAGCACAAGGGCAATGTTTTTTAACATGTAAAATCATAGACATGGGGGAACCATGATTCTAAAAGGCATGGACTCCTGTCCAGAAGCCAGGAGTTATGCTCTGCCATCTAAGACCCTGGCTATGCCTGTGTGGTCCATGCTGGGGCGAGCCAAGCTAAAGCAAGCCTGAAAAGGGCACACACACACACACACACACCCACCCACGTACACACACGTGCACATACACACGCACAGCTTTGCTTTTTCACACTGTCTATAAATAAATAAATAAATAAATAAATAAATAAATATTTTTAAAAAGAAGAGGTGGCACGAGGACCACCGCAGGTAGCTGAGAGCAGCACGAATCCACCCAGTTGTGACAGTCCCACTCATTAATACTTTCTCCATGCAGTTGATGCATAGCCCCGCCCAGCAACTACATGGCCACGCCCAGCCTAGTCGCTGTACAGCCCCACCTCCAGCCACGGCATGGCCCCACCCAGCTGCAGCAACGGACACCCAGGGAGCTGAGAGAGCTCAGCACTAACTAAAAAAAATAAATTAAAAAAAATAAATAAATACACCCAACATCAGCAACTCTCTCACTATGCAGACTGCAATGTGTGCTTCAGTCAATAATTTCACTTTGGAAAGAACATGATTCCAACACAGGTTTAACTCTTTTTTTTTAAAGTCGGCTGGGCAGTAAAGTTCTGAAGCAGTGTATGTGATATCCACAAAGGTGCTGTAAAGTGCAAGAGAATTGAGCTTAATGTAATGTAGACTTCATGTACTTTTGGAAGAAAATCCTGATATCACTTGGGGGCCTTAGGTGGCTGAGTAGACAGCAGTCCATTGTGGGTTTCCTGTTATAGCTTAGCCACATCCTCTACTACCATCTGAGTTTAGGTTTCTATTATTTTTATGTTCACAGTTTCAAGGAAGAAATCCTTACTGAAGATAGTGTGAGGGGAAAGGGAGCCTCATTTCTCAGTTCTTATTCATGGCGGCAAATTACGCTTTAATTAATACATTTTTAGAAAAACCCTACTATTAGTATGTGTAAAAGGTGACATAGTACACATGAAGCCATCACAGTTATAATATAATTTTTTAAAAAAACTGCAAGCAAGGCTTATTTACATCCCCATGTTTTAGAGACTGAACAACTAAACATTTTCAATATGGTGCCTAAAAAGATCTAAAAAAGAATGGACGCAAGAGTACATTGTTCTTTGTCTGCTAACACAGACGTGATGTGAGCAATGTTGGGTCAGCTCGGAGCTCGTGCCCGCTTGCCAGGCTCACAGCTGCGGGAAGCAGACTGATGAATCAGCATGGCTAATCCGCAATACTGAGCGGCGGGCAGGTGGGAGGGTGCCGTGATTCATGGCTGAATGAAGGAGTCCCCGCTGTCACAGAACAGACTGCTTCACATACACATAGATGGGAACACACACACATGCAAAAGAAGGGATCGGAAACCTCCATTTAAACAGAAATCCAGAGAGCAGGAGCCCGTCTGGAATTAGGAAGCAGGAGCCAAGGAGCACTGCAGCCCTGATGTAATTTAACGTTAATCATCACGGAACTTCAGGATTTTGTTCCATTGCTATACCGACATTCACTTAAACACTAACAATGGGGGGGGGGGGGCAAGAGGGTTAAATGCAGTGGCAGAGTGGCGCAAGAGAGAGGAATAAACCTCTACAAGGGCTCTGTGCACCAGGGAGTCGGTACTCTATGGAAAACTCAAGCACTCCAGCTCCTGCACGCTGGCGCGCTGTGCCTGCGGATGTGAGGAGGAAATGCTGTGCCGCTGACAGGACAAAAAAAAAGGGGGGGGGGGGTGTGAGAGAAAAGGAGGACGATAGGCTGTCCCACTTCACTTTTGTGCTCTGATGTCACAAAACACATGACCCAGCCTCTCCAGTAACAGCCCGTGAGGAGGGAAAAAAAGTGTGTTTTAAAGCATACACGTTTTTGGATTGTGAGAATGTTTCATTCCCCTCACAAACAACCACAGAACCACAAGTGCGGTGCGAGCGTTTTCCCTAGGACGCCAGGAGAGAGCCACTGGGGTGTAAATGGTTAATCGGCACGGGTCAACCCCAGCCCCAGAGACCCAGCGAGTCAGTAAGTACTCTCTAACCACATTCATATATGCCTGGATACTGCTCCATCCAATATCTGTGTCTGCACACTTTCTTAGCCTGCTTGTGACATGTGGCAATACACAAATTGTGTGCACACACAGTTCATTAATTATATTTGCGGGTGGCGGTTTGTGTTTTTCAATATGCCCTGATATGGTTTGCGCTCTCAGTTTAGGACTTCAAGGGCCCCCACGACCTCAAAAGGAGAATTATCCATCCGAGGATAACCAAGTGTGGCTATGGCATCTAATAGTCTTTTCAGCTCGGTCAGTCCATGTCAACAAAACTTCTTCTGGGGTAAGTGCTATGAAAAATTATTTTCATTTGAGTGCACTGTGGTTCAGGCATGAGCCATTCGGAAGCAGCCTCTGTTGAAGGAACCAGCTCCAGGTCAATAACCAGTCACACATACATACACACAGACCTTATCAGAGGCACGGCACAAAGCAGAAAAACCCACTTCAGAAATGTCAATAGTTGCAGTGTTTACATCTGTAAACATGCTAAGGAGCTGACATGTTTGTATAACTTAAGACTATATTTGTGGAATGATGAGGAGAAAAAAAAAAAAAGTTTTGAATGTATAAACATTTACTCCGGTTCGATTTACAGACCAACATTAAAACAAGATGTGGAAAAATTCAGTCAAAAATTGACTATGGAAGCAGCATGTGTTATGTGCATTTAAAAGCAGTTTACAGGGAAAGGATTAGTGGAGAAAGCTAAAGGCACGAAAGCTTAGCTATTTTTGAAATCTTTTTTCTCAGCTTAGTTTGATTTCTGCTTCTTAAAACATGAGCAGGAAGGGGGACGTAGGACATGCAAATTTTACTTGAAGAAAGCTCTTTATTAAAAGATGATATTCTATGTAATTCTGTAATATGTTTGCAGACTACTTTTTAAGATGTCTAGGCCAGACCTTAAACTGAAAGAATAGCCATATAAGTGAAGTTGATGGTGAAACAGATAAAAAGCCCCAAGCAAAATCAAAATATATGCAAAGCTTATTTTGAATACCTCAGCCAAGTAAACATTTTAATAAGCAATGTCATTATACATAAATAAGTAAATAAATAAAATGTATGTATACACACACACAAAAAATGTAAAATTATATATATATATATATATATATATATATATATTAAAAAAACCATAAAAAACAGTGTAGTAGTCCACAAGGTTTCCACAGAAACAGGACACAGGTTTTGGACAGCAATTCATCAGCTGCACAAGCAAAGTGTTTTATATGAAAATGGTTTTTAGAAAAACGATCATGAAAAATAATACTTACAGTACTTTCATCATAAGCCTTTTCATGCTTGCTAAATTACAGACCTCTCGAGCACAAATATTCAGCCTGGCTGCAGAGCCTGGCCCAGCCAGAAAGGCTTACGTGCTTCTGTCATCACTCTATGTACATCAAGGTGTTAACGATTGTGTCACTAGTACACGAGGGGAGCAACAGAGCACAGAAATCCTAAGGCTCCCAAAATTCTCTGAGCATGTGCTCAGGCTGGTTGAGAAACCAGGAACAGGTTGACAATCTTTAAGATACGAAAACAATTTCCATTCTTAAAGCTGCCTGATTGCTGAAGGACATTTAAAAATACCTAGAGCTCATATACTGTTGATATAATGAGCAGAAAAAGAATAAATGTGTAAATAAACACTTCTAAAATCAATGGCAATATCTGAAACATGTTTCAACATGTCCCATCTTAATTTGATATGAACTACCGAGAGCAGACACCAGGAGGGAGCAGAAAAGTCTCACCTGAAAAAGCGTAATTCCACAAGTGTGACGGAGCTAAGGCTCATCTTTTGGCTTTCCCAGAGACCTCTCTGAGCGAGTACTTTTCTCCCGCCATCACTAATCCATTTGAAGCATGTTCTACAACTCACAGCTCCATGTGCTTCTCATTTGGCTAAATGTGGTGGGTCCTGTGGTCTGAGCGATGCGGGTTCATTCTGCTAATTGGTTAGCACAACTCTCCTTTGCACTGGAAAAACACTGTTAATGGATGGACAGCGACCAAGCTAGGGACAGTGGGCTCTGCACAGCCCAGTGAAACACATCTAATTAACAACAAAGCTAAATGTTAATGAAATGTAATGTTTAAGGCCCCTCCATAAATCTCAGCTCCCTTTTCTAGCGCCTAGGCTTCTTTCACCTATTTACGCTCACACAAATATTTTAGTGGTGGCAGGCATCAGCCAAGTTTCGGTTGACTACCAGTATGATGCAATGTCCAGGAACTAATTAGGGTTCCTTAACACACTATTATCTATAAGTATGTTATATTTGCTCACTGATGTTTTGCCTAAACCTCAATCATATGTGTCTGATGCTGTGTGCACACTTACTATCCTTACCTGGGCATCAGTAAACGTTCTTTTGGGATGGTGAGGACAGAGATGTAAATCATATGGCTTTGGTCTTAGTTCTCACATGAAGTGGGTCAATGGCCCAGAGCCGTTTTTACAATGTGCATATTATAAATGGCAGCTGAGTTCTTGAAATAAATCCACCATGTGTGGTGAAGGGTGCCAAATATCATGATTCTGCTCCATATTTATTCCTAATAAAGAGCACACATGATCTTGTGTCACAAAAACCTGTAATCATCCACAAACATCTGCACTTTGTCAATCAATTCCAAAGATAACTGCGCAATCTGCAGTGAAAGTTTGTGTGTGTACTCTCAAAAAAAGAAAACATAATTAGAAGGTTTGCAAACCACATGGTAAATAGAAAGGCTTGAAGAAAAATGACTGAACTGTTCAAAGGACTGGAACGTAACTTGATATGGACACTGTTGCATAAGGCTTTTTTTTTTTTCTTTTTTGATACAGTCAGATGACTTCAAAGTTAAGTCTACAAGTCCGAAAGACAGAACTATGAATAATTGCATCAGAAACATAGACAATGGGCATCAACGCATTATGATCACTGCCTTTCAAAGGCCAGACAAAACCAGAGATACTATTTAAATTGGTAATAAATGTCATTTACACTATGGTAATAAGACAACATGCCATATGGGTCTTAATCTAAAAATAAATCCCCTGACTAACTTATGTGAATATACGCGCACATCAATACACACCTCAGTCCATAAACTTTAAATTTGTCAGCATAATATCAACAACAAGCTAATAATAAACAGACAGTGAAAAGGATGGACACACACACTTCATTCATAATGTTACGAATGATAAACATTTCTTCCTTGGAAATCATGCCCCACAGAGTATATCCAATGTGTTCCTCGAGTTGACAAAGAGAGGCATTGATGTCCCTTACAAACTTGGAGAGGGCTTCTGAGAAAATAATCAAACACTTAACCATAGAGTAGGACTCTGCCAAACACAACATTAAAATGGGAAACAATAAATAGTCTCATAACACAAAGAAACTCAACTTTTGTAACATAGAAACCCGGTCAACAAACCATCAGTGTGGCCACAAACCATCTCTAAACAGGAGCCAGTCTTCCCAATCCTCTAGTACATTGCTGTGCAATGAAGGCAGGACCGCAAAGAACTAAGGAATATTGGGAATGCACATGGAGAGCTGTAGCTCTCAGAACAGTTAAAGCCCATGCGTGATGGAGGGGCATCTCCTAGGAAGCTTACAGAACTAAAATCAACTCAAACAAATTCTTCCATTAACTTGCCACTCCCTGTGCTATGTGGCATAGCGCAGACATGTGCAGACATCTGCATTACGGACAGGAGAAGCAGCACTCACATCATAGCACTACAGTAACCAAGCCACAACACATTCTACTGAAAAAGGTTCTTTATTCCCCAAACACTTCTCACTCAGAAGGTTCTTTTCCTGCACATTATTTTCTCCTGCTCTTAGAGTAAAGATATCGGCACAAATCATGATACATAAATGACATAATGCATATGACACATTAAAAAAAAATCGTGTGTGTATATATATGAGATTTTATATCAGATCTTTAGTTACAATATCTTTACTCAGAAATAGTCAATCATGCATAGAGAAAGACTTTTAGATTTTACATACTCAAGTCACTTACCTCATCTTATATTTCTTTTGGTGGGACTATTTGGAACGGGAGGAAGGATACAGCTAAAGAAACACATACTACTTAAACAAAATAATCCTTCCATATGTTATAAAAAGTACCCTGGTACTGCTTAATTTAACAGGCAAATTCAGTGTGTGCAGGCTTCAGTTCAGAGAGGAAAATATTTAATGTTCAGATAAGTGGACATGGACTCCAGATGGTTGTTTGGACTCTACTATAATGAAGTGAGTCTGACACTACAGAGGGTCCACACTTCACAAGGCGCTACCTGTTCTGCTCAGCACCAGCCACAGCCAAACCCGGCGCCTTCTATTGGTTTAACCTCAGCTGGAATGCAGAAATTTCTTTGACTAGGGGATTACTTTAAAACATTTATAATATGATACACACAAGGGCCATGAGGAAAAACAGAACGTAAAAAGGCAAGGCCCAAGGCAGACGGGCAGTGGGAGAGGCAGACGGGCGGCAGTGCCACTATCTCCGCTCCTCGGTTTCCGCTTCCAACTATAGTTCCATAATGCTCCACAGAGGAAATCCAGTGTTTTCACATGGACCCTTGTGAAGCTTTATTTCCTTTAAAAAAAAAAAAAAAAAAGTACATCTTCAATAACTGCACAATAAGAAAAGAACTAAAATTCAAACTGTCCGATTCCCCGGTATACTGCTGGTCTTAAAAATACAGAAGTGCCAGAGCCCGCATGAGCAAAACATACTTAAAAGTTGTTTTTGCTGGAGATTAAATCCCTGAATTTTGATGATCTGTGTCTGAGATATTTATTTATTTATTTTTAAAGTGTTCAATATTCTCACAACTTAAATGCTCAGACAACAGTGAGTCCCTAAAAGAATTCTGCATCAACACATTTAGAGTCAAAGAAAGAAACATGGAAAAAGAGTCAAAGGTCAGGAGAGAGAAAGGAAAGCTGATAACACTGTGATGGGGCCCATGAGTCAGGGTAAAGCACAGAGCACTAATGAAGGCCATGGACAGAGCACTAATGAAGCGGCCATTCACTACATGTAGTTACACCCACGTCACAGCCAGTCACTGTTAGAGAAGCATGCACCTCTGCCTGCATCTGACCACAGCCATGTGGAAACCAAACCATTACCACTGAAGGACAACACATGGTAATCTGACCACAGCCATGCTCCAGCAAACCAATCACAGAGAGCAGGGCGCGCACACCTGCAAGAATTGGATTACTGCTTAGAGAGTGCCGCGCAACTATGGCACATGCGATGTCTGTTTCTACAGTATCCAATTCTCCTCTATCATTTCAAGCACTGGAAGTCACAATGTGTTGGGCAACAGAGCAAAATCTCAGAACCTTTACCTTAGTTTCTGCAATGTTGACCTACAGGCCATTGTGATAGATAATAAAATGGTTACATATCAATAAAATTATATAAAATCTAAAATGTTCTCCTTAAATAATTTATAAAACCTTTTTAAGATTTGTGAATTTTAAAATGCAACCTACAATATATGACTTTATACTGTTTTTGTGGGAGTACCACTTATGGAGTGATAAATTTTCCCCCTCTCACCAAGAAACTTCTATTGAAAAAAATTACTTAAAGTTTATTAATTTATTGCTGTTGGCTTCCTTTGTGCTGACATCAAAGCAATTAGTTTATTATTAAATTAAAATGAGTGAGACTCTGGTTGAGTTCAGAGTAGGAAAACACTGGCTCCAGCTCTGCTATTAAGTATTAGCTGTACATCAGAGTCCGCAGTCAACAATGCTGTTTTTCTGATTAGAATGGCTGTTGACTCACCCAGTGACAGCATGCAGGACGCTGCTATGGTTACCAGGCCCACCCCGTAGCTCCCATTTCATTGTCTCGTGTGTTTACTGCAAGCACAAACTGCTTGTAAAGTTGTTTTGGGATATCTGTGAATCCTTTGAGACCTTCGGAGAAGTACCACCTTTTTGTCACAGTATAAAGGCCAGGTGTAATGTAAAATTCATCAGTCAGACCCTCTGTGTACGGTTAACACCGTCTCCTCTGCTTTAAATATGCATTAGGAGTCCAAAGGCAAATGCTCCAAATGGTTGTTTTTCACAGGAAAATGAGGGGTAGCATTTGAGTCTGACCAACTTGAGGAGGTAATTTTGACAAAAAAACAATATGAAATAACTCGAGCTTCAAAACAATTTCGGAGTTTAAGCACAGAATTTGTCATTCTGCTTACAAAGACTGCAGAGCACTTTTTGATTCTCTGCTCCTAAATATTAACAATGTTACCTATTAATAAACATGATTTCCTAGGATGAGACGAAAGCAGACTAAACAAAATTAGAAGAGGTAGAAAAGAGAACCAAGAAAACTGGCAAGGCAAGGGTTTTGCAAAGATGAGACATAATGCTCCTTGCTCTACACCTTTTGTTGTAAGATCATCAGGATATTTTAAAATATTGATATGCTAAACTTGAACCAAGCAAAGCAAAGAAGCCAAAATAAAAACTTTAAAGCTTTTTTTTTTTTAAATCAAAAATTATATTTTTGCTTCATCCTGCTTTGAGAGCAGATCAGATGTACTGCTTTGTATGACAGTGCAGTCCCTGCATTCTTGAGTGAATTTGTCCTGGAAAGCATGTTTTGAATGAAGAAGTCCTGAACGCATGCTTCTGATGAGCTGCAGGTAGAACTTGACATATGTGAGATATTCTTTTACATCCCCTGGGGGTTGGCACTGAAGGTTTTTTGGGTTTTTTTGGTTTTTTTTTTACATCAGCCAATAAATGCTAAATCTTCTGATAATCGGGCTCTCATTTTATAGTTGACGGAATTAAATGTGGAAAACTCTAGATAAGAATTCAAAGTAGGGCATTCAGGATTTATTCATTCTTTTAATAAGTCATACAATATCAGCCTATTTTATTTGTTTGTTTTTGCCATTTTTTGCTGTTTTTGTTAGTTTGCTTATAGATCAATGTGAAATTCTATTTCTTTATTCTAATTCTTTATTTGAGGGACACAATCAAACTCAGTCCATAATCAAGTAGTAAAATATATATATATATATATATATATATATATATATATATATATATATATATATATATATATATATATATATATATATATATATATATATATATAATTTATTTATTTATTTTTTTCTCTTCAAAACTCAAATTCGGAAATTCAAGTTCTGAATATTTATTGCCATGCTGTGGAATATCAGGGGTTATGGTAATAAGTAACATTTGGGGGATTATTGGAGGTAAAATATAATTATATAGGCCACTGGTAAGCAACATCTACAACACAGTTTTAAAAAAGACAAACACGTGTGTAAACATACATATGCATAGTAGCACTACCATATAAACATCTAAAAGTACTCAGATCATCTTAGTGAACAGAAAAGTTTAAAAGTGGAGTATTTGGCACTGCACCATCTCAACACTAGAAACACTAGAGTCAAACTGCAGTAAACAAATACTCAATAGTGATGAGAGGTTCTATTCAGTCCCCCAAATTACAGTCTGGTTAACCAGAGTCTGTGTGTGCCAACTCATATTGCTGCTTGCTTCCATTGGGACCTGTCTTCATCCAAGTTTAGGAAAACATTCAAGGGGCCTTGAAAGTACAGAAGGCTTTATAATGGCAGCAGCCCTGGAGTGTCCTGAATTTAGCCAATACTGGCCAGCTTCAACGCATGCTTGAGCCTGCACAGGAGAAATGAGTCCAAATGCAGTTGGAGGTTGGAGTGGTGGTATGGAACAGCACTGGTTAGGGCAGCTTGAGAAATACATTATGCTCATCAATATCAAGCACTGAAATGTAACGTTCTTTGAGCACCTGAATTGTCTTATGTCTTACCTAAACGTTCTGGAAAAGTAGAGCACTTTAGTGCATTGATGTGATGAAAATGAGTCATAATACATGAGTCATAATGCACATCAACATATTGGGGGGAAAACAGGCAGGGGCAGCTTAAGCATCAGTAAAAACAGTGAAAAAGAATAAAGGATTTCTCTTAATGTGAACACAGCATATTAATCTAGCCTTGAGAAAGACTCAGTGCATTTAACCAAGATACTAAAATTAAGAACAAGGCTGACTGGATTCACTGGATTTTAATTCATGTACACTAAGAAACTTGCTAAGCAATAAGAAAGCCATGTGAATAATTTGAAAGACACTATTAGTTCAAAAGTTATGCTCCACGCCTGTAATTCCACAATCTCTATGAATGTTCTACAGTTCATAGGTGCTTATATGACAGCACTAAAGATGCCTATAAGTGTTTATATTGTCACAAATGAAGGAAGCAATATGCTGATGTGTGAACACATTTTCAAGTGATATCACAAAAGAAAAAAAAAAGACTAAGTAATTAGAGTACGACATAGTAAAACACAAACGTGCAGTAGGGGAGGAGCCCTGCTCTGACCTCATTTGACAGGCAGGTTTTCTAAACAGCCCCTGGCTGTAGTGACAGTTGGCCTCACCACTGTTCACCACAACTAATCACAGATATAGAAGCAAAAACACTTTTGTACTCCATTAACAGAAAAACACAAATATGGAAGAAAAAAATAATCATAGTTCAGGTAGCTGACTGTTCTATGTAAACACGACAGATAAATGACCAAAACATCCAATTTCACTTGTGCCCTTATAAAACCATAACATCCTTATTACATAAGTTATAAACTAACTGATTTATTGACTAAACATTGCAAATTAATGGTTTTAGTAAATGCTAAAGTACTACTATAATACCATGCTAACATTTCATCACCTAATTCTCACATATTACTCAATTACTAAAATGTTTATGCAAGCATTCTAGTAGCATTATCTAGTTTTAAGCATTTCAGATACAAGCTCCCAATAGCAAATATAACGAAATGCTAGACAGTCTCAAGCCCACAAAAATGTTGCTGTGGGTTTGGCGTGGGCATACAAATACCATCATATTAACACCATGCCACAAATAAATAGAACAAAATAAATATTTGTTCCAAGTTTGACTGTTGCACAAAAGTATACGAGTTAAAGATCAATTATTTCAAGCATTTTCAGTTAAATAATGGTATAATTAAGGACTGTTGTGTTTTTTTCTTACAATCATCAATGGGAAGAAATACGTTCAGTCACAGAGCCCTGAAGCTACAGAAACGCAGTTTCACCTCATCTGAACTTTTTCATGCAACTGGCACAGTGGTGCTGATGACCTGCTGAGCTCATGTTAGGCTTTCTCAGTAAGTCACAGTGATCCGGTTGCAGCCACAGGCAATGATATGCTCCAAGTCGTCAATAGTTAAAGGAACTTTGGTCCACATGACCAGAGAGCTGCTTCCCCATTCCTCTGCTGTGGCTCAAACGTGGATCAGATCCTGCCCTGGCACAAAAGCATGGTTGCCAGCCTAGAAACATGGCATTGGGAGGTCTCTTAGAATTCAGTGTCGTTACTTCTGAAACTGGACTCTTTCTATGTCTTTCTATGCAAGCACTTTTAAAAGCGAACTGGTATATAATGGAATAAATGTTACGGCAATACAGAGCACACTGACAGACAAGGTTTAATCAAATAAAAGGTAAATAAAGGGTCTAGTGGTGGGAGTGTTCAGCGCCAACCTGCGAGGTGCTAAAGTGTCCTGCTGCCCTGACCTCTTCTCCAAGGTCGCAGCAGTGAGAACAGTCAGAGCTGTCCAGCAGCAGAGCCCGGTCGACCAGGCATGGACGACAGAAACGATCGCTGGCACGGATCCTGAGAAAGCCAAACTGTGCTCTGAACTCCCGTGTCTTCAACTGTCAAATTAGAAGCATGCCTCAGCACTTAACCAACTGTTAATGCTATTGTTTTTATTACTGTTGTTATTGAAAGCAAACAGTGGTGCATTACCAAAACATTCCAGGGAAATGTGTAATTTAGCCCACACCCACTCAACCACAGTTTAGCTTTTATCCATACGCTCCATACTGTTACTACCATTTTTAAAAAAGTGTGTTCCAGCGATCACCTTAGCATGCCTGGAGATGCAGAGAACAGAGCTGGATTTGTACATTTTTGACCTGCCATAACATTTATCTAAGGCAAAAGGCTCCCTCAGGACAATCCAGTGGTGTCTTTCTGCCACAGTACCTATCTGAACACCTGATACCATGGAATACCATAAAATGAAAGTTCCTTGATACTCAATTAGATCACTGGGACAGTAGCCTCTGTTTTGTTTTGCTTTTTTCTTTTTTAAGAGGCATACTACAGTTCAATTTCTTCTCGCATGAACCACAGAACTTCCTGCCATTTATAAGTACAAGTGATCTCAATTAGGGACCTCCATGAAAGCAGCAGGCGGCAGACAGTCATGGCAGCTGGAGCCAGAGCAAACCGGCTTTACATTTTCCTCCCTCACCGCCTCAGACGGTTACCATGCCCTGGGTAAACGGCGTCAGAGGCACGCACTCCAACATGCCTGGTTTACGGTACGCCGACGTCAACATCAGGAACACGCGCTTTTCCTAGCATCATTCTGTATGTACTGGCGACTTTTTTCCTAATGGAAGACATTCCAGTACAGAGTTATTAGCCCTTGCTAGGACAAAGAAAAGATAACTGCAGGAAAGAATGTTCTGCAAACAGGGGTTGTGCCATTGTATGACATCGTTAAGAGCGCTGCGTGAGACAGAAGATCATTTTTCCAGATCATCATTCAACGTAACACAAAGCTTGCCAGGAATGAAAAGAAATGTCTTTCAACCAATCCCTGTTACACTCCCTCAAAAGTGCTCATCCACTGCAGCCTGTAATTAAATGTCTTGCAAAATATAGGCCTGTAAACTGGGGTTCTTCATGGAGTCATATGTTTATGAACTTTTCAACAAAGGAGAGTTTGAAGGGATAATATAAAACGCATTTGCGCACACTGTGATGCAGTGTGAGATCACAAGCATTATGTCCGTGTAGTGGCTCTCTGTGCAAGACTAGAAACAGCTGATTAAAGAAGCTACACATAAGATTAGACACAGTATGTTTGTTGCTGTAGCTAATAATGCAACTAACCCTCCCATGTGTAGGTGCCTGAGCTACGACACACCACCACCTTCGGCCCATTTTGATCACCAGTCTGGTGACAGTGTTTTAAAGTCTTAAAACAGACACATGGCTTCTGCTTATATTTACATTCTAATGCTTCCAACTAATTCATAAAGACCTTACTGCATGATGATTATTAAATATTGTACCTCTATAGTGTACTGCCACTGTGGTATGCTGGCTCATGTTCTTATTTGATGAAGTGTGACATAGCCTAATTTTCATAGAGATTCAGGCAGTCCAAAAATAAATTCATAATTGTTAACACAGGAAGCTTTCCAGTGAGCTATAAGTAAAAAGTATTTAACAGGAGGACAGGATTGTGTGCCCTGGATATTTCTGCTGTTCCTCCAGGTGTATGTACTGTGCATATCTGCAGTTGATCAAGGTGTCCTCAGGTGGGGTTCACGGTCAACACTGCAGAATTTATTACACTCTGGTTTCCCAAACCACAAACACTGTGTAGAGGAAAGGCCACTGAACTGCTTCATTTCTTGGGTTAACCCAGCAGACCGATCTGGAGAGTGGCATCGTATTACACACTCAAGGTTCAGTGACAGTTATTTGGCTTTTTTGGCCAAACACTCATGTGCACAAGCTATGCAGGCCCACAGCCACTTAACTACTCCAATGTTGAGCTCCAGTAAATAAGTACAGTTTATATTGGCCAAATGAGCTGATAATTGATGGCTCTCAGTATTTGTACAGTCTTCACAAGGTCTGTTGTTAGTGTACACATTATTTCTTTCACTGGTAATGAGCAAAATATCTGAGCTAAGGCTAATTGCTGCTTGATGTTGCAGGGAGTTGTATCCAAGAGTGGTTTTGAGAACTGTATGAGACTCTCACCTCTGATGTAGCTAGGGTCTACCTTCATGTGCAAAACGATCACCAGTTTTGATTTTGTAATCATGATGACTAGTGACATTAGCATATTCTTTAATAAAATGGTGTTAGACAGGTATGTATGTGTGTGTAAGGGGTGGGGTCTACTGAAACATTTATGTTGGTGCCCCTGTCAGGCTAGTTCAGTTATAAAATTTAGGGTAAAGGGTAAACTGAAAGGATCCTTAACAAAAATGTGGATATTACTATGGAAAGTGGCAGACACAGTGAATCTAATTGTGAAGCTGTACATATGGTGATTATTAATGTAGAGAATTATAGATATGATGAATAATAATGCAGAGCATTGTAGACAAGTTGTATATCACTGTAGAGTGTAGTAAAGCTGAAGTATATAAATGCAAAGATGTGGTAGATATGGTGAATAATGTAGAGTGATAGATTAATGAGGAGTGGTAAAAAGGATAAGCATTAAAATGGAGTGATGGATAAGATGAATGTTTATATAGTGTAGTGGATAAGGCTAATATTAATTTGAAGAATTGTAGATGGGGCTTTATCTACTTACATCATGCTCTGGAGCTCTGGGATGAAGCTTGTTGTCTTTGCAGACCCTTTTCCAACCACAGAGGTGCTGCTGGCTACCATGGGGCTTGCAGCGCTGTTGCTCATCTGTTTTACACACACACACAGAACGAGAGAACACAGGGCTTTCATGCACTGCTCATTTTGCCGTGTGTTCCATCAAAGCCAGTGTAATTATAAAGCCACTTCACAAAGAAAACGGTTCCTGATGCATCAACTGACAGGGGGGGGGAGGGGGAACACACCACATAAGACTGAACTTGAGTCATGACAAAAGACACCCCGGAACGATACATAAGTCAGCAGATGTCAAAAAGAATACAGCATGTAGCACAGTTTAGTCTGAACTATGGGTATGTAATACTTTCTGTAATATGCAATATTTACTTTTAAATGTGAAACACTGAATCCTTATAATGGAAAACCTGGCAAATTCTTATAGCAAGGGCAAGTCATCAGAAATTAGGAAATAATTCTTGATATATGAATGGTTCAAAGCAACATCCATTCAGATGTGATTAAACTGGGTTTTGGTGCTCACCAAACAGGCTATTTACACAAACCACTTCAGCAAGGGTCAGATGGTACTTGGGACAAAATACTGTAATTTCCATTATCCTCATTCCAACAGAAAATATATATACACTGGTATATTTCCATAAATCACTCCCATTTTGTGCACAGTCACCACTGAATTGTGCCAAATTCCCTTGTGAGAAACATTTTAAAAATAGCAAAGAAAGCTTTGACTTTAACATCTGGTTTCACTTTTTATCTGTATCTTTTTTTTTAACTGTCAATACCAAATCAAAGTACAAAAAATTCCCAGTTTTACTGATATTACAACCAATTTAAACTTTTCTGTTTTATGGCCAGAAAGTGCAAAACCTGAGGAGGAGAGACATGTTTTCCAATACTATTCATGGCCATCCAACACACTAATAAGGCTGTAAGATTATGAAGTAGCTTGGTTCACAAAATTGCACAAGACATTAATAACACTACAGTGAGTGTTGATTTTATTAATTATAAATACTGACAGTACTAAGTGTCTTACATCAATATTAACCTGAATTGACACTGGCATCGGTTCCTTACATGACATAATGGTGTATACAGACAATGCTTGCCTATCTTGATAATTCTGTACTGAGAACCCAATTACCAAAGAGGTCGAAAAGATTTCTTTTACGCTTGCATTAAAAAAAACAAAAAAAACAAAACAAAACAAAACACACTGAATGATCTCTATTACTTGTTCATTATAAACATAATTAAGGGAGGCAGACCTTCTTATAGAACATGTTCTGCAGAGGAGATAACATTCATCATACAGCTATCTTGACATTTTGCAGTTAGGCCTTCTCAAACAAATCCCTGCTTAAGAAAACAAATTAACAGGATGCAGACATTCACCTGGAAATAGACCTTGCAAAATTTAAATGTCCCGATTGTTGAATGTGGTAAGATTTACATATGGAAGCAAAGCCAGGTGAGTTTCAATGGCTCAAAAAATTTATTTGAACAAAATCACCTGATGCATCAGCTGGTGGCTTGACTGAATTCAAAACCACTGTCTTCCTATGGTAAGTCCAGTCATCAGACTGTCAAATCATGCAGGTGTACTGAAAACAGATAGGGAACAAAGCCCTGATAATGACAGCATAGCTTCCCTTATTGTTCCTGACTACTCTCAGTCCAATTTGATGCCATCCATATCTATCACACATCAAAGTAGACTACAAACAACACAGCAAACATAAAAATACTAGTTTACAATAGCATACATAAAGCTAAACCGTTTAAAGTGTCCCCAGAGCAGAAGTGCAGACAGGACTCTTTTCCCCAATAAATATACCCGGGCACAGCATTTCACATCCTTCTGTTTTCGCCCCCTCTGTTGGATGAAAGCTTCAGCCTTTGCACTGACTTATGAAGGCAGATGGTCACCATACTAGGCAAAATGAATTCAGATGTGGCCAATGAATCAAAATTACTTCAACATGCAAAGGTCTGAAAGAGTGCTTTACTTTGAACGAGCAGAACAGGGAAGCCTATTCTATTTATTGCATTTTCCTCTCTATAATTAACTAGACTTTTATATAGCTTTGCTTCTACATTTCTCTCTTCAGATGCCTCATTAATTTACCAATTTAACCTTGGGCATGAAATTAAGTGTTTAGTATAATCTAGGTAAAAGTTATTGTCCTTGTAATTACACTGTTGAATTAAATAAAGAAAATTTGAATTAAACACTGTTGGAAAGAACAGCACATAGTGCAAGGAAAATATCTAGTGAAATAAATTTAACTGATTTCAGAAAATACTTTTTCACATTGGACCAATAGTTTAAGCTATGCTGTTCATGATTTAGCTACCAGTTTTGTGCAGTGTTGCATTACCTGCTACTTTACAAGTAAACACCAAAACCTTCAGTGTCCCAAGTGACTTGCTGTAATTCATGTTATGTGATGCTGTAATAGCATTTGATTAAAACTAATTTAAAAAAATCAAATGTAGCTATACCCATTTAAAGATGACTACCCCAAGATTACGGTCATTAATAATAGCATTAGCGTGAAATAAATACTTTTGGAACATGAAATTTCTCAGCCAAGATAAGTAATTTTAAAATGCTCCGTTTTGGACGCCATAATGAAGGAGCAACAGAAGTGATATTCAAAGTTAGTTTCAGCCCTACTTCCCTCCTACCCCACAGTGCTCAATACGACTACCTGCGCCTCGTTTTGTTTGCATTAGAAAGTGAATTAATGCAAAAATCCCTCTCCTCCATCCAAAATTATGGTCTAAAGGCTCGCGGACATCTATGCAAATGAGAAATTGATGTTGGCCTTAGTGAACGTAGCTAGCAAAATCGTACTCTGCCTGCGCTTTGCCTCGCATGTGTTTCCACAATGAAGTCTGGCGCCTCATGCTGCTCTCCCTTCGTATTCCTCAGCAAACACAATTTAGACATGAGAAAATCCTCACATCTACTAAACGAACTAGCTGGATACTCAGTTCATGCGCACTGTTAACTCACCTAAGCAAGGATCTAAAGTGCGAATAGCAAAAAATGTCAACGAGATTACATCCATAACAGATAATTATACAGCAAATAAGTAAATAAAAGTAAACATTTGCTAGACTATCATTTACTGAGCTTCACGGGCGATTAATGGTCCAAGGTCCAGCGCAGTAACGTTATTAGAGGACTCGTGCATGCAGGACAGTCTGTGGGAAGTGCAGAAAAGCGAACTTTATCATAGGCTAAGTCTCAACACAAGTGTGACTGCACGCTCTGTAAGAATGCATTTACCTCTCTGTTACCTAGACAGTACTGATTCTCCTTCGCATTTGCTTATTTCGGCTTCTTATTCGGCTTCTCTCTCGTTCTAGCTATATCTATTGAACTTTCCGGGTGATCACTTTTGACGTCACACTGAGTCGTTGCGTTGGTCTATGGGTATTGTAGTTATAAGTGGTATTTAATGCTATAGCTCACTCGAAAATGAGCACCCCCTGTAGTTCCCAACAGCTTCGAGTCGCACAATAAAATACGAAATCATACGTTCAACAGCGCCACCTAAAGATCATTGTTTTTGATCAACCGGTGCTTATTTACGGTGCCAAAGGAAGATGACAATCTTGCATACATTTACAAGATAGGTATAATAGAGAGGCGTTTAAGTGGATATAGGTTGATTTTTGGTCTGCTTAATTTAAATCCATTACGCAAAAGACAAGTAAAGACACACGAACAGAAACTTCGGAGAACAGTTAGCTTGTCCATGATGCAGGATAAGAGAGCAAGTTCCGTGGAGTATTTGAGTTTGCATATCGAGTCCATTGTTGTTGTTACTGCTGCTGCTGTTGTTGTTGTTGTTGTTGTGGATGATGATGTTCACTGTCCGCCCCCCCCCCCAAAAAAAAAACCCCACCCAGTACATGGCTCTTGCGTTATGTTACTTTAAACATATTTTATTGTCGTATTGTTTTCGTTTGTTTAGCTGTCTAAATATTTAAAAGTACACGCAAGTGAAAATGCACTTCTGAATGTGCAAGTTTTAAATATAGGCCTATTCAATCATTTCAGGCTATGCCTATTTTTCTTTCAGGATGACTTAAGTGATAATTTAAATGTCATCTCATCTGCAAGTGCTTCATTATTGTACTGTTGCAGTGTCATTAGCCTGTTACTGTTATTAGTGTGCTGATGGGTTTGTGCTTGTCTGCTTTAGATGGAAACCGTACAGTTCAACTATCGCTACACACATTAGTCCATGTCATCCAGTACGCGGAATCTTCTTTTTTTTCGTTTATTCTGTTTCAACGAAATGACCGGTCCTATACACCACGTGCTCATGGCTCATCAGCATAATAATCATCCTGCTTCGGCATATATAAACCACAAAACCTGAGCTCGCGAAGTCCCTGCCTCCAAAGACAAACCACACAGAGACAAAAAACTGCGGGTTTCTATCTCCTTCATCTCTAACCACAACTTTTGGAGACATGTTTAACCCTTGACTGTGATCGTGGCAGTTAGGAAGAAAAGTCTGTCTTAAAGATATATTCGAGAGCTGAATTTTAATGATTACTTTTATTCCAGGTTTACTCTTTTTGACATGACATCTGTTTTCCTACTCGGGTTTGTATTTCTTCAACAAGTAGCCGATAGGCTATAGCGACTGACCTTAGTCGGCGTTCCTCGTGTCTCAGGATGCGCGATTTTCTCCGGGACCTTTATGTTACACGTGTATATGTCCAACTCCTGAGAAAGAAGGGAGCTCGTAAATTATGTATCTAATTCTGCTGAGCAGAAATACTTTCGGGTGTTGAGTTTAGACAAAATCTCATGCGCAACGCAATTTCAGTTTCGACTCATAACGCACGCTTGTTTCGGATCGACTGAGCTGAGAGGGGGGCATCGACTTTGAACGATGCGCACGCTAATTTGATGAACTTTTCAAAATCTTCGATCAGTTTTCAGTGGAAGCTTGGAGCCTTTAAAACGTTTAAATAGAAAGACTGTCAAGTTCACCTGAAGAAGCCGTACCTTTGCCGCCACTGATTGTCGTAATGCGCATTCCAATAGATCCCAGCACCAGCCGGAGGTTCAGTCCGCCGTCCAGCAGTCTTCAACCGGTTCCCGGAAAAGTGACTGATGTGAGTACGACTACCGCGCAGCAAGAGGCGAGCACCGCAGTACCGAGACTCCGACCACACGATAACAGAACGATGGTGGAAATCATCGCTGATCACCCCGCAGAACTGGTGCGAACGGATAGTCCAAATTTCTTATGTTCTGTCCTGCCATCTCACTGGAGATGTAACAAAACTCTACCGGTAGCCTTTAAGGTAGGTGCTCGGTCCTTTCTCTGCTCCTTATCTCATTTTCATGCATGAAATTAAAATGCAGTGCAGGGTTCATTCTATTTGAAAACTTGTTCACTCACTTGTCTTCACGAAGCGAATGTTTTCTTTTAAACGCTTTAATTGTTTTTATTTTTTACATAAATCATCAGAAGTCATAAAAATCAAGTTTCTGAACACTTTCAATTCATTAAACTTGCTTTATTTCGAGTTTTGCAACGAATAGTTTATCTTAACGCAGGTAAACGGACAAACCGTATATAAAAATAGATGTCACCAAAGTGCCTCTCCGTAATGATAGAACCGACTGAAATGTGAGAAAGTAGAGCTATTCGTGGCGACAGTCGCATGAATGTTTGATAATCTTTTCACGTGGACTAAACGCTCTAATAAAAAACTAAATTCTAACATTCACTAAGATCAGTGACAATAAAGAACAGTAAAAGTAAGCAAATGGGCTCCAGTCCGTTACATTTTGATATAATTGGAGGCTTCCGCTGGAGTTGTTAAGTAAAGCAGTGGAAATTAAAATGTTGAACTAAAGTCTGGTTAAGCCAGTTTGATAAATGAGCCATCGATCTGTGCAGTTATATTTATATTTATTTATTTGTTTGTTTGTTTGGCAAAAGGGCCTTCTATGGGAACTTCGTTTCTCCGTAATGTAGCCCAAAGAAATCGTTGTTTTAATAAGGTGCAGGGTCCTGTATCAGTGTTTTGTGAATTTTAAATATGAAATAAATGTTGACCATAATTCTTGTGACTTCGAATATACATTTTTAGCTTTAAGCACTGATTTAAAATCATAGCTGTAGTTGGTTTAAAATGAACTTCAGGTCCCTACGCAATATATAAAACAATATTATTTTTTATTAGTCTATTTGAATGGTTGAATCTTAATTTCTTTACAGGTCAGCATTTTAAAATACACATTTTAAAATATCTTCATAACTTTTTTTTTTCAGTTTGGCTGTAGTTAGTATTTTCTAGTACATTAAACACAATACATACATAATACTTTTTGAGCATAACAGATACCGCTAGTATTTAATAATATAATTCAATGTCGACCTATTAAAATTTTCCATAAGGTTTTCTATACATACTTTAATTCCAATACATGCTTTAGTTTAATAATGGCAGTACACGGATCCTTCAACTTTATTAACATTCATCTCTGCAGCCTTGTGTGGTTGTGATATGGTCCTAATTTGTTTATTATTGGGAGTTTAACAGTGTTTTATCTGAATCTTTTTTTTTTTAATTTATTTTTTTTACTAGCATTATGTTTTTGTTGTCACTGATGATAACAACTAGTTAAATAATAATGTGACGGAATGACAGTGGCCTGCTTTGTGGCACAGGTTGTTGCACTAGGGGATGTTCCTGATGGGACAGTGGTGACAGTTATGGCAGGTAACGATGAGAACTACTCCGCAGAGCTGCGCAATGCCTCTGCAGTTATGAAGAACCAAGTGGCCCGCTTCAATGACCTGAGGTTCGTAGGCAGGAGTGGACGAGGTCAGTAGCTCCCCTCTTCTATTTTTTAACAATTCATAAGTTCAAGCGATGCTTTCTTTCTCTGAATTACATGAGGTAAATCCACCTATATCAACACATGTTTGCAAATCGAGAGCTAGGGCATAGTAATAGTGGTTATGCATGTGGTAGATCATCCATTCAGATACTAAACCACATTTTTACCTTGGATACCCGGGGTAGGCAGTATAGTTCATGAACACGTTCTGCACAAATACTGGAGTCGGCAGTTGATTGCAGTATTCTTCTGAAGTTGTAGCAGTTGAAAGAACATGTAAACACATTATTGAGGGATAGCTGCATTGCATATCACGGAGAGTAATTTGAGTGCTTCCTCACTGAAGGACAAGAAAGCAGTGGGTGTGTTGAAATATTTCCGCCTTTGAAGTCTGGTCTTGTGAGTTTTATGATAATTAATTATGATGGTGTGTTCCAAACACACATATATTTACACATAGGACCCATGTACAGTTCCATGGGAGGTAATTGTGGCCCATGTACAGGTCTTAGGCGTTAGTGTTACATGTATTCCTCTCAGGCCTGGCATGTGCAGATGAATGCAGCTTTTGATATGGGAGCAATTACTCCAGAAAAGAGCCCCAGCCCTTGTGATCCTGTGGGAAGACCCCGTTCAGAAAGCAGGCCTTTGAAGAAGACAGGAGAGGCAGAGGGATCAGAGGACCATGGAGTCTGGTGCTGGAGGCAGCCGAGCGCCCCTGAGAGCAGTCTAGACTTGCCTCTCTAATCTTAACAGGCGCTTAGAGTTAAGCACTCAGGTGTTCGGTTAGGGATCCCTGCAAAGGCCTCTCGGAAACACACTGACTGAAATATGTTGATAAATGTTTGATTCAAGTCCCCCAAGAAGCAGCAAGGTATGGATCCTGTATAATAATGTAACAGCAAATATGTAAGCATTTTCTCTGCAGAACCACACTTCAGGCATCCATCAGAATGAATATGCAAACAATGTTTGCTCAGGGAACATTGACAGACATCTGACTTGCTTCCAATCACCTGGCTCAGCACATTCTTTGTGCATCGCACGGCCCTACATACACCCTTAGTGCACATTTACTGTGTGCGTATGTGTATGGGGTATGTGGGTGGGTGGATGGATGAATGTATGTGTGTGAGAGAGATATAGCAAGTGTGTGTTATCTCTTCACAGCTGTCATCGAGGAGAGGGCTTTGGCCCACATGGGGACCCACACCTCCTCAGGCTTGGGTTTCTCCTATCTCTGACATGAGATCTACAGGAGGAAGTCACAGAGGAGATAGCACAGCATAAGGAAATGAAATATGGAAAATTATCCTGCGTGCCTGCAGATTCAAATTAGATATGAATGTCCAAATTCAACAAATTAGAGTATGAAAACGTAAAGCAGCAGCCTTATTCCCATACAAACTGGCATAAGCTGGAGTTTATCTTAAATCAACAAATAATGTTTTGATTTAGGATTAAGGTACAGACATCCATCAGGATAGTAATTATCAAACAACATCAGTGAGGTCTTTCTATTTTTTGTTGCTATTGCCAGTGAGTGAGTGTTTGGGCAACATTTTGGAAACTGTTGTCAGCTTGCACACTTATTGTCCAAGGTAGGGTGGTAAGCAGTAGAGGCAGGTGGTATTTTTAGGAGGTGATGTGCCGTTGCTGGATGCAGGGCAGAGGCAGGGCTGTCTGGGCATTGGGCTTGTGGTGTGGGTGTGGGATCTGGTTACTGGGAAGGGCAGGGCTGGGTTTGATTGTTGGACACAAACGCGTGTTCGAGGGCTAAAGGACAGATTCCTGAGGGAGAAAGCAACAGAGTAACTTTAGCAAGACGGCTGAGATTTACAGTAACAGCTCCATCAAGGCTGGCAAGGTCAGCAGCTTTTAAAAATATACAAAAGGAATATAGGAAGTCCCTCAAAAATGGTAATCACAGGCTCAACATTATGATAAAGTCACAGTAACAGCTTGTTATACCATATACATATGGTATATATACACAGAGCTGCCGATTTATTAGGTACACCTACACCTGTCTATCAGTTCCTTTTTGGTGGTCAATTCTATATACTATATATGTGCTGGAATAAAGATTTCTTCTCTGGAGGCAACAAAACACTACTGTAAGTTTTATATATATATTAGAATTGACTGCAAAGTCACCTACAAAAGCCTAGTAGGTGTACATAGTGTGATCACCCAGTGTATATAGCCAGTGTATAATGAATTTGTGTTTCAAGCAAGCATGCCAAGACCCTATTAGTTATTTTGTACCTTGTTTCTTTCTATAAACTATATTTGCAGATTGAGAGAATTAAAAAAGAGAGCCAGTCAAAAAAAACAGTGATATAGTTATCCCTCGTGATACACAGCAAGGCCCAGCGTGGCGGTCTGCTTTATTGAGTCACTCGCTTTCCACCCACCTCTTCCTGCCTTAGCAGCAGATTGCAGCTCAGAGAATGTGTCATGCCTGACTTCACAGCATACTTCACAGATTACTCTCACTGCTGAGTTTGTTACTTTTGAAGCCTCTTCGAGCTTCCTGAGGTGTCGTGAGAAAATGTTATTTTATTGTATTTTTGCAGCATGACAGCATATAAACAGTACAGGATGGAAGTTCCAATAGACATCCTGTCTCCCCAGACCCCTTAACATTAAACTGAGATGTAACTATTTGTATATGGCTCAAGATTCAGCAGACAGTAGACAGATTTCTTTCATTCATTGATTTATTTACAGTTAAGGTTGAATTGTTTGGAGGCTCTTGTAAGAACTGAAAGGTCGTGTAAGGACAGAGAAGGCACCATGGGACTGGCTTTTGGATTTGAGTCTCGACTTTACATTGAACCCCCACAATACATGACATCATCATCCTGAGTACAGTGAAAGCTGAGGCCATGTTGGAAAACATGTTAAACAAAGGAAAAGCATTACAGCAGGCTTGTGCCATATATTAGCACTAGATGTATGTAAAATAACTGTTTGGTCTGCCTTGCTAAGTACAGCAAAGCCTGCCACATTCTGTCCTATAGCACTCTATAATAATCTTTGGTGACATTCTGTTTTAATTTGATGTCATTATTTTCTGTTGTTTGCACTGTGTTTCAAATTTATTAACTCCAGTGTCAGTTAAAATCCTACAGTTGGCATCATCATCAGCAGACAAAATGCAAATGTGCAGGGCACAGTGAATGTGGGACATTGTGCCGAGGTCTAATGGGGAATGAACCTTTGTGTGTCTTGCAGGAAAAAGCTTCACTCTGACAATCACAGTATTCACAAACCCACCCCAAGTGGCTACTTACCACCGAGCCATAAAGGTCACTGTGGACGGACCACGCGAGCCAAGAAGTAAGTACCCCCCCAAGATCACCCATCATGTGATAACAATTAACATGCACAAAGAGTTGCATGCATCTAAAGCCAGTTCAATACAGGACTGATGCTGACCGATTGCATGTCACCCTCACTGGACTCCTTACCCTCGGCCCAGCCCCGAGGTGGGAAGCAAGGGCAAGGTCTGTTGGGTGGGGGGGGGGGGGGGGTGGAAGATGGATGAATGGGTGCATGGATTGTGTTAGCGTGCTGTTTTAAAAAATGGATCCAGCATGTCTGAATGCACAAAGGCCCCCTTTGAGCAGCAGAGGGCTTGCTAAGTGAGAGGCAAACACAAACACGCTCCATGGTGCCACTCGCCTTGCGAAAATGTTTACTGTATCTGCTTTGTGTCTGTGTCCTTCACAGTGTAGTGGTAGCCCCTCATCTTTTCACCTGGAGCTCTCTCCCACATACTCATAATCACATACACACAGGCAACATTGCAAAATAGGGATGTCTGGAAGCTATGTAGAAGCTGGTGTTGGGTACCAAAACAAGGTGTCAGGACTGGTCTTCAGCAAAGAATAGGAAGGAGGATGCACTTCCACACAACATGGAAGCTAAAGTCTAAATTTTACCTTACCATTTGATGTACACGTCTCGTGTTGTCCCAACATTCTAGTATAACATACAAACTGTTTAAAGCTGATCCTTTACCTCTTTGACTCGTGTGGGTCACTTCAAAAACTATGAAGCTTATGCTCCTGTTGTCATCCAGCTCTGAAAGTACAGCTTATATTGATTAGTGTCTTGCACACAGCCTTTATTCTCTTGCTTGCCATTTGAGACCACAACAACAGAGCTTCTTATAGCACACGAGTGCACTCTATACCTACAGAGATAAAACAAACACACAACACTACCAAATTAAAATTTTCACATGGGGCCTCAGAAACTGTAACTACACAAGAGCTGTCAAAAATGACTTTTACATGATGCACATATAGAGTTTGACTCCTTTCAGTCTGTTTATTTTAAAGTCTGTTGCAGGTTCACATTTAACTAAAACTGTGCGAAATGCAAACCATTGTTGCACACATATCTTACAAAGCTTGCTCGGGTTCCGTCACCTGTTCATCCCAAATGACAGACAGGGTAATTAAACCTCCATCCCTGAAAATACTTCATGTCAACATTCCTGCTGTGTGTGTTTGACAATTTGTTTCATTCTGGCATGAAACAAGTCAAAACAAGCTTTTATAATATGACATGACGGTTACAATAATTTGATTAGCATTCTTGTTTACGATTAGAGCCGGTTTTTAGTAACTGGCATCTGACATCATGGGGTTTTTTGGTAAGTGATTGTGTTAAACTGTTCACTTCCTTTTTTCCTCACTGCAGTTAATCACCTGTTATTCATTTACGAGCTCAGCACTTCTCTTTAGGTCTGTCATAGGCTCCTCCTATTCCCTACCCATCATTCCCTCATTCTGCCACAGATTTTGTGGGCACGTGTGCTGTGCGAGGGCCCAGTGCGCCACTCGGTCCACCTCAGCCTGGCAGGGCATCCATGTAAAAGGAGAAACTGTGATATCTGCGCCAAGCAGCCTGGCACACAGCTGTTCCCACACGCTCTTTATTCTTAGATACATAGATAGTTGTATTTTTGTCTGCTAAAGTTTTTTTTGGCAGCTAAATCAATGCTATCACTTCACATGGAGTTTTTCTCTTCTTTCTACCATCCATTCATGTTCCTCTCAATTAACACATGTGGCCACAGACATTTGGAGCCACTTCATACCAGCCTACGATCATCACTCATTATTGGATTAAATGTGCCCTGTGGCATTACTGATTTGACAGGACTTTGATCTGGTTCTTCTCCCCCTTTTTTCTAGTGCTGTTCTCAGGGGAAACAGAAGTACATGGCTTCCAAACATGGCCTCTGTTGATGTAAACAGTAAGGTTTGAGTAATGAGTGGATTTGACACTGGCCTTATATAAGTGCTGGACTGCAGTAGTGCAGTTTCGACAGTGGTACACAGCAGCAGCAGAGAGGTAATGTCCAAGGAGTGATTTATCTCTACCATACACAGCCATGCATCTCATAGATGGCATTATGTTTTATTCAAATTGCATGTTGGTGCCATAATCAGGTAGTAGTGGTCATTTCTATGACAGTTATCAGTGAAGATATTTTTGCACATGATCAAACCACAATAGCTTTCCTCAGATCCCTTTGCTTAAAAAGCTTCAAATCCAAGTGTTAAGTCATTGTCTGCCTGACCTACCCTAACAGATTTCCTTATTCCCTCTTTCCCCTTTTACATCTCTCTCTCTCTCTCTCTCTCTCTCTCTCTCTCTCTCTCTCTCTCTCTCTCTCTCTCTCTCTCTCTCTCTCTCTATATATATATATATATATATATATATATATATATATATCTATCTCTTTCTCTCTCTCTCTCTCATCCATGTGGTCTTGCTAAGCATCAGGCAAGTGGCCAGGCAGGAAATGACACACAGAGGCATTTTGAGTTGTGCAACCTCTTGTGAGTGTGTTGTGAAGCAGCCTCCATCAGCCTCCATCTGCCTGTTTATCTCTTCCCTTGAGTATAATCATAGACAAAAACAGAGAGAGGGACTAGCCCATAGACATTCCTAGACAGACCAATGAAATTCACAACACCTTTATAGTGGCAAACAAAGCTCCCTTGTCTCTTGTAATTCTAATTAACAGTTGAAATGTGGTTTTCTTGGCTTGCTATGAGAAGAAGCTTTATAATACATGCTAATGAAATACCTACCTTAATAGATAGATATTGCAAGGATCAACATTTTGGTGATTATGGTGTAATTAGTGTAAAATCTTCTGAGACTTTCAAATACATGTGGTCAGTCTTTTATGATTCTCATGGGATACTCAGTAAAAGCACCAAGATAAATGGCTAACAGTTTTTGATGCAGTGGTGGGCTTATTTTGCACAAATACAGTACTGTCACTCAAGAAACAATTGGCATAGGTCAATAAAAAACAAGCAAGCAATCAGACATTTATCTAAAGAGGTCCAACACCAATATCCCTTTATTTTAACATTGTAGAGAGTTGAACATTTGCTCTGAACATATTATGGGGCCTCAGACATATGATCTGTTACTCAGCATTGGGTGCTATTTTTAATCATTCATTTGCTTGTGTGTGGTTATAATTTAATCTCAGCTAATAATTCCTGATTACTTTCCAGAAGGTTTTGCCCTTGCATTTGGACTAAACTGAAAAAGTGCATACTTCAGGACAATTTGTTATTTGGTGAGCACAGTGCCTCATCTGAGTGTGGATTCAACAGTGTGGTAATTATTTGGTGGGACTGGTGTAGCTGTGCTTATTAAGAGCAATTTAAACTAATGGACTAGGTGGAGTTGCATTGGTCCTTTATAGAGGCCTCTGTGTTTCACATGCCACCATGGCTGACACCATGCCTTTGCAAACCTAGCCTTCGTAAAGGCAAACTAATATCATTTGTTTGACTTGCTACTAAGAAAGCAGTTAGCTGGTAACACATTTGGGATGGCAGGATTTATAAACTCAGTGAGGGTATGAGGAAAGAAATGACAGGGCTATGACAATATGAAGCAGTTGCAGTCATATCTTTTTGCTTTGTACTGGAAGAGATTTGCACTTGGAAATAGGAGCATTTACGATAGCACACGAGATATTGTCAGGGTTGGAGGGGGAAGCACCCCTCAAACATGTGGAATTAATCTGTAAATGTGTGTGGAATGCTGCTGTGGATCATTTGGCATCTGATCAAGAATTTCAGTGGCTGGAGAACAGCACTGCCTAAATGTACATTTTGCTTTGTTTGTTTACATCTCAGCATCTTCAGCTAAGCATGTATCTGACTAAAGGTTACTAACAAAGAAATGTTTGAATTTATAGAGTTAGCTATATAAATATGGTGATTATCCAGATTAGAATCAATAGAGGCCTTGCTTACACAGTGTGTGTGGCTCAGGGTGGCCCACAACTGAGTGTTGGCCCACTAGACTAGTGCATTGACACAAACACACGACTTCTCTGAGCAATGCAGCATGGGCTAATTTTAGGATGTTATTTGAATATATGAATGAATGTTATAGTTTTGTCCAAAATTCCAATACATTGTATCAAGCCAAAATATTCAAGCACTCCAGGTTTGTACGATGAGTTTGTTCTTGAAAATATCAAATGTTGAATAGAGAGCACACCAGAACAGCTAACAGGAGAAATGGACCTTCCATGTTTATTAATGACATATTACGTTAGTAATACGGAAAGCACACAGTCTGTTGTGCATTGTCTGTACACTGTCTGTATTTTCCAAGCTCAGTCTGTGTTTTGACTGCCATGCACATGGCTGGAAAAGAGCTGTTGTCTCAGTGAGGACTCCAGTAAAGCAGTAGCCAGACATGCTTGAAAGCCTCACCTCAATATTTGTGCTTTTGAGGAGGACAGTAAATGACGTCGATGCTCCTCCTCTGGACTCGATCCATAATCCCTTCTGTTTGTCTCTTACTGTTACTTCCTGGTACACCCCACTAGTTTATATATGAAGCTCTTTGATTTGTGAAGGCACTTGTGCCACCACCTGCTCTCATTGCACAGTGCTGTTAGTATCGGCTTTGACTATCATACACATAAAAACTGCTGCTAATCTTGGCTGGTTTATGTTGTGGTTTGTGCATGGAGCCACTCTAATTACCAGAGCCTGAACTGAGCATTAGTGGTGAATTTGCGAAGCTCCTGCAGGCTTTGTACGCTGTGTGCATGTCCTGACAGGTACAGGCTCCCACAACAAAAACCGCTCGCACTCGGCCCCACAGTCAAAAAAGCAGCACAAGCCACTGAAAATAAACCCATTTCAGATTGACTTGCACAAGAAAGAATCTGGGTGTACTTTCCCTAAGCACATTTCCAATTGTGAAGTGAACTTAAGAAAAGTAAGTTTCTGTTGCTGTTGGCTGAGGGGAAACTGAGGGGCTTGTGTTAGCGGCGGCAAGCTGACAGCTTGGACAGAGCTGTACAGTTGGGTAAAATCTCCTTGTCTTTTTCGCACACAGCCCCAGTGTGCTACTTCCCCCGCCCCCATCAACCTCTACCCCCAGGGTCCCCCTGCTGTGAACACTGCTGGCAGAATGTGTGAACGGAACAACGCATTCATATTATTGAAACACATTTAAAATGACTTTCTGGGCCCACTGTAAGTAATCTGTCCACGAGTGTTCAGATCTCAGCCTTCATTCGTCTTCATTTCTACTGCCTTCCAAGTTCTCCATCAGTGCTGCTCAGCGGCGAAGGTTGCAAGGTGGGCCTAGTGTGTCTCCTGCTCCGTGGTGTGCATTATTTCGCCTTGCATAACCTCTCAAAGAAATATGGGTTGGCCATTGGGTAAAAGTTTGGTTGTTTATGTTGTGAAGTTGCACGGTGTCTGATTGCTGAAGCCAGCCTGTTGATTTATAAGGCTCTGGTAGTATTTGTGCCCTTTCTTGGCGAGCTTTGCTTCCTGAATCCTGGAGCACACAGACCACACAAGTGATTGGCAAGGCTCCAGGCCTGCTTGGCTGCCTTGTTTTCTCTCTCTCTCTCTCTCCCACTCACTGCCCTCCTCTCTGATCCTGAGAGCAGACGTGTGTTTGCCCTTGTCCCAACTCCCATTGCTTTGCCTTTTTTTTTCTTTTTCACACTCGCTAATTCCACAGGCTCCATATGAGCTGCCATATAAAATAATCCATTGTTTTTCCCTTCAGAGCACTCAGCCTGCCCTGCTGCTACACACCAATTAAAGAAATGAAATCTAGACGGATGGATGTTTCCCTTTCTTCTCCCATCCATTTTATTCGCTCTGTCGCCATGGCATGATTGATGCAGCCTGACGGCTGGGCTGATATTTGATGTAGTGAGTGTGCCGGCATTTAACGAGTCTGGGGTGTTTTTGCAGGTCGTAATGCTATCAGATGGCAATTTCACATGCATGCATGAACTGTGCCAGAAATACAGCCACACGGTATTTATACGCTCATATTATTTACTGTCCGTGTTGTTTTCTGTTTCTTGAAAAGACAAAGCTTTTACAGTTTTCTTACGCCAAGGGGTTGGAGCCTGCGCATGTGCTGACTCTAGTGCAGAATTGCCCCAGTCCCAGTAGTAAGGGCAGAACACTCTTGAGATGCATAAGATCATCATTTGGGTTATGATCTGCTATATATAATTGTTATCCTTACTTGTAACTCTAGACTTAACCTTTGACTTGTTATGTTTAATTCTGACACTGATATAAACCTATTATTTGTCATGGAGGATGTGAGCATTATGGAATTTCCTTAGAGCTGAATCATTCACATTATTGCATTTTATACCGTCTTGCTCTCTGGATATTTTAGTCTAGTCCAAGTAATTTTTTCCCCTACATTTCTAAGGTTTATTGCCTTTCTTTCTGGATGACCTAATTAAGCTTCAAAATATTACTACAGGGATCTACATGATATGTTCACCATCTGTATCCTGTAAAAGAAAATTAACATATACAGGTATATCTCATTCATAATATTCAATGAAATTGTGACAGGTATTATTACTGTCATTTTACTTTAATGATGAAATATATTTAAGGGAAGAGCACTGCTTTTACATGCCCTGTTTAGCAATGCTGTGTCATCACATGACTGCCCACAGCTGTTAGTGCCTGGATGATGGTGATGAGGCATGACTGTCCTATTCAGTAACACAATGGCAGGTTTGTGTGGTGCATCCTGTGTTGATATTTATGCTACAAGGAGCATTACACCCTCAATGATTCTCTAATAAAATTCAATATGGTGAGTATATTGGCAGATACTGTTTCATGTTGCATGTAACCCCTCATGTAATTTCTGACAAGCTTAGTTCCATATAGACACAGAGGTGTATTCATTCAGCCATTCAGCCAGGGTGAAATGAAATGAAACCAGTTCCCTCTTTTCAGCACCAGCGGAGAGGGGCATGTGTTTTCAGCACCAGCAGAGTGGGGCGTGTGTTTACTCCATTTCCTTCGGCGTTTACATGTGCAGGGAATACTCCCAGGGATTAGTCTCGCTCAGGAACCGGAGGGCTCGCATGCGACTGCGGCAGCAGGCATTAACCCCTGAATGAGGACTCCTTCTCACAGAGTGCTGTTTGCTCAGCATGGCAGCACAATCAGGTTTAGCAAAGTCAAAGGAAGCCGTCCCTTTCGGCTGGAGCTCAGCCAAGCTGCAGTGGGACGTTCTCTTTTCTTCTGTTTGATATTTACTTTAGCACCATTTGGGGGGCTAAGCTGGGCTCGACAGTCAGGCGCATTCTGACTGAGCAGGAAGGCAAAAAAAAACACTGAGAGGCTTCACTTAAAAATTCTCTCTTTAAGCTTCATTTTTCTCCCATATCTACACTCAGGCAAGGTGTGAGTGGCTAGGCTAGGGCAAGCGGTCATTCTGTGACTGACTCTCTTTATTACAGAATGACTCTTTATTTAACATCAGATCATCTTCTTTACTTAAAGACACATACCTTTACTCATACTCTTCTTTGTAGGAAAGTTTAGCCATTCAGCAGTTTAATTATGAGTGTCCTCATAGATAATTACTATGGTGCTAAGCCACATGCAAATCATATTCTCTGATTTTTCCAGTGTTGTCAAGTTGTTCCATGCTCTAATATGCTCAGGAAGGGCAGAGTCTCATCACATTCTCAGTAGCCCCACCCTTGAGGCCATAAATCTCCAGCCCAGTTGGTAACGCTCCATCCTGCTTGCTTTGCCAGGACACCGGCAGAAGCTGGAGGAGCCACCGAAGCCTGGCCTCTTCTCTGAGCGCCTGAGCGAGCTTGAACGCCTACGGCAAACCACCATGCGGGTCGCCGTGCCGACACAGAGCCCACGGCCCACACTCAACACAGCTGCCAACTCCTTCAGCCCACAGGGACAGACACAGATCTCAGGTACGAGGGTGAGGTCACAAGCAGGCTTAGAGGGCGAGGCTGAGAGCAGGTACAAGGGTGAGGCCATGAGCAGGTTCAAGGGCAGGGGCATGAACATGTATGAGGGTGTAACTATGAGGCTATGATTATGGGGGCTGGGTTGTGAACAGGTCTGGCCATAAGCAGGTACAAGTGCTGGGCCAATCAGTATGTATTGGGTGGGATGTGAGCTGGTACAAAGGTGGGATCTTTGGGCTGGACTGTGAGCAGGAATCAGCCCTCTTTCAGCTCTGTCTCTACCTGAAAATATTGAATACTTAGTACTGACTGGTAATCAATTAAATTCTATTCTTTCTTTTTTTTTTCAATATTCCAAGAGCACTTCCTTTTCTGCCTTGGCAAATCTTAGCTGTATGAGATTGTTTTTCGAGTTTCTCCAACTTCAGACCTATATGCAAATGTTTGTTATTTACTTAGACCCCTTCCAGTCCTGCGTCAGTCAGAGCAGACACCGTGGTTACCAGATGACTGCAGAAAGCAAACAGGAAGACATTCTTGGCTTGCTCTTCATTTTGTCACCATTATACTGTTTGCATGCTGAGGTCTCTTACACTTTAGCCACACTTTCATTTTCATAAAGCCCAAAGTTTCTCGATCTGCATGGGAAGGTTCCAGTAAGGGTCTTTGCCATTTGATGTTTGTAATATTATTCCACAACATATTGAAAATCATGGTAACATATTGAGTCATCATTGGTTTAATTTTTAGGCAGCTGTGTTATTCCTAGAAATAACACAGCAAAATTGCAATGAAATAAAGTGAACATGGTAAAAAAAAAAGTCACACCTGCAGACATTGCATTTACTAGCACTGTAGTTAGATGCACTGGATTGATGAATTTTAAAGTAATAGTACAGAACACAGCTCTAAATCTGACCTTATCTGTGTCTGTTTCACAGACCCACGGCAAACACAGTCATCGCCACCATGGTCGTATGAGCAGCCGTACACGCCCTACCTGAGCCAGATGACCTCCCCATCCATCCACTCAACCACCCCACTTTCCTCCACCCGAGCCACAGGCCTGCCAGCCATCAGTGATGTGCCAAGACGCCTCCCAGGTAAGAACACACACAACCCACTTCCAGGTACATCACTACCCACATCTTGTTGTGCAGTGACACAGTCTAGAAGCTCCATTTTTAAGGATGGTATTATAGATGGATGGATGGATGGATGGATGGATGGATGGATGGATGGATAGATAGATAGATAGATAGATAGATAGATAGATAGATAGATAGATAGATAGATAGATAGATAGATAGATAGATAGATAGATAGATAGATAGATAGATAGATAGATAGATAGATAGAAAGAAGCAGACCTCCTGAGTCTGCACACTCTGCTTGCTCAGCATGTGCTGCATGAACACCGTGCCCATGGGCAAATACAATATGAAAGTATATCTCTCCTTACCCCGATCACCTGCCCTTGGGCCTTTGAACATGAGGAAAACTCCCTTTGAAGTACAAAAAGTACAATAAAAAGAATAGAGTTTCTGACTCATACATCTCAAAAGGTAGACGCTGTAAAGACTTAAGCCTCACAAGCAGAAAAGACCTCTGTTTCTGTGCTTTTATTAATTGAACAAGCACTGCATTTTGTTCACCCCACTACAAGCAAACATGAAGCAGGACCATCTTCTTCGATACACCTGTTTGACTCTTTGCCAGGATGTTTTTGAACTTTTTTTAAACCCCCCCTCTGGCTCCCCACCCTAACTGTTTTCTTTGAGCATGCAGTGAATGTGAAAGTTTAAATGACTCTTCGGTGTGGCTGTTCATTGCCTGCCTTTTGAACCCTGGCCAGCTGCCTCTTTGGGTTTGATTAGTTTAGATTTCACCCACCCATCCCCACTACCCAACCCCCACCCCTCTTTCATCTCAGAGATGTCAGCCTTTGTTCTTTCCTCAGAGAGACACACGCACCTCTTGGTCCTAACGCCCTCTACTCTTGCTTTGATGAGCTCTGAATGTCCCTCTGTAGGAAGGGGACGCCCCAGTGAGGCTTGTTCCTAGCAGCTGGCCCGTCCTGGCCTTCTCTACTCCTTCACTGGCTCACGTTACACTCAGCCTCTTTATTCCTTCAGCAAAGCAAAAAGACCCACTGACAGACAAGACGTAGAAGAATAAGGAGAATAAGCTAGCAACAGTCTATCTCCAGTGTATGTCATAGTTTTGTGTCTTGCACGCTGTGTCTGGATGTTTCGTTGGAGGTTCAGCAACCTGTCTTCTTCATCCACTAGCAAATAAATAGTGTGAATGTCCTAGACAGTCCCAGACAATAGTGGTGTCTGCTGTACCACCTCAGCAATATCTTTGAGCCAAGAGACTCATTAGAAGTACTTTCAAAGAAAAGCATGTGCTATGTGAGTCAAGTGATTTTGAAAATCATGTGGTATGTGATCATGATCTCCTTAGAGCTTCAGTAAAGGATAATTTGATTACATTAACTAGAAAACATCAGACTTTTTCCAGAGGTTTATGGCATAATTCTTCAAGGATGTGGAAAAGATGCATAAGATAATTGGCGGCACTTTCTCTGTTACTTTGTCCTCGGACTAGTATTTCCTTTAGAGTTGAAGCAGCACAGGGTTGATAGTGCAGAGATCTGACGTGCATGTAATTGGCCACACGTGTTCTGTTGTGCGTGCCAACCCGTCAGTCATTGGCCCGCAGACAGCGGGGCGGCATCTCGCCAGCAGCCCACGCTACTCTGCCAGGGGGCCGGAATGGAGATGACCTCACTGAGCCAGGGCCCGGCATCAGTGTTGTGCAGACGAGAGCAAGAGAGAGGAAGGGCAAGGAAAGTGTTATGGCAGTGCTAGAGGAGAAGCGTCGCCATGGGACACAGTGGAGTCGGGTGATGATGGGGGCAGGAGGCATAGAGATGTCCTTTTCTGCCTTTGCGCACGTTGGGCCCAGTGCTCTGCAAACCACGGGCCATCAGGGGTTTATCATTGTTAAGGAAGCCAAGTGAAGGTCTGAGCGAGCAGATTTGCCACTTCTCTCTGGCTAATCGCAGACGTGCAACCACATCTGAGACTACTCATTATGCATCCCGTGGAAACTGTTTTGCCCTCAAACTGCTTCCATGTGTGCTCCCGCTATATGCTGCGATTATGCCTCTTTGATTTTTTTTTTCACAAATCTATGTGTGTGTACACATGAACTCACAAAACAAAGATATGGCAGGTCATCTTGCTATGCAGCAGATAATGTGAGAGATTATTCCCCTGCATAGCAGTGGAGAAACAAATAGGTGTTAACAAGGCAAATTTTTGTGTTATTTTAGCGAGTTAGTGGTAATAGCAGGCAGTTAAGGGCTTTAATGTTTGTAACTGTCTTAGGAGATGAGGGAATGTAGAGAGTGATTACCTGTTCAGGGTTTTCAATTTTCCTCAGTACTGCTGAAGAATCAGGTAATTGCAAAGATAACATTAGACAGTTAAATTACCACATTTGTTTTGACATTTGGAGTTCGTGACCCAAATTAAAGAAATTTATCACCCAAAGATAAGTCCTTTTGTGAGGTGGGTGATGGATAACACAGAAGGAGAAATTTAGAGTACATATTAAAAGAAATGCTTCACAGCGCCCCCTTTTGTTCAAGCTTCAATTCTTTTCACACAGGTCAAATATGTATTTTCATACAAATATGTTCAGCTCTTGTGATTTTCAAATGAAACAATACTACTAATTATTAGCTGGAAAGCTATTGAACAAAGTTGAATTTTCTCCCCCTCTCAGGTACGTCTGATCTGAGCCATTTTGCGGCCGACCCACGCCAGTTCGAGCGGCAGTTTCCCAGCCTGTCGTCCCTGACAGAAAGCCGCTTCCCTGGCCCTCGCATGCACTATCCAGCAACGTTCACTTACACACCGACCCCTGCCACGTCTGCCATGACCCTAGGCATGTCCACCACCACCCACTACCACACCTACCTGCCTCCACCCTATCCCGGCTCCACCCAGAACCAGAGCGGCCCCTTCCAGACCAGCAGCACCCCTTACCTTTACTACGGTGCCTCCTCTGGTTCATACCAGTTCTCCATGGTACCCGGAGGGGAGCGCTCGCCCTCACGGATGCCACCTGCCTGCACCAGCGCCTCCTCGGGCAGCTCTCTGATCAACCCCAACCTGGGTGGCCAGAGTGAGGCCGGTGAGGCAGATGGCAGCCACAGCAGCTCACCCACTGTGCTCAACTCCAGCGGTAGGATGGACGAGTCCGTGTGGCGACCATACTGAGAGCACCCTAACTAACCTTGAAGGACCTGTTAGGGAGCTAAGTTCAGTGATGTGTGTCTTTACAGAGGTGGTCTCTCAAGCACAAAAAAAGGTTTGTGAGGAATGCTACCACACACAAAGCAGTGTATCTTTAATTTACAGAGTGCCGTTACAGGGAATGAAACAAGGCATTATTGTGAGCTATCTGACATTCCACTGCAGAACCAGTGATAGCTGTGCACACACTCCATCACTGAGTTTTAACTGGCATATCAAAGAACTTCTATTGTATTAGGTCTTGTCTTCCAGACTATTGACTGAGATTATTTTCATACTAACTCAGTATAATATAGCATTTTTTTAACACTGAACATCTTTTGGTTTGTTTTATTTATGTGTGAAAGGTCAGCTATTTTAGGCAGTACCTGTTGACATTGTATATACCCTTCTTAATTTATGTATAAAATTGTAGCAGATGTGGTACTGAATAAGAAACGATATAAGCCATATAAACCTAAATTATGCAAAGTGGTTAATGGGACAAAATTTTAAACGCTTGAATATTTTGGAGACAATTAATAACTTAACTGTATATTTACTCATTAGTAATTTAAAATATGTTTTATCATTATTCTAAAAGACAATCAAATATTCAATATGTAAAGAATGAAGGAAAGAGACTATGTAGGCAGACTCTGTTGTCAGATGAAATGTATTTCAGTTGTTTTGGGATTTTAATCCTTAGAAAGCAGTGGAATTGGGGAAGGAAGGCTGGGGTAAAAATGCAGAGCACTTACAAAAGACACCAAGATCTGAAGTGAGGGAACTGTTTATTTACACGTATGTGGTATATTCCACTCTCAGTTCTTTTCCTGACTTTATCCAATGTTTATCAAGTTAATTTATTTTAAATGTCTTTTTCTATTTAATGGTGTTGTTGATTAAGACCAACAGCATGCAGCAGGGGCCTCAGTCTTCCCGCGTTTGCGTGGAACTGTGTTCACATCTGAGTGCCTATTAACACTACAGTTAATGTTCTTCTTCAGTTTACATCAGTCCTGCCCTTATGAATGCAATAAGTCTTTTAGTCTTATAGACTCAGCACATGTACACAATTCATCTATGTGATCAACCTTTAATTCTTAAACTGGACTATTAACTGTGTACTTGTAAAGTCAGGTGAGCACTAAGCAAAAAAGGTAGACCTGCTAGAAATCTGCAAACTCCGAAATGGTTTTCAGTGATTT
This sequence comes from Electrophorus electricus, assembly GCF_041902795.1. Taxonomy (NCBI): domain Eukaryota; kingdom Metazoa; phylum Chordata; class Actinopteri; order Gymnotiformes; family Gymnotidae; genus Electrophorus; species Electrophorus electricus. The sequence goes on from NC_137506.1 coordinate 21,903,989, forward strand.
TGTGTCTCTGATGTCTCTTTGCAACGCTTTTCTGCATCTCAGAAATGTAACTTTGTGGTGTCAAGTAAAATGTGTTTCAGATATTCCAGGTCATTCATTTGAAGATGCATAAGGGGAGAAATTAGGCCTGTTTTAGATATGAAGATTTGAAGATGTTATATTTCATAATGCAGACTTTTTAGTTAAAACATGCAGACATACAGGCCTTTTTCAATTATCTAAAATACTTAATACCATTAATTTACATAAAGACCATCTGTCATTTCTTTTTCTAATTGTGGATTTATTTATTGCTTGACGAACCAAAATGTGTCAAGATAGATTTCTTACTAAGAGATCTGCAAGAAAGAAATGTCACCAGCTTTATATTTGTAAAGGTGTAATTTTTTACAAGTTTTAATCAAGGTCCTTGGATATGTATGTGTATGTTTTTGGATTCAGGCAACATGTGGTACTTCATACTTAATTGTAACTTAAGAGGCTGCAGGCAGCACCCTGGGAAACCAATGTTTTTGTTTTGTTTTCTGTTTTGTTTTGTTTTTCTTATTTTATCTGAAGCAAAGCACTTCTTTTATTTTCTTTTTGCTTTTTGTTTTAATTTTTTTTAAATCAATGAAGCCTAAATGGTTTGAGAAAAAAGGAGGCTATCCAGCTGAACAGCTGAACATCACATGGTTCTGAATGGTCAGAATAGTAGTCTGCATAGCAGAGCCGGTACTGGCTGCAGTGAAGACACACTGCCCCAGAGTGACCACATGCCTTTCCAGCATCTGCCATTCACTTCGAGTCCTTGTTTTCTTTAATTGTTGTCTTTTGGCTGTGAGAAGAGCAAACATGTTTACAATATGGCAAGAAATCTTTAAGAGCCTGTGCACTGTTATTATTTGTAATAACTGCTTTACGGCAGAGTTTAGAGTTTATAACCAAAAAACTAATGACTTGGTCTGTCTGAATTATATGTTTTGGTTACATCTCAAAGCCAAAGTCTTATGAGTGATTTTGGACAGTAAAGGGTTTGCGTCAAACAGCTGAAAAATACATAGCTCAGTCAGTGTCCTGAGTTTTATAAATGGCTTATGGGGAAAGTTCATAAGAGACTGTGGTCTACAAACTCACTGCTGAATTTCACTCCCCAATTTTTTAATATATATATTTTCAAGTGATTGGTGGGGTTCACAACTTCAAGGTCCTCGTGGGTCACTTATGTTTCATAAATAACCAAATAAGAATTTTCCCTTCAAACTAAGGAAGATAAGAAAATGCTTGTAAGCTGGGAGAAGTTGATGACCTTAAAGAAATTGTGCTATTATTTCTAGATCATCTACAAATTTAAATCTTTAGCTATTTTTTGATTGTAGAGAATTCAGCAGCAAGTTTAAACCAGCCAGCATTGAACAGCAAATGCCTCTACACAGTATCTTTTACTTCTCTAACATCATGTTAGAACATGTCAATCAAATACATTGTTTTGTATGTATTATTCTGGAAATAAATGTACATTGTTTTGAATAATATTCATAAATGTTAAGTTTGTAAACTGCTGCAGAACATTTTTGTTTACTTTCAAGATTGCTTTCTATGCACATACTGTACAGATTGTTGTTTAGTTGGTCAGTCATCCTGGTTTGCTCTCTCACATAATTTGTTGGTTTGATTTAATTGCGAAACTTTCAGCAGTTTCTGTGGGACTAACAATCTTGTAAAAATCATGAGATTGTTGAACATTTCTAATGATTATATCATTGGTCTTGGAGAATAAAAAATGAATTTTGTTAAAATGTGTGGACTACCTGATGTCCCCCCCCCCTTCTCTGGAGAACTTAGAAATCAGACGTCAGTGAGAATATGAGGCAGTCACTGTCTCATGGTCACTGAAAGGCTGAATGATATATATTATCCTCTACTTTTTTTCAGTTGCAGAATCCAGGGGCACAACTAGACCTCAGTAAATGTGAGCAGACAGCAGGTGCTTCCTATGAAAACTGAACTAGTGCTGAAATCACCAAAGGGAGTGAGAAAACCACTTTAACTTCTACTGAGAATAACATTCCCTCAGGCACCAGGCCTTTGTACTGTGCAGGTATTACTGCCTGTGCTACCCCCTCCCCCTCCCCCCACCCCCCAATGGTCAGCTAGAAAGGCAGAAGTTGTGTGCACTCCATTAAGCAGAAGTCTTTAGTTCAGGCAGTGTGTCATAAGTCATGATTAGTCCGGAATGTACATGTAGTCCCATATAGAATGTCAGCTGACATTCTGTGGCCAACAGTTCATTGAATTGAACTTAGTTGATGTTGGGGCCCTTTGTTTGGCTGAGAAGAGTTTTGCAGGGATTCTTTTCTGAGAAACACATGCACAACAGGTCTGCATTTTACATTAACATTCCCAGTCAGACATGTGAAACATGAATCGGGCTCTTTACACATCTCTAATGCCAATCTTAGAGCAGCCCGAACACTCACCTCCCCAGGGCCAACTGTTCAGCTCCCATTTTGATTTCCTAAAAAAGAATGTGAATATTTGGTGAGTATGTTTGTTGAATGAGGCTTATCTGAACATGTTTTGCTGATGCGGAGTACAGACAGGCCCAAATCTCTCTAAGACTCCAGAAGATGTCACTCTGCCAGATGCATTTGGTATAGTGTAAATTTCCAGACTTTCATAACATAAAGGACGTGAAGTACAAATGGACCATTCTATATCATGTGATGATTAACACAGACTGATTTGTTTAATGAAAAGGGTCAGTAAATGCAGAACGATTTTTAGACACATCGCTGACTGTTTGTCTAAAGCTGTACCAAAGGCCATTTAAACCCTCATGTCAATGAATGCAAACACCCTAAATCTGCTGGGATCTAGCTTCAAACATATCAGTCAGGAAACTCAATGGATTTTGTAGAACTACTTGCTAATAGATACAATTACAAAAAAGGAGGTATTTCTTCTAGAAATGTATTTGTAGCACACAAGTCAAGCATTACTCCAATACATGGCTCTCTTTGTGCTGTACATTTCAATAAAAAATATAATAGTACTCAAAAAGAAAAACTTTCTAGACTGTACTGAATCATTGTTCATGAGCAATATTGTAGTATAATGGTATGTAGCCTATCAAAGGCACTCCCAACACAAGAGCATTTCAACATAAAAGACATCAGGTCATGAATCTTAGTGAAAAAAGTGAAAAGCCCATGTGATAAATGAATCCTAGTACGACAACTGCCAAGAGCTGTGGTGTCCAAACCAACAGAACCTCTGTGTTTTCTTGCTCACATCTCCGTCTTTATTTTAGAAGCACTGATTTACGCATCATTTCCTATATTTCTCCTCGGCTGAAATACGAGGGCTCTGGTTTCACTGCGTGTTGTGAGGGTCAGTCATTTCTCATATACCTAAACCCCAGGTCGCGCCAAATCATTTCACAAGCAATCACATTCTGCCTTGTGCTGTCCCAGCCCCGCTGGCAACATGCCAACGACAATGCCCAAACGCCTTTTACAGGGGGTGTGCCCGAAATCTGCCGGCCGTACTTTTCGTGGGACATCTGAAAATAGAGACCCTCGGTGTCCCTGGGCTGTCTAAGGACTGCAGACGGCATCCTCGACCCAATGATTTATGCTGGCAGTACAGCGACCGGTGCTGGTGAAATATTTGCTGCCACAGGGAGGGATCCGGACAAATGAAGTGTGAAGCTCAGGGGAGCAGGAGGGCGGCAGTGCACAGTCACTAAACACTTACAGCACATCGGGTCGGGAGCGCAGTTGAGCTTTACATGAGACCAGCAATACTCGTGTGTGGAGAGTAAGTAAGTACATTGCAACTAATCCGCTGTGTTCGAAATGACGTGCATAAGGCGTGATTAAGTTAGGTTTTCAGCAGTTTACAAGTCAAAAAAAGCAATCTGGTTTCAAAGGAGAAGTTAAATGAGTTAAGAAAAAAAAACTGAATTTAAACCTAGTGTGAGTGAGGACTAAAGAGATGATGGTTCAAGGACACGTCTCATGCTTCACAAGTCTGCATCAGGCAAAAACAAAAAGAAATACTGCCCTCATGTGGACTTTTTTTAAAACAGATTTTAAAAAATTCATATTTTTATATGCACAAACCAGTACTAAAAATGCATTCTGTTAAATTTAACAGAACCATCTTGAAAGAAGAAACTTCAACAGTTTTTCTAACATAGGCCTGTAAAGGAACCTCTTTTTTGGTGTCATGTAGAATTTAAGTAAGCAAAAACCAATAATAAGCAGGTATAACTGGCATTAAATTTAAATCCTTTGTAATAATGGCCATATCATCACAGCCTAGGAAGATATGTCTCTTAACACCAGACAACAAAGAAAAGGTAGGTATATTACATACCTGCAGTTCTTTGACAGTTAATAGTGTACTACAAATAGAACCTGTAAACCTGTGGTTATGAATTCCATAATGACGTCTGAATTAGATCCGGTTGCACTCTGAAATTAAGTCAAACCTGATTGAGTATCACTATGCACTGTGTCCAATCAAGAAGAAGAAAATATGACTTGAGAGCAATTTGATTCGTTCCTGAGCCAGGATCAAATCAAATTGCTTTCTTGGGTTACATGCTTGCATTGTTTTATTACAACTGCATAACTCCATCTAGAAGCCTCTCACGGCACTACTTAAACATTAGGGTTATGTTTAATTATGTTTAGTTCATGTTTTTTGTAGCCTAAATTCCTAAGTTCAATGTTCCTAGAGACAATACAAAAGTATCATATTTGTAAGCAATACATAAAAAACATTTTATATACCAACAACAGATTATATCAAAGTATTTATTAATGCTTTTAACAATGTCTGCACTAATAATCGTTTTTTTTTTTCTCTTTTCAGGTGAACTATATTACAGTGAAATTCAGGTATGGGGAAGGAAGGACTAAATAATTTGAGTTGCTAGCAGAGATCAGTGATGTCCTTATGTTTGGCATGTCCCATGTGCAGGGGACAGGGAGGGGTGCCGACCACAGAGAGGGCAGTTTCAATTAGCAGAGAGAGAGTCCCCCCAACACACTGTGGTAGGCAGAGAGAGTGGGTGAATGCAGCCAACGAAAAAACAATAACAAGACAGCATTCTAGAGCACATGCTGAAACCCTAATCTGAGCTCAGTGCTGTGTGCACCTCCAATCAGCCTTGGAATGGTGGGCGACTGGTTTTATATTTTAGGAATAATGCTACTTGGATTCAATATTTGTATGTTTTGAAAGGAGACTGAGCTGTAGGTTGTGCTGGGGTCTCGGTTCCAGCATCGTTTCAGAGCAGAGCAGTCAGGCAGCAGGGCAATGAGCTGATCAGGGTCCAGCAGGACCCAAGAGGACACCTGCATCTCAACACCTATCAACCCATCAATACACGACACTTACCCTACTCGCAGACCTCAGGACATCATTACTTTTCCTTCTTTCACAGAAGCACATTTATGCCAAAGTTGGGGAAAAGAGATGTGCAAAACAGAAGTGAGGACCTGTTCTGACACCTCAGTGGAAGCAGTGTTGTGCCAAATGCTAAACAAACACATATGCCTGAGAGTGACACTATTGCTGTTCGTCGGACTCACCCTCTCAATCTGCCACGGCCCAAAGTGGTTCAGGGCAGGCCCACCAGTGCCCCTGGACCTCTCCTCAGGCTATGAAGTAGCCATGCACGACCCATTCCAGAGTCTTCTGGGTGTATGTGAGTGAATTAGTGCAAGGTAGTGGAAGGTATTTTGCATTAACTGAGCCTTCTTTCACACATGCATGGCATGTTTGGCCCTCTCCAGATACTTCTGTGAAGGAAAGGTTTCTGAGGTTGTCATTTGATAAGCAACACTGATTTACAGTTAGACTTGTTTATCAAGAGTTTCAAAACATATATAAGAACTCACATTAAAAAAATTTGTAGGACTAACTCTACCCCAAAATCAAAGCTATGGCCCAAGGTGTGAGGGTACTATCTAGCCATTACTGCTTCAAAGTGAGATGGAAACATGGTGTTGATAGTGAAAGGGTATATACCACTCCTGAAAATCCCAACATTCTGCCTGGCACAGAACAAAAATAACTCTTACCAAAGCAGACAATACTGAATCCCATGACATACACACTCGGCATGAACACATCGAATTTTCCACCATAAAACATGAAACTACTTGGCTCTTTCCATGAGGTGCAGATGGACAGCAGTGAAGTCTAAGTCAAGATCTGACCAATCTATACCCACAATTACCATGCTGTCTGAAACAGGGACAAACTGAAACATTTGGTATTATTTAGAGTCCTAGCAATGGCACTGATGCACAACCAGTCCTCAGTAACAAATCCAACAAGATCTCAGGAAATACTACTGTGCTGGTCTGCTCAAATCTGCTTCATCTTTATAATTATAAGGCTGAAAAAGCTTCTTTTTTTTTCAAAAAAACAAAACAAAAAAAACTTTAACTGAACTACAAGTTCCCTTCGATCAAGGACTGACTTTACTGGCCAAAAGTTCTGTAAAGTCTGTGACTTTAACTTGTGGCTGGTGGGCATGTGTCTCGCATGATGCTGTGGTGCTGTCCATGTCATAGGCTCTGCTTTGGATTACATTGCATGTGGATTGGGTTTAGAGCCATGAAAATGGAATTGCCACTTCGGCACAAGTTAAATCAAGTGGGAAGTGAGAATTGCTTGTCATTTCATTCAATTCACTTTGACGCCATTCAAGTTTGGGAAAAGCGCTACAACACATGTAGATTACGACCCCTGTCTATTGCACAAGTACCGGGAGTTCATAGCAATGAGAGAAGAAACAATGCCATTATTCCTCCACACCCAGTAGAGGGTGCTATAGAAGATGACCTTGGGCACCAAGTGACATCAACTGGAAAACCTAGATTTGTATTGTAATTCACAGACCAAATTTTTTTAAGACTCTATATCACAAAAATAAAAAATTTTAAAAATCATCTTTTTCAATCCAGCAATATAAAAGGAAAGTGTACAGCAGAATTAGGCACCAAGACCAATCTATACATGCTATGGTCCTAACCTTAGCAGTTAGACAAGACAGGCAGAATCTTATATTTTCTAGGTGATTTTGATCAGAGGTGAGTTACACACATGTATGGCCCATTTCCTCTGTGGTTTCAGGTCTGGACTGGAACCAAAGGGTTTAACCACGGAGGCCCATTAGCACACCAGGCTTTCCCCGCAGCCACACAGCCAAGAATCAGCAATGAAGTATAACACTGGACCAAAAAGGAAACAGAGTAGTCTAGTAAATGTTTTCTCTTATAGTGGTATATTAATTCATATTAAGGACTTTTCAAATAACCGTTTGAATTTTAGTACTGTGGAACAGGAAAGTCCTGAGAATTATGAATATTAAAATATAAAAATTCGCTGATGGTCTATGGTAGACCATAGTTGGACCACTTCTCAAAGGTAAGTTCTTATTTTTAGAGGTAAGGTCTACTATAAGGTCAAACACGTTTGGTTTATCCAATACTGATTAAAGGATCTCAGCTAAAAGAAGTCTGACACATCATAAACATATTTCCGAAGAGTCTCTGCCCAGTGTGCTCCACAGAGAGCAAAACGGCGACGTGTGGTGTGACAGACTTAATCGCCAGGACTCCGCATGTGCCCGAGGTGGGACATTGTATAGTCCTGAAACTTGCTTATGTAATCAAAGAAGGAGCCAAGTGCACGTTTGACAGCGTCCCCCTCACCCGCGCCCAAATAAAGATCGCAGACATATATGCAGGTGGTTTGAATTTCCAGTGAATGAAACGTGTTGGACAGGCCCGAGCTGGTGAAAGGGCTTCCTCCACAGGAAGCGCAGTAATTAAAGCCCAGGAGGCCAAGCTGCTGCGGCTGCAGCTGAGGGCGACCTCTCCAGTTTCACCCTGCTCGAGATCCACTACACTGCAGGCGTGTTATTTCGCTGTCAGGCTGCACGTCACACGGAGAGCAGGAAATATGATCAAATACAAGCATTTTAACTGAGGATATTAGCTTTACCATTATGTTGACCAGTTAGGTCATGTTTGGGTACAAATTAATATACAATGGAAGAAAACAGGAAGAAGAAAAAAAAGAAAATTGGAATCTTACACGATTTCAAGAGGATTCTTGAATCACATTATTTTTCATGCATACATATATCAACTGTCAAAACAGTATTATAAAAAATAAATTTATTTGACATTAGAAGAGAATTTAATTCAAGCATATTAGCATATCGAAATACCTGGAATAGCCTACCTGAGAGCTATACAAAATTCAAATGACTCACAATTTACTTTATTCAGGACATTTGTAGATACATGAATCATATTCTCCTATCTATATTTTAGTTGACACGTCCCTGTGAACACTACAGTGGACAATCTGATCATTTAGAAAATGGCTAAGGACGAATTACACAATCCTTCCGCAATATGAAACTGGCATACAGAACATAAGGTTGTTCTTTTTACTTTTAATTTTCCAGCACAAGATGGCGCTGTTTGTTTGATTTGACCTTTTTTCACGAGAGAAAAATCATGTGGTTTAAAAGATTAAGACCTGGGTATCCCGAATTTCAAAATCGATCGCTTTTTTAAAATTAACATACAAACGCAGCACATATATAAGCACATTAATTTGCAAATAGCATCTTTAAGATGTATAATCTTTAAACAATGTAGGCTGATACATCTGATGATATTAAAATGTTCACGGATTACTGCGACACAAATGGAACAAGTTAAGAACAAACCGCTCAAATATAAAACACTTGTCGAAAGACATGGACATGATAATACATTTACCCAACTTGTGTGTGACAGAAAACCAAATATCAATAAAATCCCCATTTATTAATTAACTACTATAGTCTAACATTCAGCTGAGCTCATTTTGAGTGAGAATGCTTAATTAACATGCACTGGTGATCTGAGTAAAGTAGTTAAAATAGAAAGGCGCAACAGCTAATAAAAAACACTGTATAAGATAGCCTCGAACAATCTGCACTAAATTAGATCGAAAGTAGTAGAGATGAGATTTTAAATGAACGATTTTAGTGGCACAGTGTTTTTGCTCAATCCCATTACAGAGTTGCTGATAAAGTGAGCTCGATGCCACTTACACCCAGGGAGTATATGGCACCAGCATGCAAAGTGAACACAGGCAGCATTAGATCAGACAACTCTCTTTCCAGGGCATTTAAAGGACCCGTCCAATGTGGTGTACTAAGGCAATACACCCAATAAAGCTCTTCAATTCTCAACGAAAAAAAAGGAAATATGTTATGAAACACCGCACGTTTTCCTGAATCAGAGGAATCAACCCTTATTGCAGTTTCATTTATGACAATTAGTGCATCTTGAAATATGACCGTGTGTTACGTTTCACTTAGCCAACCTCCGAGCTACATCTTGGTAAGCCAACTCTATCTCCTTATCGGCTGCGCATGTGTTGGTGAACTCATCCCGTGCGTAGGCGTTGTGTAGATAGCGCCACACTCCCGCGAGCTCGCCTGGTATCTCAAAGTTACGGTATACATTGGAAACGACCTAAAAATGAGAATTTGTTAGCTGGTAAATGTACAGGGGATTTTATATTTTATTCTTCCATTTCTTGGGCTACCCAAGGAAATGGATTCCTGATGTTTTACAGAAAAAGTAAAACACCAAAAATAGTGGCCATGAGCTCTCACCTTGACAACATGCAGTTTGGGGAGCAGGTTGCAGTCTGCTAGTGTCAGTTCATTGCCATCCAGGTATTTGCGAGTGGAGCACTTCTCCTCTTCCATGCTGTTTGCATCAATCTCCTCAGGAAGAGGAGAGTTCATGTAGTGGTCCAGTTTTCTCAATGCCTTCAGAAGCCCCTTCTCCAGTTCTGCAAGGCAAAAAGATTTTAAAAAGTCAAAGAAGTGTTCTGTAGATTGGTGCAACTGGCATCCCATTATTTTACAGAGGACTGACTTAATGTGGATAAGTCATGAGGGCCATGTACAGGGCCATAATAACACATGAAGGTGTTGCTAAAATGCAGTAATAAGACACAATCTGTCAAAGACTGGTCATGATACTCACTGGCATTAGCCTCGGGTTTTGTGTTCTTAATATATGCAGAGAACTTTGCAAAGATGTCGTTTCCTGCTGTGTTTGATTCCCTGTTCTTTGCAGCTAGTATGGGGTACCTTGAGAGAAAGAATGTCAGACAGAAGAATGTATCACTGAACCTTCATGAGCACAGTTCTCACAGCACACCCATCCGCATTCCTCTGGTCCTGAGGACACACTTTGGAGGAGCTAGCATGTCCTCCAGGTACTCCTCAATCTTGTTGACATCAGTCAGCACTTCCCCATTGAATGTGAGGAAAGGTGGATGTGTTCCAGGGGCCAGATTATTTAGATCAGCTGGTTTCCTAAAACAGCAAATAGAAGACAGATTTGATGTCATATTGGATATTCAGATGTAATGGTGATTACTTTGCATGTACTGACATCAACTTGCTTGCTTGCTTAAAGTAAATTATACGTTATCTCAGTTGGTGATAATGACAGGTTTCCTCATGGCAATAAAGCATCAGCATGCAGCATGTAGCCTATTGCTCAGGACATGCTTTTTATTATTCATCATTACCTTTTCAGATCAACAGTGGTGACATTGAACACCACCCCCTTTAGCCACAGGATCATGAAGAGTCTTTGGGAGAAAGGACAGTTTCCGATGCTCTCCCCATCACTACCTGCCTTAGGGACAGTGAAATCAACCATTAAAAAACAACCATTCATTGTCTTTTAATTTATTCATTATTTATATTAGTTTTACCATTTATAATTATGGCCTGGTAATATTTTCCCTATTTAAAATCATTGAGAATACATAATACATAGGTTTTGGGCGATGGCTTGAGAGGGTGCAGGCCCAAAATAAACCCCAGCTCAATACATGAGTCATACATGACCCAGACAGGAGATTATTACACCTGTGAAAGGCATGTTCCATGAATTGCAGTTAACCTTTCATCCCAATAGTCTCTCCTGATGCAGCTTCAATTAGCAAGGCCCCAGTATACATACTAAACAAAGCAGCAATCAAAATCACAACTGTATAGCCATATCTGAAATGAAAAGATCAAGATATCTAAAAGCACCATTAAACTGGGCCAGAAAGGTGATCTGGTCATCAGATCCCAGCTTGAGTTGAATTATTGATGGAAATTCCATTACCTGCCTCATTATCCCTTGGCCCATAGAGTTTGGGACTGACTTGTCAACAGAATCTAGAGCTTCATTTCGTCCTAACTCCTTCACTTAATGCAGTTTTACCACAAAAGGTTCAAATATCCAGCCTTTAGATTTCAAAGGGTGTTCAAAGACCTTTAAAAGTTTCTTTTGATTAGCTGAGATAAATTGCATGGAAATAACTGAGGCATTACCTTCCTTTCAGACATTATCAGACATAGCAAAGCATATACAATAGATATGTAATTCTTACATTATGTTCACTCAAACTATCCACTTTGTGGCCTTTTTGACAGAGTAGCTATGCAAGTAATGTTATTGGGTAGATTTATAGATACCCTACATAAAAAACTGTCAGTAAGCAAGTATGCATAGACTGACAATGTCTACACAAACTCTATGCAGTAGATGCTCTAAATCTGTTATTGGAAGGATACAGTGTAACCAGGAAGCCAGAGTCATCAAAGTCATGTAGTAACTTTGCTTTCATCACCACCCTTATCACAGAGATATTCAGTATTATTGACATAAACCCCTCCAGTGAACTTGGTACATGCCACAGATCTACTCCCAGTCTGATTTAGCCTTGCAGTCATACACAGAGGAATCAGAGCATGGAGTGTCAAAAGGAAGGGAGAAATAATTCAGGAGGGAGAGTGGCTACAGAGAAGAAAGAGCACTACAGAGACACCTGCCCTTCTCAGCCCACTACTACAGCACTTCTACTCCAGCAACCTGCAGCATTTAATATTTCACTGTACCACCCCAAGACACAACTGCAGGACATACGTGAAACATCAAAAATACTGTTCAAATGGGGAGTTTTTAAAAGCACTCCAAGCAGTGGTGTGCAGTATCACCAGCTAAAGGAAATGGAAATAGCTGTGGAAGCTTGCAGTAGCCGCAGTGAGGTCATTAGCACGTTGTCAACACCCTTACTTTTACAAAGAGCTCAATGTCGGGGTCCTTGTCCTCTTCATTTGCCGAGGCCAAGTCAGTCATTTTGTTTCAGATTGTATTGAAGTTTCCTTGCCCCACTCTGGCTTTCTTTGAAGATGAGATGCTGGTTCAGGATAAGCTCCTGTCTTGGTGGAATGATTACAGAACTGGGAATGAGTTGGCTTCCCAGAGGAACTAGTTTTGCACCTTACCGTACTCCCAGCTGCCTGTAGAGATGGTGTCAGTCCTGCAACAAGTGCATACGGCCACAGGCTGGTTCTGATTTGGCCCCCGTGGCCAGCTGTCAGGGTGATTGTGCTCTCACTGTCAAAGGCAGGCCCAAAATAGCCATTGCAGAGGAGAGGGAGGAGCTCACAGCTTCTGCTCCTGTGTCACCTACACTCCCTCTGTACTCTCCCCGTATCTAGTTGTTATGCACTGCCAGCGTCTGAGCGTTTTTCATTGCCTTCTGTGAGAACTGATTCAGTGAGTCACCATGAGAGAAGAGTGATGTTCCATCCTCCTGGTGTGAAAGTCTAGAGGGGGTGGTCCAAGAGCACACAGATCATATGAAATGTCAGAAATACTTATGCACTAGAGAAAGTACACACCAGAAAGTAAGTGATAAACACCAAACAAAGTAAAAAGTATTAAAGACTAATGCTGATAATTCTGAATAATTTTCAGGGCTAAAACCAATACAATGTGTATTTTTATTCTCCAACAACAGCATATAACCTATGAAGATTCACAAGAATGACCCGTAAAACATATTTGAACAGTTGTATGAATCCGAAATTAGAAAATAAAAAAGAACATGAAGAGTAGGTTAAAGTTATCAATGCATAGATTAACACAAGGCACCATGCATCATAGGAAGTGATGTGTCCAGGAAAATCTACAGTACTCAAAACAGCATACCTGGACATGGTAACCTGTATAGAGAATACCAGCCAAGGTTATTTAAAGTAAGTCAGTGGGGTGTTAAGGGGTGGGGGTTGCCTAGGGAGCAGAGATTCCACCCAGTCCTCTCTAAATATAGTCTCCTATTCAATGCCAAGCTCCCCAGAACACACCATACCCATGGTGTTCCAACCATGGCCAGAAAAGACTGGAGCTTAGGTCAGAAACAAAGCTTTCTCTTTGGATTGAGAATCTCTGTCCTTGAAAGAAAAAAAAACAAAAAAACAAAACCATTAATACCAAAATGAAGCTATAGCTATTGTGCAACATTATTTAGGAAATAGAGCTATCAGCCATTTTAATAAAGTCAATTTATTAGAGACTGAAAGATATTTCAAGCAACACTGTCAATTCATTATCATTCTAGCCAACGTTCAGGAAATTAATCCACAAACTAATAGACATACATTAAAGATGATCATTCTCTTTTTTTCCACCTGAATATTTCAATCTTAGGCTGAATCTATGAAACCTGATTAGAATGACCCATTAACTTGTTTTGCTATTTATTTCATAAAACACACATCCCGGAGTGTGACCTCTAGTCATCAAATAAATAAACAAATAAATAAATAAATAAATATCACAATTTTACAGAATGTTACTTTCAGTGAAGGAATCGATAAGTTGGCATAAAAACAAAATGCATAATTATACCAAAATAAAATCTTTAAAACATGCAAACTTTCTCATTGTTCCACATACAACTGTTCTTTGGACACACTTTCTTTTGCATAGATTCAATTACACACAGAACAAATCCTCAAAAGAAATACACTGAAATGCAAAAATAGTGCACTGGGGAAGACATTCTATGAGATAAGGAGATCAGATAAGTCTTTCTGAGATGATGTGATGTTTCTGAGAAACAATGACAAAACCACTCTCATCACAAACATAAGGCAAGTGCAAAGCATGCTTCTCAATTAATGTAAATTACTACAGAAAACACCCATAGTAATTCTTTATTCTTTTTGTGAAAGCATATTCTCCTCTTTAAAGATCAATAAATGAAAAAAGACTTAAAACTATCCAAATCAATAGCCTATATTTATATACCATCAAATAGAAAAATGCAATTTCCTATTATGGATAATTAAGCATCAATATCCAGATTGAACAAAAAACAGCATTTCCTGTATCCCTAATTTTGGGGTATTTAATTTATAGTACACAGGAAAATACAGACAAACCTGTAGCATGAGATGTAACAGAATATCACCTCAGCTCTATGCAGAATATTCAGTCTACAGAAATACAGCATAGCTCTCACACTTTTGGAAGGCCACAAAACATTATTATACTTGTATTATGTACATCAGAAAATCACTTTTAGAATAAATCAAGTACCAGTCATAACAGCCTCAACAGAAAGCAAAACTTTCAGTGCATTGTGCTAGTGTATCTGACACAAGCCATAAGCATATGAATTCAAAGTTTAAATGCATCTTTTCTGGAGTATGGATCAAATTATTCAACTATTGTCTAAGTTGAAGTTGAAAATAACTATTCAAATCATGGACCTAATCTGCACTGGGAATAAAAGCATTCGGAAATGCTTCAGAAAACAGAAAAAAAAAAGAGAAACATTCCACAACAACCAGGACTCATTATAATTTTCTATAAGTAACCTCAATATCCTCCTATACCTTGACCAGAAAAACAGGGAATTAATGCAGTTTTTTTTCAGTTTTCACAATGAAGGGGGAAGAAAAAAGACTACGAATTTCACTATGGTCTAATCTTTCCCTAAACTCTATGCATGATTGTCTTGTCTGATTTTTCTCTTCTTTGGCAGACCTCACGAGAGTGAGCCAAGTTTTAAAGCCCTCCTTCCAAGTAAGTGCATGTGTCTATTCCAAGCCCTTCAGCAGCTCATTCGAGCATAGGGTCATCATCATCATCATCCTCCTGCAGCTCTAAACGGGCAAACGGGCGCGATGTCGACGGCTCTCTGTTCTTCATCAGTCTGAAGAGGAAGGTGATGGTAGAGAGCACAATGAGGACCCCGATCACCATACCCACAATCACACCCAGATCAGGGCATTTCTCGCTGACCAGCACACAATGCACGGCTGAGAAGCTGCCATTGTTGGGTAACTCAGGGATGCCCAGGAGGTGACACATGAGGGGGTAGAGGTCTACACTGTTGATACTGTTCATCCAATAGTCCTTGCGGAAGGCAGGCCCATGGGCTGCCAAGAATGGGTGCATACTGGGTAGAGAGTTATCATATCCATGATCACCCACTGGAAAAGAGAAAATTATGCATTAGTGTCAAAATGAGGTACTGTGTACAAACACCAAAGCACAAACAACTGATTGTTAAATGAAAGACTGCACTTACATCGCTTAAGGTTGCCCTGCTGGACAACTGTCCAACCTTCATCAGCCACCAAGATGATTGGCTGAATCCTCTCATTGTTTCTGTAGTGCAACCTATCAGGTATTGCAGCCTTAAGATAAGCCTTCATGTGAACGTTGCAGTTGCTAAGATTTTTGTACAGAACCGACACTTCTGTAAACCAAAATACAGAAATAAAGAAAATGAATCGCTTAAGTTTTATATATATATATATATATATATATATATATATATATATATATATATATATATATATATATATATATATATACATATATATAAAAAGAATAGAGTGAGTTTGATGAGTATCAGACATATTGACAAACCAGTGAGAGGGAGGATGGCAGTGACTGGCGTAAGATCCACCAAAACATAGCTGCTGGGATTGACACATTTGTTCAGCTGAATAAGTCTGTCTTGAGAGCACTGGACCATGCCGTGGTCACTAGTAATGATCACATTAATCCGCTCCCAAAGCCCTGTCTGGTTCAGCTGCTCCATCAAAAGACCTACGTGATCATCCACCTCTTTTAGTGCCCTGGCCATTTCCGTGGTGTTCTCCGGGCCATATTTGTGTCCTGTGTGGTCTGGCTCTTCCCAGTACAAAGCTGCAAACTTTACAGAGTCATCTTCAGTCAGCCATTTTGTTATGTTCCCAAGTCTCTCCTTGAAGCTCACCTTTGAGTCATACTTCAAGAAGTAAGATGAGGTTTGATTTTGGATCTGCAGGTCCGTTCCTGGCCACATAGCACCTGCTGATTTATAACCCCATTTCTGTAGTGACACCCAAATTGGTGTTGCTTCATTCCACCAAAAAGGATCACTATCATTTTGAAGAGTGAATATCTTTTTTACCCGTGGGTCATACATGCGACTAGCCAACATACCATGACTTTCTGCATAGAGTCCAGTGACAAGACTGTAATGATTAGGAAAAGTTTTAGTGGTAAAGACATTGGTAAGTTGTTTAATAAGAACACCATCTGAGTAGAACTTCTGCAGATTAGGAAAAGAGTATTTATTCAGATAATCTGCTCGGAAGCCATCAAATGACACAAGCAGTAGTGGGGGCAGGTCTCTTGCAGTCTCTGTCCCATTTCCTGTTTTCAGAGAGATGGCTGATTGAAAACAGGCTGCCAGGACACACAGAACAGCCTTAAGATTCATCCTGTGAACATGTGCAAGGTTCTATCAGCCTCCTGTACTGTGGAGGGAAAACAGGACAATTGTATCAGTAAAACTGTTATAACTCATCAAGAAAACTGGATAGTGGGAGTCCGAGTTACATAACTGTTCCAGCAGCTGTTAATAATGACGATTTTAAGAGTAATCTTGTAGATAAGAGGAAGTTACCCCAATAGACAAGGGGAACACTGGTAGTATCACACTGCTTTGTCTGAGTCTAAAACTGCAGGTGAGCAGTTAGATAGTTACCTACCTATCGCGTGCTAGCGATAACTACAACCTACTACAAGATACTTTGTAACAAATTAACGTAAAGTGATAATACAAGTTCACACTATGGTCAGTTCGAAAGTAATTAGCTAGTTAGCTTAGCTTGCTACTATTATGGATAACGTTTGATATTCAAGTTATCTGGCTAGCTAACTAGGTGCCAATAACGTTACAGACGCAACACACACACACCTACCTTTTCAATGTAAGCACCACCACAGCTTCAGCTGCAAATATATTTTAACAAAGATAAGTTATCATGCTAAACGAACGACAAAACGAAGAATGCTGGTTTATCTAGCTAGCTAGTTTAGCTATTGTCGAGTTTCACTTCCTCAAAAATATGCTTTCCGTGACGTAGTAAATAAACGTACAACCCGATGAAGCAGTTGCAACATTTCGGAACTCCAGAGGGCATGTGCTTCTCATACCCAAACATACCCAGCGAAAAACACTCGAGTGGTGTTTAGCTATTATCCAACGTTAAGCTTTTAGCAACTGAGGGATATCGCTTAATTGGTGTCACTGACTTGTTTATCGAACAATACCCCTGGGTTGTGTTTTCAGTTTATCAAAAAACGTTTTTGGGGGGAGTGTGTTACATAATATATATATATATATATATATATATATATATATATATATATATATATATATATATATTTAATTTTTTATTTATTTATTTTTTTGTTTGTTTTGTTTCTTAGTATAAATAGGATCAAGTTTATAAATGAATAGAACATATGTGAAATGTGCTATTAGTTGGATAATCATCCCTATGCGTGAATGAAAACCTTGGGGCATTCCCCATTTGTGTCTTGGCAACGACCCCCTAAACACCCCCACCTCAATCCCTCCGCCGGCCGCAGAAAGTGATGTCTAGCGTGCTGGACACTAACGAGACTGCGGACGAACACCTATGTTGATACCGAACCAATACACCTAGAAGGTAACTGTTATCATTTTATTCCATGAATGTTATGCGGCATAACACAAACACAAAGCGTTATGCTATTTTCTGGACTGCGGCAGAAACCACTCCTTAACTCGGCGATGCAGCATGTGCGGAAACGACGGTGCATTCGGTTTAGGTTATATCATTGCCGTTATCTCCGTGAGGAAGAACTAGGAAGGTGTGTGTGTGTGTGTGTGTGTGTGGGTGTGTGTGTGTGTGTGTGCGCGCGCGCGCGCGCGCGCGTTGGTGCGTGCATGTCTGCGTGCATACACGTAAAAGAGAGAATTATTTTAAATTGAATTTTGTCAAATGTAAACCATTAGGCCTGCTAAGTATTACTTCATATCTCCATCTTATTCATATCACTCTTTGATGTCGGCGGCACTGGCTGTTTGAACATTCCGGGTGGTGCATGCAGTCAGAGTTGGCAGATGGCAGGTCTGTGTGTGTGTGTGTGTGTGTGTGTGTGTGTGTGTGTGTGTGTGTGTGTGATGGAGCTCTGTCAAATATACGATCATCTTGCAAGTGCAATCAGTTGTGAGAGATTAATTTAAATTTTAAAATGTGTATAGAACAGGTTATCTACTCAGTACACTGAATTCAATTGGGATATGAGGAAGAGGGCACAAACTGATCAAAGCTATAGAACACTACATATTTTGATATATTTATGATTCTGTGGGTGGGTGTATTCAATATTTTAATATTTTACATAATGTTGTTCAGTGGTTTCTGTTAAGTGTGTTGTAATATGCACAAGAAACAGTCTTACAAAAGCAGTGCTGTCCTGCTACTTGTGTTTTGCAATCACCTCATAGATTAATGTCATCGGAATTCACTGCTAAGCAGATTCTTGGCAAGGTTTGGTGAGAAAAACACACTCTCTTCAAGACTTGCCAATTTTAGCATGTTGTATACAGCTCCACTGCTGGGTATTTGCTGCTGTATTTAAATTTAACATTTAAATACACAACTATACAGTATCATTTTTAACATTTTAACTATTATTAAACTACAGGATTATTAAGGCTTTCACATGCAAAATATAAATTCAATTTTTTGTTGAAGCCCGTAGTTACAATTTTGCAATATTCTGATTAAAGACATAGTAAACAACAGCACAATGCAGAAGATTTATATAACACTGTCAAATGTTAGTTTGATAAATAGTGTTTTGTTATGTTTTAGTTAAGCTTAGTTATCTGTTTGCTGGTGGGAAAGAAATAATATGTCTTTAATGTGAGTATTACTGACTGACATTCACACACATAGAAGCAGACTCCTGAGCCATGCCAGGTAACTATCAGATTCCTCCTTGTTAATGAACAGAAATGTGGATCAGGATTTTGGCATTACAGGGTGGGACAAAGACGTGAAATCGTCCTTGGTCAATCCTTGGTCAATCCTTGGTCAATCCTTGGTCAATAAGTCTAGTCTTTCTCTATATGAGTGAGTCTGTCTTAAGGAACTGGCAGTTGTCCTCAGATCAGGAGCTTTCCTGTTGCTGAGGAGGTGAGAGTTAGAGAGGTACAGAGACTGTTCCAGCTGGACTCAAGGGGTTCTCAGTTTAGCAGGCAGCTGGTGTGTCCTAGTTCACTGTTCACTCTCTGCAAGAATATCTCAGGACCTAGAAAACCTCAGCCAATCACTCTAGGAAATTTCAGTATGTTTTCTAATATGTGAGGGCATTTTCTTGTGTAGATTGTGAGAGAGGTCATTAAATCTGTCTGAATTGTTAAATGAGAGTAACTCTGTGTAGGTTCTAAAGTAGCTGTTAAAGCTCCTCCCTTTTTCCAATTCATGTGACTTTGTTGAATTACTGTGAAAAGTGAAGAGTGTTTTGGAAAAACACACAGTATTGAAATACACAAAACTAGCATGAGGTTTCCTGTAACCTGCACCTTCTGCACACACAACTAGGGTTTTTTTTTGGCCAGAGTGGAAACTGTTAATTCAGGGTTTGTAAGCCTAATAGATATGGTGGCTATAAGACTGTTTACTGTTTTGTCTACAATGAATTGTTTACACTGAGGTTATTTTTTTGCATACAGAAACTCATGAGATAACCAATGTTTACAATGCCTCTATTTATATTGTGTTAATACTGTCATCATTAAATACTTTAAACTTATACTAATACATTAAAACAGAAACCATTCCTTTATGTATTTTAGTTTGGTTTATTTCCTGAAAGTCTTTGATACCTAATTTATTTACCTTTTCATAGAAGTATATATGTAATTCAACAGATAATAAGGGGCCACACGGTGTAGCCATATATTTAAAATAGACATTTTGTGTCACGCAAGTAGAATATGTAGCTGGTAGGTAATGTGTCACTAGTAAATGTGTGTTCATAAATTCTTTGTTTTCTTACAGGTGACAGGCACACTTCTTCCCACTTCTTCCTAAATGGATACAAATGCATTCCAGCAAAAAAACATACAAAAACTATCAAACAATAAAGATAATTGACAAGATAAAGACAATTACCTTTGTTTTCTGGAATTAACGACATATACAGTTGATTTAATTATGATGGGTACCTAATTTAAATGCCTTCTTTTTGATTGCAGACATCAATGTGTTTTAAACATTTTATTTTTCTAAAACAACATTTCATTGAGCCTTTATATTGGTCAGAATGTCCATGAAGACAATACCAGTTCCCCACACTACCCTAGAGATCCCAAAAGATCCAGAGAAGCAGGATGACTACCTCTCCACTTTGAAGGCCTTGGCTGAGAAGCTGCAGCTTGAGACAAAGAGGCTGTCCCACCTAGAGTGGAGGAGCCAGTTGGAGACTCAGAGAGCCAGGGGCCTGGAAGCCTCGGTGGGGGCTAACGAAGGGCAGTTACGAGCCTGGAGTTCTCAGAAGTGGCAAAAGTCCTCACTGAGCTGTGCTGTACACCAGGGACAAAGTCATTCCCCTCAGAGCCTGACAGGGATTGGAAGTATAGGTGAGGCCCTGGAATGGCTTAGGAAAGAGCTGGTGAGTCATGCATGCAATTGGTTAAATTACATACACTCACCAGCTACTTTATCTGAAATGCCTACATTTTAGATACACCTTGTAGCCCACCTGTTGTCATTCACAATTAGCCATCCTGAACAACTTTATCAATAGTCAGTGTCCCAGAACTGTTGTTGGCTCAGCAACCACAACTATCCCACCAGTATGTCAATGTTCATTTTGGGTGAGGTATTCTCCTGCCACTGAGTAAAAGCATCTACTCAGCCATGGTGCTGTTGGCAGAAATTGACCAGTGACAGATGTAGATGGATTGCAATGTACTTAATAAACTGGCCAGGATGCCGAGGCACAAGGCAGGTGTTTATATGGATAATTTATCAGTTTGTGTGTGTGTGTGTGTGCGTGTTTGTGTTGGGGGGTGTAATTCAATGTACAACTACTTCAGCTATAAACCATTGCCTTTAACCAGTTTAGAATATCTGAATATCTATGTTTACTGAATTGCTTTTATATTGAATATTGTAATGTTTGTGTCTTTTATGCTGTACATTCTGCTATTTGTGTCACTCACCATAGAGAGAGATACACTCGCAGGACCAGCAGCTGGCACGCCAGCTAATGCATCTGCACAGCGATGTTAACAAGCTGAAGATCGAGCAAACATGTAACCAGCACCGCAAGATGCTAAACGATGCCACGTTTGAGCTGGAGGAGCATGCTGAGATGCTGGACCTGCTGTGTGACGTGCCTGTGTCCTCTGGATTCAGCCTCTCCACTCCACTAAAGCTCATCGGCATCACCAAGATGAACATCAACTCCCGACGCTTCTCCCTATGCTAGCAGCTAGGTGCTCATGGATATACATAGCCATTTGCAGAAATGTCTTAGGTTCTATCACAAATTAGTAATACATGCTCAAGATGTATTTTATGCGCTCATTCTAATATCTTTAATGATACTTTATTTGATGTGGATAGTTTATTAGCCTTTTTTTCACATTTGACTTTCTATGTCAAACTCAGTAATTATTAAATAAGGCATATTTTGTTTAAGTAAAATTATTTTATACTTAGTATTAATGTTGTGTATCTAAAACTATGTATTTTGGAAATGCTTTGGTAACTCTCCTCCTAAAGTGGCTCATTTTCAAATTAGCAAGTGATAAATGAGTTATTAGATATAGGCTCAAGACATCACCATAGAATTGTTACAAACCCACACCTTTTCTGTAACTGCTTTACTTAAGACCAAATATTTAAAAAGCAGCACAAAGACAAAAAAATATTATTTAAAGAACTGTTCTTGAACATTTTAATTTGGCCTAATTTTTAGCATGTTTCAATAATCTATAGGTTTAAAATATCTAGGTTTAAAATGTGAAAGTCTATCAATTCCAAGCCATGGCAAGTCTGTGAATGATTAATTTCTAGATTGTTAAGAAAATGGAATTGTTGGAACTTGCATCATCTGATCATGAGTTTGTCAGAATGTATTCCTGATACCAGACCACCCTGGAAACAGGGTAGTCATATTACATGGAATGTTGCAAAATAAAAAAAAAAAAAGAAAGGTTTATTAAGTATGTTGTCTCATTTGTATGAGTGCTCCAATTTATTTGGTAATCTCTCATTGTTCTTTAGAAATAGAAAGCAATGTTAGTTGTGAAAATATGCATAGCACACATATTTGCATTAGATTGTATAAAGATAATGCTACCTTTAACTAGGGATATACATTACACCTCAATCATTTGCACCTTTACTCTGTTTGCTACTGTAATTTGATATCCTCTTAAGATTTCCATGCATGAATGGAAATTTCAAGGAGCCAGGAGCAGTCACCTCGTTTGACTCCACGCTGGCCTGTGGGGACTTCTGGCGCAGTGTGTGGCCTGTTTGTAACCATATATTGCTTTCTGTGTGTGAGTCTAGTTCTGTGTGCCAGTGGCATGGAAAGAGGAGGCAAGTTATTTGCTTCATAAAGGAAGCAGACTGATTTAAGTACACTTTCAGTTTTTCTTTTTTAAATACAATTTTCTGTGCTAAAGTTTTCTGTTGGGTTATGACTGCCTACCTTTAGCTATGTACCTGTGCAACATTAGTGGTATGATCGTCTGCCTTGCAAAACTAATCCAACCAGGTTGTGGAACACCTTTTTAGACAAAGGTCTGTATGCGTGACTATAAATTTACAGTGTATATCTTATCTTCTAAGGTAGATACCTAAGATGTCCTAAAACAGATATTCAGTGCTGACACACAGACTATGGCACCACCTAAAGGCCATGAGTGGTGACTACTGATTCGAAGCTCACCCAATATATATTAGTTTCTTATGGATTTTTAAGCATAAAACATCTTCCTCAGTGTAGGTGTTTTGTTTGAAAAAATCCACATCACTCATAATAGTAGGAAAATGAAGTGTTTATATGATTTTCTTTGTTTTAATCACAATATTTTAATGTATTAAAATGACAATAGAAATTGATTTGTGAACATCTGTGGAATCTGTATATTACATATTTTAATAAAATTTAAGACGATGTATAAAAGTGTAAACACAAAGAAAAGGACATTTCAGATTCAACACTTGTCCACTATTTAAAACAAATAGAAGAATTCGTTGCACTAATACACATTTTAACATGTGTCAATTTTGATGAAAATCCCATGAAATCAATCTTGTAGATTACTTACATTCATTACTCTTACAGGGGAAGACAGCTCAAAACTAAAGAATGAAGACAACCGTAGCTGGTAAATAGAATACTGTAGTTGAGTGATACGTTCTACTGTGTGGAAAAAGCCTACATAGGCATCCATAAACTGAGTCATAAAATATTAATATTTAAGATACTTTGGATAAGATTAAGAAAGGTAGGTTTATTTTTCCCTTTCTGTTAGTTCTAGATACCCCATAATCCAAAATGCTCAGACATAAATGTGTACAGGGTGGAAAATGCATTGTACTGAGGGCTGGTGATTAAACACTGCAAGATTCCATGAACTAAAATACATAGCATGGCTAAGGTATCTGCATTTGTAGTTGTGATTTTAAATCACTGTCTATTATCAACCACCAATACCTAACACATATTTCTAAATCAGGTGGTTAATTTATGCACAGTGAAGTACAGCACTAGGTTGAAATTAAGTAACTATGTAAAAATACTAATGTACTGTAAGTAAAAATATAGGGATACCATACATTGTTCACTCTCAAAAAAAGCTAGTCAACTTGTCATCTCTTTACTTAGAGTACAATACTTTTAAAATAAAAATCTATCACCCAGTATTTCAGGTAAAGCTCTTGCTGGTGATCACGTCACAGATGCCTCATAACATATACGGCTACTCTCATGCAAACTCTATGTTGTCTGGAGGAATCTGAACAAGAGTCTCACAGTTGAAGGTATCAAAGGACCATAAAATCATATTTTTACACAACATCACATTGAACTGACCTACACACTATGCAACAAGATAAAAATAAATCCTAACAAAACCCCTGAATCTTAATCTTAGTATTCGTCAATGCACCAAGTACGCTATACCCATGCAAAATTACACAGACAACTTCAGTTTTTCTAAATTCATATTTAAACAAAAATCTCAAAAGCTGCTAAAACATACAGTTCATTAATAACAAAGATACAGCTAAACCCCATCTGTTAGCTGGGCTAGCTAACAGACATATTCAGATTACAAACAGTTGGACAGCACATTCCAACATCCAAAAAAAAAATTAAAATAACAATAATGATTTAAAATAATCTCATATTTATTTGACATTTACCTAATTTAGATAACATTAACTAATGATTTTGTCCACAGATCAACATACAATACCTTTTATATATATATATATATATATATATATATATATATATATATATATATATATATATATATATATATATATATATATATAAAATCTCAGACAATGCAATTCTAAATGATGTACGTTTAAGTATGTGAACATCCTGACAAAGATACAAATCCTAAGCAACAAACTGGCCAGAAAATACACAAAGCTTTGTTTGTCCCCAAAGAATAAATAAATGAACCTGCTTGTGTTCATATTATTCAGTTTTTGAAGTGAACTAATTAAAGTATTGTCACTATATTTGCTTCCTTTATGGGGAAATGTACAGGAGCAACAAACAAACAACTAAATAACATTAGAGAAACACCAAGAATCTAAATAAGGACTGAAAAGCGTCCTACAATTGTTATTAGAACTAAAGACAAAGCTTTAGAAAGGTCTTTAAATGTATTTTTTGGTGTCAGACACATTTTAGATTGCGATTTTTTAAAACAAATTCCTTTTATTAATTCTGCATGAGAATTTATACACTATTATACCAGTATAGCCCAGCATGTTTTATTTGAACATCTTGAATGACATCCCAAATGACACTTTTGATGGCATATTCCCCAAATAAAGTATTCATTCATAAATTTTAGGAAAACTGATGTGATAAAATTGTGTGTTAAAAAGGTATTGCATGTAGCTTGATAATTTACCACTGCTAGATACAGGACTTCACATTAAAAAAATTAATGATCCTTTTCATTGGTATGCAAAACAGTCACATCCTATTTTCACGATAACACGAAGTATGTTCTAAAAAGATCCATGAATTGTGCCATGTGAGGTAAGCGTGGTTTTAGGTGGTCTTGGATGATTGTGCAAATGGTAAGTCCATGTAGCACTTTTACATGATCATTTAATGTGCAGGGTTAGCAAATGTTCTAGGGACATGTTTTTCAGCCCAACATCTAAAACCATGTGTAGTCTGCCATTTTAATGAATGCATTGGGCATTTGATGGGGATAAACTATGAGCTCGAAATGTGGTAATTTGAGAAGGTCATGGAATAAACAAATATGATTATGAGCAGTTATAGAACATGCATCAGGAGTGTAGTTCCAATCCTGGATATATTTTGCAGTATATTCCAAGCCTAATCAAATAGTCCAAATTCAATTAAATAAGACCCTGATTAGGATTTGAATATTATAGCCAGCTGTGGTCAAACTGAAAGGTGGTACATCTTCAGACAGGAGTTAAGTACGCTTTGTGACTCTTTAAGATATTACTGAACAATATTATTTCAGGTTTATGTAACAAGTATTAATTAGATCCACCTATACCTGCCAGCTCTATATATGGAGGGTATGGGGAAATATAAATTTTATATTATTTAGGTCTGATGCTTTAAAACATTTCAGTTATTTTAAGTATATTAGATTACTCATTTCTGTCAATAGGTTTCCATCTAATGTGATTTAATGTAATGTAATGTGATTTATCAAGTCATACAATACACTATTATTAGTTCCAAATATTTGCTTATGTCAACCCTAATACAGTCTTGGCAGTGCCTTGACTGCCTATTTAGATGTTTAGGTACTGTTTAAATGTTATAGCTAACATGATAGTAATATAACTATTTTAAATATTCAATATTATTATTATTATTATTTTACCATATTACCCAATGCATGTATGAAAGCAGGGCCCCCTGTCTGGTATGAATGAATGCATATACCAAGATGTAGGATGTTTAATTAAGCTACTAACAAATGCTAATTATGCTTTAGAGCAGAAACTACACATAGTGCACTTTGTATTTTTGTTCCTTTCTGCAGTTCCCCTATTACTTATTTTTTTAATGTGGACATTTCATAAGAACTTTACTTCAGTTATTGAATTCAATACTGGAGTCAAGATAACCTGTGTAAAAAACTTGGCCCTAACTAGGTTACTATACGTCTTCACTGTTTTGGACTAAATGATCATAGAACCAGAAAATTTAATTTTTTAAATTCTAATCTGTATTATGGGCTATACTCTGAAGGCAAACATCTTTGTTAAGAAGTTAAACTCTTTCAAGCTTGAAAAATAATCAATTGGACACTAGTTTAACACAACAAGACATCCAGCAAAGCTTCAGCACTGAAACCAATAAGGCATAAAAGCATGGGAAGCACACACGCACACACAAATCTACATTTCATTCAAATATTCTGTACAGTCCTGAAGCTTTTATAGTCACAAGACCATAAAACCACCTTTACATGTGCTTTCAAAATTGTCAAGCAATAACAACAAAAACAAAAAACCCTACAAAACAAAAAACGTGCATTTATGTGCACATTAAAACATCTGCTGTGAAAGCAAGGGGCAATCACCTTGTTGTCCCAATATTTGGTATTGCTCCACAAGAGCAAAATTACTTCTGACTATTATACTTTTTGATGGCATTAAGAAAAATACTAGAACATGTATTCTAGCTATTTGATAGCCCTTAAAGAACCATAACTTGGTCTGTTATTGTTTTTATATCTTCATTTGTACCAGTGAGTGCTGTAATCATGGATAAATTGGGAGTTGTTTCACAGAATGTTTTGTCTTAAACTAAAAAACTTCAAGCCTGCAGTTTGTTCCTTGACAGGAGTAGCCATTACATGATCCAGGCATTTTGTCTTCAAGGTCCACAGCAAAAACACTGGGTCAAGCAATAATTGCTAGACAATAATGACATCACAACTGTGATGTGATCACCCCACAATTGGACAAAAAGTACATAAATATAGCTTCATTTCACAGTATATTATAAATATAAGCTATTGAATGTACAGTAAGTGTACCACCTTATCAAAAGTCCTGTTTTCTGTACCACTGGCAAAATATACTGATAATAGCAGAAAATCAAATATATATTTTGCATACATCATATAATTACACATTTTGTACAACATTTGCATTTTCATTTTAACTTTAACTATATGCAGAAAAATAAGAAAACTGGTTTGATATTCTTTAGCAAAGCAACTGGTGTCAAAACCAGAATAGAGGAAGTGATTATACTGCATTGTTTGGATACCAAAGAATATGTTTCTTGTGCTTTGACAGTAAACTCAGTTACAACAAACAAGGTGATGTCCCCTTTATCTAACACCAATGAATCAAGAAACTACATAATACAATACAAGGGCATAATACAAGGGCTATATTTACGTTATCATAGGCCTATTGTGACAATTGAGATTTCTAAGGTATTTCCAAAAGTACTTTGGTTTTCACTTGGCTAACGAAGTGACTCAATATAGTCACGGTATTTTTGTCTCTATGAACTCCATAAATCAGTTTCCCATGACATTATTAACAATAAAAGTGACATTTTTAAAAGAAAACCACTACATTTATAACAAGGAAAAATTAGCATTTTTTACTTGCTTAATTAAAAACAAAGATTGTTGCATTTGATATGTACAAACTGATAAATGTAGCATCTGAAGAACCAGGAAAAGTGTAGAATAACTGATGTGTAAGTATTCTTATACAACTTGTCTGGCTTTCCACTCTGTTCAGCTAATGAACTATTGGGACTTAAGAGGGAACAAAAAACACCTGAAAGTTTTGGAGTTGAACAACCTCAAAGAAGATATTCAAAGAATTACTTTCCACTACCCAAACACACAGCATTACTGCAACAGCCCTGATTATAGATGCTGATCACTATGATGCAAACTTGTATGTTAAGGATTATGAGGCAGTTGGAATTTTGGTCTCTGTGCATTTTTAGTAGTCCAGAGGATTTTGCTTTTGTCTTACACTGATTCTGAGAAAGGTAACCAGTCTAAAAATATTTGTTTACATATTACGTAACCGTACATTTCAAGATTGCATAGTTTTGAGTAGTAACTTTCTGTCAAAGTAAAGAACCAGATCTTAACCATTAATGTTCCTGGATTTTTATCAGATTCATTTTGTCACTGAAATAGTAAACCTATTATTTGCACAATAACACAGAAAGAAGCTAATTTACATGATGCATGATTAATGAATAAAAAAAAAACAGAACCTATTACATAAATGGAGACCTCCATTAAGTACAAGTTGAGGAGACTCATCCCAGCACTAAGAGGAAAGGGGGCATATAAGATGTCAGTTTGTTTAAAACTTATTAAAAAAGCCTTAAGTTGAACAAAAACAAAACCATTCTGACTGCTACAATGTAGCACTGCAGTGATTCCAGAGACATTCTATACATAAACATCAATCTCACGTGCATGTTCATTTTTCAGTGCTAACGAACTCGCCGTCAAATTAGATGACACACTAAGTAAATTAAAGTGTTGTATTTCTGTATATAACAGAACTTTACTTGCTTTACATTATTTACGAGTAATTTCTGTTGCATTTTCATGTTTTTATGGTCTGGAAAAAATGATTAATATACAATAAGGCTTTACAGGAAGTTCTATTTACATATTCATAAACCAAAATACACAAAGTAGGTTCAGCATTAGCACCTTGAGGATATTGTTCCCAAACGTCCCCACTAGTAGAGCAATACTGGAAATCAAATGTAGAAATATCCAGACCATGACCATGTTTACATGGTTACTCAACTTACTCTGAGTAAATCATGCAAGTAAATTTGCAATGCCACTGATATCTAGTATTGCTGTGCATTGTACTGACACACTTTTGAAAACAGTGATAGAAGGCTGTGCACAGGAGTTTCCCAGCTTGTGCAGCCCCACTTCAGAACCCCCCTCACCTCCTATCTGCAACAACACTGGAATGTATACTTAACCATATGCTGCAATGGCATGTTGTACATGTATAGTCATAGAAGTCATGCACGGGCTCATAAAAGGAAAGAATAAAAAGAAACAAAATCAAAAACCCACATATGTATACACTGGCATTGTTGTTTGCTGAACTGGTTGCCTTGGCGATTTTAAGCACCGATGATATAAAGGCACCACAGAGTCAAATAGAGAGGGGTATAGTTACAAAAATGAAAAGCGTTATTTCTGTGCAATTCCTCTGTGTGTGTTGTTGTTGTTCAGGTATGTGCACCATTATCAAGATAAAGCAGCTATTTGAGCGAGAGAGAGAGAGAGAGAGAGAGAGAGAGAGAGAAAGAGAGAGAGAGAGAGAGAGAGAGAGAGAGAGAGAGAGAGAGAGAACACGGTATAGGTTTGCTGACTGTGTAAAGGTATGTGACTGAGTGAACATTTTGCTAGTTTCCAATGTATCAGATATTAATCATTAAGATTACATCTTACTGTCCACACCAAGGAAGTCCTTGAAGCCCATGACAATTAGAATTAGAAAATAATGCCTCGATACACAAAATAAAGGCCAGTACAAAAAGAACTGTAGTCAAGAGTATTTTTTTTCTGAGAATTAAAGATGAAACGCTGTTACAATACAGTTGTGACCCTTAGCCAGCACAGGAAGGTCCTGAGGATTTTGCTTTTATGGTTTTCTATGTAGCATTATTACTAAACTGAAATTGAGTCAGCATTATAGATAAAAACTTAACATTGTGTACTTGAAAAGGTCTTTGCCTTGTGAGAGCATCTCAAGTGGAGATGGTGGTAATGAAAAAAATAATCACAGTGTATTAGCACCTGGAGGAGGGTAGATGTTCCATTAGATATATCTAGCAGCTATCTCCATAAATGTATTTTTGGCTAAATTAACCAAGGCCTATTTGTTTAGATGGGACATTCTCCAGCAAACAACAGTGAACCAGAATACAGTGGATGTACAAAGCTTGAACTGAAATGATCAGACCTCCAACAGCTACTGAGTTTCAGTATTTACTCCATATGCAGAGGTACTAGATTATATAAATGTACATGCTTAATTTATAACACATTTCAAAGCAAACCCAAGGAGAACAGCAGTCAAGGAAAAACCAGTATACCTGCACCAGAATCCACCTGAGCCATACACTAACTTAAGGGAAGGGCTAGCAGCAACCAGGGAGAGGGTCAACCCAAGAGACTCAGCATACAAGAGCTTCTATTACCCCATCACATCCTTTTAAAATTCATCTAATTAATGTTAGGTATCTTTTAAAAAATTATTAAATATTGAGAGGAAAAAGAGCCATTTACCTTAGCACCTGGTTTCTCTCCAGTAATATAAACCCCTATAGGCTGTTCCCCTGGGCTCCATCCCTGGCAAGAACCCTTCGACTCATTGGATGCACCTGCATGGCATGTGGTTAGGGTCTTTGCAGGCACAACGGAGTTAGAGACAGCAGTGATCTCCTAAATATGGTGCACCAAGCCAACCTTGACCTGTGTTCATATCCACAGCAATGTGTTTGTGAACTAAGTGATACATATTCCCGTCAACATGTACAAAATTACATTATGACAAACGGGCAGAAAAACATTTTCTTGGATAATGCACAGAATGCAAATATACACACTGGATTAGAAACAAGCAAACAAATAAAATCAAGTTCAGCAGTGTTACCGAACCATTCAAGCTATTTTATTACCGCAAAAGGATATGACCAAGTGCCAAATTATGTAAAAATGTAGCACCATATAAACCAATTAACAGCTTGCCTAGGTACAACAGCTGAAAGATTTTGCTCTAAGCACCTATCCACGGTAAAGATGTTGCTGACAGGTGGCTGGGTGCACCAATGGCAGAGAGGATTGCAACAGATTACAGTAGTGGATGTGATTTGGCCTTGTATTGTTCAGATGATGGCAGCAAGCCCTGTGCCATGGGAAAGTGTCCTCTTGGGCAGAGCCAATTAGGAAAGTCCTGCTGTGAAACACTGCTGTGGTCTCTTCCTCTGTGGAAAACCATTGAGATATATTCTGCCAAAAGATACTTTCTATCTCTATCAGTTTAGCTGTTCAATATACCTTGGATAAAAGTAAAGGTAAAAAAATTTGCAACATTGAAAAAAATTGCATGTCATGATTCCATATGGAACCCCTGACAAACAATTGCACCTCATAAATCTATTACTTGGAATTCTAGCCAGAAAACGCTTGCAGGGAGCCAGGAAGAATGGAGGAGAACTACCAGACCATTCACACAAAGCTGCCTCTGGGAGGGCTTTACTGTGCTTTTCACTGAGCAAGTAAGGACTGCCCAACAGGCAAAAACATAATCTTTTGAAGTACCATATATATTTCTCAGCTGTGTACAAAGGAACTTACTTCAGAGAACATTGTGGACTTACCTTATAAACTGTCCATAAATATTTAATATAATGTTAATACATATTTAACATACTGTGGAAAATGGGCTATGAGGTTTTTTACTAAAAGCTGTGCGATAGTGAGTTAATGAGGTATATCTTCCATGAGTAATATTTCTGAAACAACTTCCCTTTTATTTTAAGGCAGTCAGACAATGAATGCCATTGAGTAATCAGTCTAAACGGTTGTAAGCTTTTGCCTGCAGAGGTCAGTCTAAGATCCAGCCAAAACTGGAACCCTTCAGCACACTGACAAGCTGACAAACACAGTGAGGAAGACAACTAAATATAACAGTAACTCAAGAGGTACAATGGAAGGTAGTGGTCTGCTTCTTCAGAAAAAAAGGAATTGATGGGAGTTGCTGACATGGTTGATCTACCTCCATTTTTCCAGTGTAATAGTTTTAGCTCACACTGTAAACACCATGGTTGAAGATGTATTATTTCAAAGGGTAGCTGACATTTTTAAACAGAACATTAAAAAAGAAAAGGCTTATGTACAAATAAATACACACTCAGTTTGTAAGTGTAAAACACTATGATCAAGTTTCACATATTTAAATTATTCACTGATATTAAGTTAAAAACATTAAATGCAAAAAATATATTTTAAATATATGAAAAATTAAAAAAGAAAACAAAAGCATGTGACAGAATGGATGGTGTGAGCAAGGAGATTGAGAGTCAGAGAGAAGGGGTGGAAGAGACAGCATGTGGTCACAGGGAGGACTCGTACTGCAGGAACTCATAAAGCAGTGGGCCATCCCTGTAACGAATCCCTACAGCCGCAGGGGTAATGAACTGCAGGATATTTATAGTTCTCCTAAGGCGCCTGTCCACAAAGTGAGCATCCCAGGCTGGGTAGCGCTTCCGGGGCATGTCAATTTTGATGAGGGGCCCCTCAGGTCTGTAGCGGCCTGAAGGTGTGGTGGGCTCAGGGGAGCGCACTTGGAACACAGGCAGGCAGGTGTCTGCTGCTGAGTCATCGTGCTGGCCATATCCCAGCGAGGACACCCGGGATGGGATGGGCTGGGAGGCATGGGGACCAGGGGTGGGGGCCATTGGCTCAGCCTCGGGTGGTAATGGGAGGCCCCAGAGGAGCTCAGCACAGCAAGAGCTGGCTAGTACCCTGATCCTAGGGCCCATGGGGTGAAGGACTCCATAGTAGATGCCCATGAAGACCACTCCTGAGGCGAAACTTAGGTAGACTCCACAGAGTACTGGTACTGCATAAGAGTCTGTAGTGGCCGGGTCCCTGTATGCGTACCACAGGCAGGTAAGCACGGTGTTCTCAGCCAGCACCACGAAGTAATAGATCATCATCCTGTACCTGGTTCTGCCTTCCTTCACGTTGAACCAGCAGAAGATGTAGACGATGCCCACCACCATGTTAAACAGCACCTCTTCCCACTTGGACATGCAGAAATCCGTGCCGCCATGCACAATCCAGAACGCCATGGCACACCAGTGCACTACCACGAAGATGCCAAAGTAGATGTGGAAGATAGAAGCAAAGAGGGCGAAGGAGAGCACCCGTGAGGAGATAGTGAAGAGCCTCCAGAATATGTGAATGAGAGCACCTCGATAGCTCATACTCTTCTTGTCATCTCTGGAGTCCCTCAGGAGCTTATGGTAGGAGGCCAAGACCCAGGACAAGGAGAGCAGTGATGCCAATAAGGACACACCTGTAAGGAATTTAGTGGAAATACATTGAGTATTTGCAGCTACTTACCGGTTTGCTGATGGGATTTGTACTACAGTGTCTGTGCATAGCCACTGAAAACACTCCAGCCAGGGCTTCCCACACTCAGATTAAGCCATGTAATGGATTGAAAAGGCTTTCCAGTTGGGCTTCACTAACTGGCCAGCATCCTGTGCCCAGTAAACCACTACATATTTTTCTCAAACCTTACTAATGGAGAATGACTGAGAGTAACTGGAGGTTAATGGGTGGATGTCTTACACTGCAGTGTCTCTGCTCGGTTCTTCTGAATCATAATGCAGAGCTGTAGCACCAGTTGGGGGGCGCTCTCCAAGAAGGTTTCCAGCAGCCGAAGCATGCTCACATCAGCATACTCATACATCATAGCCCAGTAGAAGCGGCGCCTGTGTTTCATCTGACGCCGGCTCTGGACACCCAGGTACATAGTGCGGACGTATCTATTCAGAAAGAAGACACATTCCATAGGAATTTAACAATCTGAACATGACTTCAAATGTCCTCATTCTTTAATAGTTCATATCCACGATAGCTCAAATGGCATTAACTCATTAAACAACAATGATGACCACTGAGCTAATGAAGGTCATGTTACTTCAGAAGCAGCTTCATTTTTTCTTTTATTTTGTCCATGCACCCATGGATTTTGGATATTTTAGCTGTGATATAAATGCCAATTGGTACATTTTTCAGGTCTGTGCTCAATATAAACATTACCTTCGCACGATAATTCTATAGCTAATGTGCATAGTAAACATCATGCCACTGCAGTGTGTGCTACCAGCCTCTCTCAATATTGCTTTATCGTTCTGATCTGAGCCCACGAACCTAACTAAAAATTCTGTGACTAAAAAGGATGATGTATTAAGGCAGTCAACATTGTCATGCCTCTGTAAAGCACCCAAAGACAGATCTGAGACCTATTCTGCAATTATAAATGTGAAGTTCTGAAGTCAGTTGTCAGCCAGCCCACAATAGGCTGGGTTTGGGATATATACCAGCTCCCAGTACACCTAAACCATGTAATGAGTGTTCTACAGTGTTTCTGGATTCAAGTGCACTGACAGCTAGAGTGGAACTCAAATGCCGACAAAATGAGCAGCACTGACAACTGTGGCACATAAACATCTCTCCTACAGAACATCTGTGGCAGCACAACCCTAGAGGCACATGGGAGAGTGTGTGTGAATTATTTATGTCCATGAAATTAGTTCAAGATAGCGATGAGATTTTCCCCATGTAAGATAGATGAACCACATACAGGTGATAAATAGACAGCTGATGTGTGCATAGTTAAAGTTGATCTGCCCTTAAATGAGATATCTAAAACAAATAACAGAATGAGCTATTTCACAATAAGTAATTCAACAGGTTAAGGGAATTTTAGTAAGCTTTATTAGAATTAGTCAGTTAAGAGAAATCACCTGTTTGGGGGCTCCTAAGTGGTATAAACTGACTAATAGGATTATGTCCCATTGAAATGTCAATTTCTCTACATGCCAAAACCACCTATGGCTAGGAATCCAAGAGAGCATAACTGGCCCTGCTCTCTGGCCGGGAAGAATAGCTTAGTTGACCTGACAACTTTTCTTTGATAAAACACCTTCACAATGCATTGCATTGGGCTGCGCACTAGAAAATGTAATGTTCCTCATCCAAATAAATTTCAGTGCATATACTGGGAATCCAATTTATCATTGAGATTTTAAACACAACTACAAAATTACTGCCAATAGTGCACCATTTCTGTAATAGTAAGAATTATGTCTAACATAGCCCTAGTACATTAGGTTATATATGGAGTTAAAAGTTATATATGGAGCATAGGTGCAGCAGGCAGAATATGTTTTTCAAAAATTTTGACTTAGGTGCAAAATTTCTGCAAGAGAAGAGGCCCAAGAAAAACTACTTCAGAAAAAGACATTTTGTTCTACAGACTGGCTTTATAAAACCACTAATTACACAAGTCCAATTGCTGTGGGCTAATTGCACACCCATAGTTCAAACAGGTATTCAAAAATTAAGAGAAAAAAGGCCTTCAGATGACAAAGGTAATAAAGTGGGAAGGAATTTCTCAGAGCTACAGAGCCAATAGAGTGAAAAGAGCCACACAGAACTATGATAGAGCAGAGGGATGAGAGAGCAGAACTGAAGTTAAACAACTGAGAGGGTTATGTTTACCTCTGAACCACTTCTCATTTCCGTTCACTTTTATTTGCTTATTCTCACTACTGCTGGCAACAAACATTCTAAATTTGATGATACAATCTTTAAAGTGAAAAGATATGTTTATGTTGAAATAAATATACATATACAAGTAGCTACTTATGTCTCTCGCTGTACTGGTTTGTGCTCTTATGCACATAACGCGAAAAAAATGGACATTCAAATGGATTTAAACCTAACAATGTCATTTTTGGCCAATTTTGACAGTGCTAATCCCAACACTTGATATAAAAGTGGAGTAAAAAAAGCACAAGAGAAAACAAAGGTGACATAAGCAAGATGCTGAGAGTGAGACCAATCATGATGCACACAGTGACATTTTCTGACTGTGTGTCAGTCTTTGTCTTCCCTCTCCTCTTTCTCTATGATGCCTCTTTGTGTTTTCAAGTATTCTGCTCATGCCATAGGGTCCCCCCCCGCATGCATGTATATAGGTATATGTATTTTAAATAAGTGGATTTCATTATTGCATACTAGACAACATTTTACACACCACTAAAGGTGGATACTGTTGTAATGCATTGTGTCATCAATATAAATCACATTAGTAACACAAGAACATTGTGAAGCTTATTTTAAATGCAGAACCTGTAAAGTGTGCTTCAAGAACAAGCACCTCACCAGCATGAGCAAAAAGGCGAGGGGAAATGAAACTCATTTCACTGCCAGACATGAAATAGTCTAGATCACCTCTTTAGAAAACAGTCTGACATCAACAGGAAGAAGGATATCAGAGTTCAGCAGAAAGTGGACATAGTTATTATTCTAGAGCTTTTAACAGCACCACCTCCTGAAGGCTCCAGCACTCACACCTAACTCAGCCATCAAACAGCTTCGCCAAGACCCATGTATGACACCTTAATGGGCACCTTTCATTACGCACCGCAACGAGTTCGGTGAGTCACGCTGCTTATGAAGGACTGAAAGCAAATTAGCCTCAACAATGTACTTGTGTTCCTGACCACCCCCACAAACACAGAGAGCTCCAAGTCTCGCTGAAAATCAGGAAGCATTTATGACTCATGCCTATAGCCATGATGGAACAATCTAGTTCGATGACTGAGGAATCAGAACCTGCAGTACATGCTACTGAATTTTGAATTTTCGGGTGGTGGTGGGGGTCTTATAGAAAACATGACAGCTCTGTGGTATTATGTTAGGATGAGCACATATTCCAAGAAAGCCTCAAATAAATAATCAGCTAGGTAGGTCTCTTTTTCCTATATAAAATTACTGTTTAAACCATCAGCTGTAGAAGCATTATGGAATCACAGCCTCAGTGTGCAAATACTGTTCCTAAGTTAATGTCATATGACATCAACCACATTCAAAATGTTATTCTAATTATGAAGATAAAATAGTGAAACAATTCATTGTATTTTATAGGAAGTGGTGACAGCGAAGTGCTAAAGAAAAGCTTTTATCACTTGACTTTTTTCTCCACATCCTAAGACTTCCAGTCACACTTACAGGAGTCACTGGATCTTGCTTTCAAATCCTACATTTGCAGACCTTTGTTTAGCCTTAAAACCTACAACTTTAGAATCAGTCTAATTTTACTTAAAACAATACACATGTTCATATCAGAATGTCTTAGAAAGTACAAATGCAAATTCTATCCCAGCTTTTAGCTTGACAGATGGACTCAAATTGACCATTACACTTTAGGGTTGTTCAGCGATGTATGGTCAAATATTTCTGTGTAAATCTTAATACATGTGCTTATATGGGTGGAGAGGAGAAATTATTGTAGATCATCACTACATGTCACTGTAAATTAAGCAGTATTTTGATATTACAAAGTCATCTCATTCACTGACCAAGCCAACTAAGGGACCTAAAAGTCATAAAGAAGAAAAGAACGAAAGAAAACACGGATCATATAATTTAAATAAAACTGTATTTATACTGACCTTAAAAAAACATCTTGGGTAGCTTTTCACAAGTAGCACAAATTTATTAATGAAAAATCTTTGTAGCAGGCTACTTAGTGAACCCATCCAGTGATTTAGAAAGTGAAATAAACAGTAAAATAAACTTAGAGGGGTTCTCCTCTATCGATCTGGTATGCAGTAAACATGACTGCATGACATCCTATATGGGCTTGATGGGGCGTGCTATTAAATGACCTCTCCTGGCTATATCACCTCACTGAACAAACATGTGGGTGGAGGACTAGCCTAGCTGGGCTGTACATGCCTCAGCACTGCACAGACACCACACTCAAATGACAATCTGGCATGTTGGATAACAATGAGGAAGCAGGCGTGGAATGTCATCATCTTGTCTGTCAGAACACTTTACAGAGCAGGAACACAAGGCCAAATGATTTATTATATAATTGCACAGTGATATCATGTGGCAATAAGATCTGGCAATAACAGGACAGTAAGGAAAGAGTGCATGTAGGGAGAGAGACACTTACGAGCAGCTTGGCCCATGTTCAGCAGGCCACCCGGTCCCTCTGCCCTCTGTGCTGTGTGACTGAGTGTACCCCCCCCATCCCACACCCAAGAGCTTCTGTCTATGGGCACCAGTCCATCCGGGCAACTGAAGCAAAACAAAAAAGAAATAATGGATTCATGAAATGAGAATGGGGTGAGGAGGGTAGAATAACATACAACAAAATCAAACTGTGACCAAGTATGGGATAGAGCTGGACCTGAGGGAGAATGGCTAAAGTGGCAACACATGCAAAATCAAACTGTATAAAATGGCTGTTGTCAGTGAAGCCTTGGGTGTTCTACAACTTTTCCCCTTGGCTATGTAGTTATCCTTTAACTTCTTCTAAGTTATTATTATATTACTTCCAATTATATTGAATTAGTATTTATTTATGTCTCATTAAAACATGTATATAGCTGTGGAACTATCTGTGGTTGGAGAAAAAAAAGAGGTAAGAGGCAGGTATGATAACTCAGAGCTCTTTTAATAAAATAAATAATTGCTCTCAGATTTTTTAAATGATTGGTAGATGGAAGTAAACAAACCAAAGAACACCCTCAAGACCTGTGATATTGGCTAGCTCTGTGATATTCTCTCTCTCTCTCTCTCTCTCTCTCTAACCTACTTGAAGAAAAAAATTCCCATATAAGTAATTTGCCATAAACCAAGCAGAGGTGCAAACCAGTTTCATTACCCAATAATCCATCCCTCTGCTCCATAGACAACATTCAAACAGGCCTTTGCCACAATTTCCCCTTTCAAAATCTACCGCTGTTTCAAAATCCAAGTCTCAAATTGTTGAAAAATACAGTATATGTCTATGTATCTCTGCAATGCTCCTCCTGTACAAGACCATAATTTTAAAATAGCTAGAGGATAATTCCTTAGAGAGAGGACTTATTTCAATTATTTTCTAGCGAT
Organism: Electrophorus electricus; assembly: GCF_041902795.1. NCBI lineage: Eukaryota > Metazoa > Chordata > Actinopteri > Gymnotiformes > Gymnotidae > Electrophorus > Electrophorus electricus. The sequence continues at coordinate 21,943,217 of NC_137506.1, forward strand.
AATGGTGATACATATTTTTATTTTCATAATTACAAAATGTACATATCTGTACTAGAAACTGTAGTATAATCTCTGACAGCCCAGAATAACTGTCAGATAATCTAAAACCTTAGAAATCATTTTGTTATTATTAAAACATAATATAGTTGGAGTCATATTACTTAAGGTAGGCTTAATGAAACATGCTGTTTCTGGGTTTGGATAATGAAGTTATTACTTGCAGGGAACACTGAACAGGCATTCACTCTACTCTCCCCTTCAGGGGTCTGGGACTGAAATGGCTACGAGGTAACAGGGTTAGAGAGAGACAGAGCAGGATCCATTGCCTTGCTCATGTGTAAAACACTGTATTATTGCTTGTGTCCAGGCTGCAATTCAAAACTGCCACAATGTGGTTTTATTTGTAGCCTACATCCAAGTGAACTAGCACATTCACATAAGTGATCCTCTCTCAATGAGAGAGATGAGAAGGGGGAAGAAAAAAAAAAAAAAAGTCCTGAAAGAGTGGACCTGAAAAAACTGCACTACACTGTGTTGAGGGGTGACTGTAAACCAGAAGGAGGCAGTGGCAGGAATGTGAGTGCCACGTTATAGGTGTGTGTTTAAATGTTTTTCTGTGTGTGAGCATGCATGTGTGCAGGTGTATAGCGGCAGTGTGTATACATAACCTCAAAGGACCTACATTTGTGGTTAAGTGGAGACTGTATAAAGTATGTTGCGAGGGAATTGTGAGATACTAGTGTGGAGAAATGGGAATACCCGGAGTTCTCTAAGCACACAGTGGGAAATTCAGGTCAGTGTGTCAAACCAATCACCTGGATCTGAATCAACTCTTAATGTCGTCCTCTGAAGGGCACGCTGAATATTCTGTATAGATAACCAGGACACCTCCGTCAGTCCTACTTTTATACAGGCTTATTACTTATGTTGTTAAATCTGAAAGAGATTATTGTGACCAGGACAGATCTTTTAAATGCAAAATGTACAGAATCATTTGTCAAGCCTTGGTCTAGCCCTAATTCATGTTAACATAAGAAAACTACAAATCAAAGATTTCCACTGTGAGAAATGCAGTAATGATGCAGGGGATTTTCATGCCCACCAATTTCTTAGTCAGGCTGGGGACTGGGGCTCTTAACACTCCAATCAAGTCTCATCATGGTCAGTTTTTGCCAAGGGCAGCATATGCGCATATGCAGTGCGGCTAAGCGAGGCCAGCAGGGAGGGAACCAACGCTGTGCCCAAGCCTGCAAGCCCAGTGCTTGATGGGACAACCATGGAGCAGCAATTGGCCAGGGTAATCAGCCAAGATCTTCTCATCTGCTCTGCAGAACATAACAGCCTTATATGCTAGCCAAAGCTCCATCATTTAACCACCCATACACCCTCATTACACTGCTAAATAATTAATCTAAAAAAAACAGCACCTCAATCAAACTGATAGAAAATAGACTAGGACATGTACAATTGATACAATTCACTATGAACTTGTGACAATTTGTGGCTCTCTTTTTTTTCAAAAACAGAAAGGTTTACCACTATGATTTCAAAATGTAGGGAGTCCTTGGAATGAAGGATGAGAAGCAGTCAAACAGAGCAAAGGTCATCAGTGCATGAACTAAGGCATAAAATGCACAGGTTATCTATTAAGGCCTAAGTAATTAAACAATCAACAGATTCTAGTATAGGCAAAATGGAACTCAAGAACAGAAATATTTTTGAGCCAAATAACATTTCACATTACAATTAGGCATATGCTTTGCGCTAGGAAGTGACCATTTGCTGATGTAATCCGAGTATAGTCTATGCAACTAAAGGTAATTAAAAGCATAAAAACTATGCATTATTGAGGCTTCTTTTAGTACAAATTCTCCTGGAATTATCACTCACATATATATAAAGGGCTTGGGGGTCATAAATATGATCTACAGAAGCATCAAGCTGTTAGTTGATATTTATATCCCTTACTGAAGACCACCATTTGGATTGCTGTTAGCACAACGGTGCTGTAAATGCATGCAAGAAAATCCTACCAAACGAATGTCTACTAATTAGACTTGATATTCTCAACTAACCACCATTCAGTGATGCTGCTCAGTGGTTTATATAAAAATTTCTTGGTCGCGAAAAGGTTCAAGTCGCAGTAATTTTGTGGTTATGATTAACCTGCAACCCAACACTTTGCTGCTTGACTGCGGTAAAACAGATTCTACTGTTTTCACCAAAGAATCAACGCTCCCCACACGACCTCTTGTAGAGGTCATTTAAGTAAATTAATTACCATCTATATTTATTTCACACCCAAAAGGGCACGGCAAATTTGTCTTTCCACCTGAAGGCTTGATGACCTGAAACGACAGATCCAAAAGCAAAATATCTTAAATAAAAATAAATAGTTAATTTCCATTTCTGTTTAGCCCCAAGTCCTAAAACCTCAAGCTATTAAGCGCATCTCGCATTTACCTGACATATTTTAGTTAGTAATCCCTGAAACATCAAAATCGACGACAACAGCTCAACGTTTTCGCGCTCTTAAACAAGCCATAACCGCCTGTAGGCTGTTCACGCAAATCCAGATGCTGAACGTGTAGGCTGATATGATGTCATGCAGGAGCGTGAACGTGGTGGCGGAGTCCACGCGCCATCGTAAAAGGCGCCAGTGGAGCTTCTTCAATACAGCGAGAGCGCCAGTGCCCAGTGAAAATGGTGACCACATCGACCTTCCTAAATTACAACATAAGGAATTCAATAAAGAAACTGTAAAACACATTACATATAGATGGTGCCCAAGCCATTAATCAGATAAAAGTTTAATTAGGCAAGCCAATTTTAACGTGGGTGACAAAGTACCTCCAGTTAAAAAAAAGATACCCAAGGCTTCGACGGCTTGTAACCTGCGACTGTGAACCTGTAGTGGAGCGAAACGTATGAAGCAGGTTTTTCTCTGGTAAAAATGTGTGTGTGTGAGTAAGTGAGGGGGGGGGGGGGGGGTAAGAGGGAGTGTTTGTGAGAGAGAGAGAGAGAGAGAGAGAGAGAGAGAGAGAGAGAGACAGACAGAGAGAGAGAGAGAGCTGATGTCCCAAATCTCAATCTTACCTCCACACTTGCCCCATCTGAAGAATGTGGACAAATATTTGCCATATCCAGATGGAGATCTGACAGCACATGTCCCTGTTATAGATGCCTGCGCTCAGTCCTGCTGTTACTGTCCGGCTGAGTCCTTCGACATCCCCGAGCCCACCCCCAGTGTAATCCTGAACGAACCACCTGAAGCTTAGAATCTGGACCAGCACCGAAGGAACCAGCACAAAGAAAAGTGTAAGCCCGAACCACACATAGTCTCTTTTGTAATAATAGTCGATGGCTAAACACACGTCCGTAAATACATCCAAAAAGAACACCAGCAACGCCACGACGATCCACAGACAGTCCAACCACAGGCGCTCCTCTGGCTGCGGCCGCCTGGCTGCATTCCCCTTCCCCAAGAGGGAGTGCAGGCAGGCGCTTCGACAGCCCCAGTAACAAGACGAGGAGTTGCAGCAATGGCAGATATGTATAGCCGCGCTGTCCAAAGCATCCTCGTCTCCGTTCCCCCCTGTTTCGTCCTGGTTGTGCAGTTGGGCGAAACCGGTAACGACCCCAACACCATCAGATTTTGCTGCCATCTTGCTCTCTGAAACACTTCGTCCCCCTTCCGGGGTTATTGACGTCACTTCCTATATACCTGTCCTTTACCCCGCTCCCGAAGCACCCCTCCGTCACCCCGCAATAAATGAATTAGCCTAACCTGTCGTTAATACACTCTAGCATCATCTTTCTAACGAGAGGACCGTAAATGCTCAGTTGATATTGGGATAGGCTACTTGGGCAACACGTGTTACTGGTTAATGCTGAGTTCGCGTTAAACGATTTTCCGCTCGCCGACAGGTTTTGGAGGTCCAGATCGGAAAATCTGCTCTCGAACGCTTTGTGTTCAAAGACACGAGATTGTTGAAAGAAACGATCTATAAATATATATCCGAAGATTCCAGGTGAGTATCGGCAGTGTACTGTAGTAAGAAATGTAAAGAAAAGGACAGATGTTTCGGACAGAGGTCCTTCAAATAGTTCTGTGTAGAACCATTAGATGTACCACGTGATATTATAATTTATATTAATAATTTCATATGTTATATTTCTACAATGTATTTATTTATTAAATTTTTAAAATGCTTCAAATGTGTTTACCTGTATTTCCTATTATGTAATTAAACAATTAGAAGTCTGCTTTGTTATTAAGTAATTAATTCTTAATTAGTAATAAGTTATTAACCATGGAAATAATAATAATAATAATAATAATAATAATAATAATAATAATAATAATAATGGAAACTTTGTCAGGTCATGGGCATGCCTGTAGAACAAGCACAGAACATTTTACATTTTGCACTGAGCATCCAGTTTGATGGCATATTTCTCAATAAAGTTTACAACACTGGCCATGACAAGCATCCTTGCAATGTTCTCTCCAGAGAAATTAATCTGCATACCCAGACTTGCATAAAGCGCTGGAGAAGAACCAACAAAATCATCCATTAATCCATCTTCTCTGAGTCTCTGGGCTGTATACCTCACTCTGGGATTCAGTTTCATGAAGCTAGGGTTCTTAAATCTCACAAAGGAGGAATTGGTTGGGATTATTACTTACCTACTTGATTATTCTGACCCAAAATTGTTATGAAAGATCTAATTATATTAATGCACAGCTGTCTGTGCTGATGACATTTTTTCAAAATATAACTCCCAGGATCTGCCTGTAGATCCTTAGATTCCTTACTGTTGTAACAACATAGATTTCATGTTATTTACAATGTAGTTACTAAATAATTACATGTATTAACTGAACATTATGAATTTAATAAAAATCCAGGAGTGCAAGATGTTAAGAAAATATTTCTGAAGGTGCATTTGTTTTGTAGGCTTTTATGAATATTTGTGAAGCTGCAGGTGCTGTCTTTTATAATACTGATGCTTTTCCATAAAGGGCATACATCAAAGCTTTTTGGGATGAATGTTTCTTGCAATACTAATAAAAAGCAGAATAAGTTATCTGGCGTGTAGTGCAAGGTATAGGGGAGTGCTTTTCAAGGTGGCTGTGTGGAGGATTATATTTTCAGTGTGACTTCACAGGAGATAAAGCTTCTTGTGTTTTGTTTTTTTTTGCTGGAACATGATAACCAACAGTGGAGGGTAAAAGGCAAAAAAGACACAACTTTTCCCTTCTTTACAGGATAACCTTTCTGAGTATACTTCATCATGGCTTGTAGAAGACTTCTAGAAATGGTTTTAGGCGTGTTGCTCCTGTTGTTCTGTCCAAATAGTAATGACTCAAATTCCTTGATTATGTTTGTCAGTAAGTAGGAGTTTCTCCTCTTTCAAAGCCACACAGCAAATTTGTCAGTATTAAGCATTTCGATTATTGATTGGAACAATTATGCAATGTCAAACAGCTCTAAAACATGTAAGACATTCAGTGACAAGTGTAATTCCCCCCACATTATGCATCTTTCACTTTAAATGTTGCCAGGGGTGTAGTTTAGACCTCTGACGTTTTCACACAGTTATGAAGAAATGTGACTGCAAAAGGTCATGAAAAATGACAAAATAAGTTGGTTTTTGTGAAAGCTGAATAGTCACAGGAGGGTGACAACATCTAGTGTTCTAGGCAGAGCTCCTACATTTCTAGTAGTTTCTTCATGATTAATTGCAGTTCCAACAATTACTACAGTACAATTGCTATCCTTCCAACAAGAAACATTACAAAAGGCGCGACTTCAGTCCTCACCCATACTGAACAGATAGGACTTCAGTCCACACCCATACACTGAACAGTGTGTAACACACATAGGAGGCTATCAGGTTTTTGCTAATTCACTAATGAATTGAAGATGCTGTGCTAATATTGTAGGAATATAAGAATAAACCATGTAAATGTTAAAGATTTTAATTTAATTTGTATTGTATATTAAGGCATTTCCAGTTAGGATTTATGCTTCAGAGAGGGACAGTTTAAGAGACTGTCTTTACCCCATTAAGACCAGCTTTAAGCCTTTTAAGCCACTTCTGTATATTCTATTAGTCTGCCTTCTAGTAGCAAAACCTATTAAAACTACCAAGTGTATGTATGAGAAAACATGAATATACTCAAATATACTAAATTGTGTCTACTCTTATCAGAAGCTGTTATGAAACATGATGAAGAAAGCTTTTTTCTGACCACTTAACTTTAGAAATTGAGACTGAAACTGTAAGCTTTTAGAAACCCACTCAGTGCAAAAGTATATGTGGTTTGCTACTACTTCTTCTCTTTCTCAAGAGTATGCAATTTGTATGAAAGGAAATGTGTGTGTGTATTTCCTCCTTCTGAAGACCATGCAATTTTTATGAAATCAAATGCTGCATCAGAAATTTTCCCCAGTGCAAAGATGGTAAATGCGTGAGTGTAGGGTGAATAATGTAAGGGAGATAATTGTAGGAAAAAACCTGTAGATGAAGATTGCTTTCATGTGTGTGTAACTAGAACAGACACTAAATAACATATCCATATATTAGCTGCTATGTCTAATACAGTTGCACTTTTGTCAGACTTTTGGTGTACTGAAATGGTGCACAAATGTTTGCACAAATGCCATACTTCCTTAATATGTATGTAAATGTTTATTATTTTTAAATGATATAGTGAAATTAATAAAAACAAATGAAATTATTAAATCACATATTTCTTTAAAAAGGTGGCAGGTGTAATTGAAGCCCGAGGGTGAAATGTTGCCAATTGTTAGTGTTAATGTGGAAAATAAATATTTGAAGCTTGCAATCTACCCGGGCGGATTTCTCTTTTTTATTTTTAAAATGAGTAAACCCAACCTAATGAAATTGGGTGTTCTTACAATTAAAAAAGCAGAAGTAAACAGAAACTTAACATCTAATATTTCAGAAACTATTCTTTATTAAATTATCATCCAATTAAGTAGTTGAAATAACTATTACATTACACAAAAATACATACATACTACTTTTTTTTTTTTTTAAGAAATTTACCACCTATTGTATTCTGAATAGCTCTCTTATAGCTCTTCTACCCTTAAAATATTACAGATATATTGTACAGATATCTTTGCACACTTAAGTAGTCTCAGTTTTAACTAATAAGGTTTAGAGCAATTGGTATGTTTAGTTTACGCAGAACACAATCAGTCATGTCCTCACAAAATTTCAGTCTAGAGTAAGTGAAGCTATCCTTCTCCAACCCACTCAGAATGAGTCTGGGGATCCCAGAGACTGTGGTGTTGTGACAGGTTGCCCTGGGTGGAAAGATTTGGTTTGTACATAACTGAACTTGAGTAGCTGTGCTCATTTTAACCATTCATATGCTGTAATGTACTGCACTATTACCATGTCCATTACTTTCAGTTATTCTCTCTTGGCAAGTGATCCATTTTGTAATATGTTATTTAAACCCCTAGACAACATGTAAGGACACAAATATTAGAAATGCCGATCGCCATTCCGATCTTGATATAACCATCTTTCATTCCAAAATGAAGGTCATTCAGCACATTGGGTTACAAAAGCATATAAAATATTTATTTAGAACACTGATGCTCAAAAAGTTATCTGGTAAGGGTAGGTTACTCCTTAAACTTTCACTTTATGGACACCAATGAACACTTGTCCCATTATGCACTTGTGTATAAAAGGTACGTTTATACAAATATTGTTATAATTTTTAAGAGTGTTACCTCTTGATTGTGTCTTTTTAATTAGTTTATCATGAAAATTTGGTGGACCATTCCCAGCTTTTTTTGTCAGTTCCTGGTCCTGGTCCTGTCTCCACTCCCAAACACAACTTGAAATCTAGTTAAATCTGCAATTTCCTTCAGGATCAATAAAGTCTTAAATTCTTAAATTACTGTAAAACTGTTAATTCCTGTGATACACATGAGTATCCAATGTAAATATCAGAGGATATTTAAAATACAATGATATATTGTACAATAGTTCACCCTGAATTTAGCCTTAATTAAAAGGGTCTGACAGTAATATTCATATTTGTTTACTCAAATGAAATTGCCTTAATTTAGTTTATTAGTTGTGTGACAAATTTGTATTGTGTATTTATTAAGTTACACAATAGTACAAAAAAAGTAACAAATTATACCTCTATATCTATGCTATATCTATAGTCTATGCTAAAAAGTTTGCTATGATTTGGTAATACATTTCACTCAATTTTTATTGGCAGCATCTGAACTAGGCATTAAGGTCAATTTCACCAGTGCACCAGTCTAAGTGAATGTGATCAGCACTAGGTCAGGGTTTTTTTGTGAATGTTGTTTACAACAAAACCACTCCCATAGATGAGCAACCCCACACATGAATGGTCTCAAGATGCCTCACTGTTGGCTTGACACAAGTCTCATAGTGGCGCTTACCTTTTCTTTTCTCTGGACAATCATCTGAAGGGGGCTTAATCAGAGAAAATAACTTTATCCCAGTCCTCTGCAGTCCAATCCCTAACTTTACTGCTGTAGAAGGTCAGTCTGTCCTTCATGTTTTTCTTGGAGAGAAGTGGCTTCTTTGCTGCCCTTCTTGACACCAAGCCATCCTCCAAAAGCCTTTAACTCACTGTGTGTGCAGATGCCCTCACACCTGCCTTCTGCCATTCCTGAACAAGCTTTCATCCAAGGGAGTGGGTTTGTGCAAACTTTTGTCTAAGAACACTGCCATGAATATGGAATGGTGTCAAAACATCCTCCAATAGCAACTTCTCCCATTGATCCAGGAGCAATTTGGTGATGAACAATACGTTTTTTCCAGTATGATGGAGCACCATGTCACAAGGAAAAATGATAACCAAGTGTCTCTGTGAACAAAACATTGAAATTTTGGGTCCATGGCCAGGAAACTCCCCAGATCTCAATCCCATTGAGAAACTGTCGGCAGTCCTCAAAAAGAGGGTGGACAGACAAAAACACAGAAACTGTAGTCAACTCCAAGCACTGATCAGACAAGAATGGGTTGCCATCTTAAAAAAGAAGGGTCAACACTGTAAATATTAAATCTTTGCTTAAACTGGATGTTTTTATCAATAAAACACTTATGAAATGGTTATAATTGTATTTCACTATACCATATAAACATCTGACAAAAAACTGAGGCAGTAAACTTTGTGAAAACCAACATTTGTGTCAGTCTCAAAACTTGGGTGTAGTAATACCTTTTGTAGTTTATATTTACTGAGAGGGTCAATTCGGGAGATTTAATCGTTTAATCCTAAGTGAGTCTGATGGCACTTTGTCTGTAATGAACACACCCAAATGAAAAATTCAAGTACAGTACAGCTGCCAGTGGAGATCAAATGAAAAAATAAAGAGAAAAACTAAGCAATCTTTACCACATGGAAATAATAGTTTTACATTTTTGTTTTTATCACTGACTCACTGAGATAACTAAATCACACAATTCAGCACTAGCCTGTATTATGTGTCTGCATTTAAATTATATCGGAAGAAAACAACTGAAAACAAAAAACTGTTATTTTTCCATACGTGTTCACTAAATAATAGCATATTTGTTGTCTACGCTGTGCATACCGTGACAGCGACGCGCACGTCGCTTTTCAAAACATAAAGACAATGAATGGAGGTTTTCTCCAGGCGTTGGAGAGACGCGCCTGTCGTCCAATAGGAGCGCACACCGGCTGCTTCTCAGACCATGCTACAAGAGTCAGGACTGAATCTGATGCAATAGCTACTGATGGAGCGTTGGATTAGTCTCAATATCTTCAGATCTCAATATCGTAGGTATCTTCTAATTTGAAACATTTCTGGATACCTTATCCTTGAACCCGAAGAACATCTCTGGAAAAAAAAACAACGGTGCGTGCTAGCAATGTTGCATGCTTCGTGGGGAATTTGCATGCGAAAAGAGCAATGCTCTTAGTATTTTAGAGTGTTGAAGGTAGGTAATTAACCTACCTTGACTAATTTACGAACGTTAGCTTTATCAGTCAGCAAAAAGGGGATGTGTCCTGCCATTGACAATGACAGCTTTGACAGCTGGCTATCGGGACAGCCGTCTCCTGGCTTATGTCTTGATTGCAGTTCTGGACTTCATTCTGCTTCGAACTGGCTATCCTAGCTAGCTAATTAGCTAAGTTAGGATAGCTTGCAGGTGAACCAGATAGGTTAGCTAGGTTGTCTGGATATGTTGACCAAGGAATTCAACATACTGGCCATAATCTTGGGCTAACCTCGTGGTTAGAGGCGCCTCAGAAACATTCTTTATATCCTATTAGTATTAAAAAGCTATAGCTGAACTACAAGGGCTTTTAATCAGATTTACTGCTAAGGTAATTTAGACGACTGCCAAGGACATCGGTAGCTAGCTAGCGTTGGCTAAGTGACCTAAATTGTCTCCCTAACTAGCAATAAAACCAACAAGCACCATGTTTTCAATGAATCATTTAGCTAGCCAAGTTAACGCGCTCTTCAATTTAATGCCACAAATGTGAGAATCCCACACTTCCTCCCAACGAGTTGCCTAACTAGGTTCATTTGCCCTTTCGTGAGAAGCTTTCGTCAACCTGGCTATTTTTAGATGATAATGTTAAGACCGCAAGGTGACAGTACAGTACACACCATAGATCCTGAACCAACACATTTGCAAATTTGTCTCTGGCTTGTCATCACTAAGAAGGAGCAGACTCTAATCTTTGTACCATATTAACACAATGGCATTTTACTAAGTTACTTTTCACATCCCTGTGTTGATATTGCAGGAAATGCCCTTTGTCAGAGCTGTGACTAAGGCCACAGGACAGGTCCTCCTGACTACAGGGTGTGGCTGTGAACCTTTCTCTGCGTCTGCACGGAGCATAAGTATCTCACCACGTCAGGTCATGTCTGATGCCAGCTTTCACTCAGTGTCCTTCTCTGAGGCTGACCATCCCAAGGTTCTCATCACTGGTGCGAAACCATTATTGTTATGTCTGCTTTTGTTAATTCATTTATGTGTTGTAATTTGAAAACCGTCATATCACAGTCAGTTGTGTGCAGATATCCATATAGAGCATCTTTCTAATGTCTTGTGATAAACATGTATACTACAGGTTGAATTACCTCAATGAATGCATTCTCAGAACCAAAGTGAAATTAGTTTTCTTGGCAACAGCTGTCTGATGTCACTGATGATGGTTTATCTGTTTGTTTTAGGGGGACTGGGACAGCTGGGTGTAGGCCTAGCCAAGCTCCTTCGGTAGGTCTGATTTTCAGAAACCACAGCCACATTCTTGTGAGATTTTTGAGAAGCTGAAATGCTTTTTAGTCAATTTTTGTAGGTTGTGTATGAGTTTCATTAATGTAGCAGAAGTGTAGTAGCAGAAGTGTAGTAGTAGAAGTGAAATTTGTACATACGCGATATTTTTTATGATAAAGTTATCAAATAACCCTTTTTTTCAGCTTGTATTGCTATGACAGTATAGTGTCATTGAAGATTTTTTCTTTTTGCAGGAAGCGATTTGGAAAGAACAATGTAATTCTTTCTGATATCAGAAAGCCCCCAAATCATGTTTACCACAGTGGTAAGTTTACAGTTTTTTTGTTTTTATTTATAATATTTTAATTCCCTACTGACACTGCCACACAGGGATCCAGGTGTTATTATGTAATTAATTCTGTAATTCTGGATTTCTAGGTCCCTTTATGTATTCTGATGTACTGGACTACAAGAATTTACGTGAGATTGTTGTGAACAATCGTATAACGTGGATAGTGCACTACAGCGCCCTCCTGAGTGCAGTTGGCGAAGCAAACGTGACTCTTGCTCGTGATGTCAACATCACCGGTAAGCGACAATGACAAAATTCAGTGCAGAAGTCAGGAGAACACAGATTGGCTTATTTCTCTTCTACTTGGGCTTCCTCTTTGTAAGGACTGCACAATGTCTTGGACGTTGCGGCAGAACATGGTGTCCGGCTCTTCATCCCCAGCACCATTGGTGCCTTTGGCCCCACATCTCCGCGTGACTCCACCCCGGACCTGTGCATTCAGCGCCCACGAACCATTTACGGGGTGTCCAAGGTTCATGCTGAGCTGATGGGAGAGGTACACCCTTATTCACCCACCATTTTATTTTGGGATTCTAAATATTTCATAGTTATACTAAATATTTCAAGGCTAGCATTTAGGCTTTGAGGCAAGTTGTCCAAAATGCTGATTGAAACTGATATGCACCTCCAGGTGCATGTTCAAATCCTAGCAAATTTTTATTTTCTTTTTGGCAGTATTACCACCACAGATATGGCCTTGACTTCCGTTGTCTCAGGTATCCAGGCATCATTTCAGCAGACTCACAGCCTGGAGGAGGAACCACAGGTTACCTTTCCAGTTTTGATTATTGCTCTCTGTACAGCTGTGGGCTTTTTAGCATTTTTTTAGTGTGCTACGGACCTGCCTTCACTGTGATCACTCGCTCTCCTCAGACTATGCTGTCCAGATGTTTCACGATGCCGTGAAAACTGGGAAGTTTGTGTGTAACCTGAAACCTGACACGCGCCTGCCCATGATGTTCATTGATGACTGTCTGCGAGCCACCCTGGAGGTGATGGACATCCCTGCTGAGATGCTAACCATGCGTACCTACAACATCAATGCCATGAGCTTCAGTCCCGAGGAGCTGGCCTGCGAGGTGCAGAAACACATGCCTGACCTGCAGATTACTTATGACATCGACCCAGTCAGACAGGCCATCGGTAAGAGCCTAAGGGTGCCAGATGACAGTCCTCATGCTTATTTAATGCCAGAGATAGGACAGAGATGAGGTAACAAACTCATCACAAAAAACACATTTGATTATGTAAATTAATTCTGATTAATTCTAATTTTGATTTTCTTCTGCTTAGCTGACAGTTGGCCTAAGAAATTTGAAGACAACAATGCAAGGAAAGACTGGGGTTGGAAGCATGAATATAACTTGCCAGAACTTGTCCAGGCAATGCTAAACTTCATTAGCTTGGACTCAAGAGCAGCAAATGCTAACTGAACGCTTTTACCTAGCCTTTTCATAGTTGCATATTGGTTAAAAATATATGTATTCTCAGGTATACTGGACATTATGGAAAGTAGCCTGTCTCTAAAGTGCACCAGGTAGATCCAACCATAGGAAAAGCATACAGCTGTTAGCTGCTCATCATACTGTTTTGTGAAGCCTGTAGGGATGGGTACTGAATTCCAGCACAGTAGTTTCAGGGTCCTTTAAAACTCAGGCCCCATCTTTGTAACACTGATTTATGGACAGTGTATTCAAGTTGGCCATTTTTCATGCAAGTGCTAGTTGGTGAGAAAAAAGCAGAAAAAATAACAAGACCGTTCAAAGAAAACTGAGGAGACAAGCATGTTACAGAACCCCACATGCACACAAAGTCCTGCATGCAGCCATTTTTCATGAACTTGTTTTACCTGTTAAGACTGTCGCTACAATCTTAACATTGTTAAGCCTTGAGGTTCAGCGTAAATAACACAAAATAGACTGGAACTGCTTTGTTTTGACAATGCATAAAACAAGTGGAACAAAATACAAACCACAAACGAAACCTATTGATGCCACCTTGGGAGATCCACCTTCTTTATAGAGCAGTCAGGGTTTGCTTGATGCATTCACATCAGAAAGAAGAAAATCACCAGCCCAAGACCCCTTGAAACTCTGAAACAGCCCATGTGAAAACGCCAATAATTACACTGGATTTGTCGCATGCAATCCCCCCTATCCAAATGTTTTCAGAATTTCAATATCACCCATAGGTTTTTGTTTGCGTGTTTTGTTTTTTTAAAATACTTGAATATGATTACGTGTAGTATGGAAAAGCAGAACCAAGAAAAGTGGAGACTCTATGTTAACAGATTACTGCTAGACACAGAAGAAGGATGTTCCTGAGGCCAAAAATGCAAAAAATCATACACCTGTACATTTTAGACTTTTGGGATATTGTGTGGTACTGAGATGTGCAGCGAAGGAGTGCCCCAGTGATATTCCACCTCAATAAACAACATAAGCCTGCAGTCATTCCCAAGTGATTGTGAGACTGTGTATTCCAATGTTTCTTAGGTATTCTATGAAGGAATTCTGCTGCACCACAGCTTTTTAGACCTATTTAGACCTGTCCTGGCTGACACCTCACAAAGGGCTTGTTTATTACCTGATGAGTTGAAAAACTGATGTGTTGGTGTGTGTGTGAAAAGAAATAACTCTTAAAATACGCCAGCTCTACGGCCAAGATTAGCGTGCACAATTCCTGGCTGTGGTAAAGAAATCCTTAGTTTATAAATCTTGAGAAACTGAAATATGAAACCTTTAAATGGTACCCATTCCTGGTCTGAATGCTGAGGTCGAAAAGGAAAGATGTTATTGATTTGTGTTATTTTATTTGTTTTATGTTCCATTTTCTCAATTAACAAAGATAAGGTCATATGCATGGGTTTGTTAGTGTAGACCTAATATTTACCACACCCTTTCCACAAAAGGTATCCTTAAATACTTGACATTTTATAGTTACTTGATATTTTTGTGTCATCTTTGTACAGTTATTTTGGTATATTTTTTCAGGTTAATGTTTTACAAAAGCATTGTTTTTGTGGAGTTGTTATTAACGCACACTTGTGACATTTTGCTATTACCTGTTTGCTATTTATTACAACATATGTATGCATTATTGAAAGACTATATGTCTTTTAGCTTTATCAAATGCACTTGCTTACAGTTTTGCACAACTCTGTCCCAGGTAAACACTTTAGATAAGGACCACTCCTTGTCTATAGATGTGATTTACAGTATATTTTTCTAAAACAGAATGATGTCTTTTCTGTTTATTTCTGTTAGTCATTAAAGATTTTGCCTTATATATTATGTAACTACAACATCCTGGAATGATTCTTAGACTCGTGCCTCAGTGCTTTAATACTTTGTCTAATATGGGCTTTTCAAGCAGGTCCTATTCATATATGTAGTGCTTTCACTTAGCAATTGCTAAGTGAAAGCTTAATATCCAAGTGTAGCTGAGCAAGTGCGAAAGTGGGATTCAAAATTCAATGATTTTCAAAAATGTTCTCTAAATATTGCGATGCTCCTTGCTGACCTCATTTCTAATTTGGTTTTGAGGAATTCGATGTAGACAGCTTCTTAAAGAACCACAATACATTTGAAGAGTGTACTGGTCCCAGAAGTGAACTTTGCCTCAATTTTAGGTCCAGCAGCTCCTGTATAGCTTTGATTTCCTGCATCAGAATATCCTTTACTGCATCTCCTTGTGCCTGCAAGAAGGCATGTACTATGTTTTCCATTGCCTAAAGGGAAGAGTCCCAGAAAAGGTCAGGAAGAGGATACAGAACACTTTCTCATCCTTGATGAAGTGCAAAATATTTGATCTCGCAGTCATTCTAAAATAAATATTCCAGTCCCCTGGGCAGATGAATTGTAGATGAAAGGCAATACTGAATTCTAAATAATTCAATTTATTACCAACTACTTAAAGCATGCCATCATTAAGACTAATAAACAAATGTAACAGTTTAATATTTATATGATAAATATATGATTTAGCCTAGCTTTTATGGATAATAAGAAGGAAGTGCTCCATTGCGAATTAAAGCATCACAAATAACTAATACAGGCTTATACAAAGAAGAATTTTTAATGTCTGAGATCAGTGTTTCTCAGCCCAGTCATTTGTCCCCAAAAGAGTGTGTGCATTTTGCCCAGCTCCCAATACATGTGGATGAAGCAAACAAGTACAATGAATACCTGGTGCAGAGATACTGAGAGCAAAAAAAATGCCTGGTGGGTACACTTGGCTTGCCTAGCCTAGCCTAAGTTGAGAAAACACAGTCCTATTCTATTTTTCACCAGCATTTAACCTTACACTGAATAGCATGTTATTGGCTGACCATTGAACACAATGTGTCTCTCCCTACACACCTTTACAGTAGTACTTTACAGTCATGAAGAGGTACATGCTTATTTACCTGTTTGCTTAGTCTGTCTTACAGTGAACTTTTTTTCCAAGACTGGCTTGTAGCTCAGCAGTCAGTTGTTCCTTGGCCTGCTCTTTGAGTCGGTGGATTTCTGACATTTTCTCAGCGTCTGCTGCCTTCAGTTCTCTTAAAACCTGCTGCTTCTCCATTGTGGCCACATCGGTTCCCTCACACAGTGGTAGCGGGCATGGTGGAGCACAGATCTCTAGGTGGGAATGGGTGTGTTTGAGGTTTATCTCTCCATTTAAAAAAGCCTGGTAAAGGCGATGGTGACAGACACAGGTCTCCATGATGAAGTCATGGAGGGCTTTCTGCTGAGCATGAGGGAGTGGCAGCTGGCACTGCACCAAGTGTCTCTGGATCAGGGAAATGACTTCAGATTTCTCCAGCCCTAGCACAGATACACAGATCCCAAAAGACACAAGTAACTGCAATATTCTGCATTTTCCACTAAAAACACTGTAGGGCTAACAAATTGTAAAGAAACTAACACCATGCCTTATTAAATTACATTTATTTCTGTTCCATGCTGAAAAAGGAATTGGATTGGTATGTCTTTCATGTGGAATTGAAAGCTGAAAGACTGACAGTTTGATTAACTTTCCTGTTTAAAATGTAGTATTTGGTGAATCTATTTGGGAAGTATTATCAGCTAAATGTCATCAATGTAAATGTATTAAATCGCAGTGTCTTACCTTTAAGATCATGGAGGAGCTCTTTAGTCATACTTGCTATTTGTGCCACTGCAGACCAGGGAAACCCACGCTGCACTGAATACATTACGTTCTCATAGACGAACTCTTGGTGCAAATAGTCTTTTGTCGGCCCCATCAGTTAGTTTCATTCCATTGAAAACAACTGTTCAATCGCAAAATTCCATTGTCTTTCTATAATCAAATAACGTATGATGACATGTAACGCAAAAATAAAATAATGGAACGCAGCTTATATGTTCGCTTTAAGAGTTCTGTGCATATTATAGGCTACCTTATCGGATTTAGTTTACTCATATCACTGCCTACGCTCTTGGAACTAGCCCACTGTTGAATACCTGCTTAGAAGAGCGATGAACTGGAACCGATGGCTATTTTCTGTTGACATGTTTACTAGGTTCAGCTGAACGGCACCAGTGTAAAGAGGTAAGAATATTTGTACAATACGATGAATCCCTACTACGATTTCCCGGTTTCCAGTAGGACATGACATGATGTGATGTGAATGCCTAAAGAGTACATGGTGTGAAACCTGTTGCAGGGTCGTTGCATTAGTTGCAACAAGGCTGTAGCAAGTAGTGTTAAGTATAATTTACGCGAACAATCAATATAGGCTTATCTAACAAAAGACTAGCCATATGATCAAACTGGTGTTGCGCAAGATTGGTTTATCGAGACAAGCATGTTTATAGCGGATAAACATCAGCTAAAACGGATGTCTTGCTCTACAAATCCTTCCTAGCCCTTTCCTTGTTGAATGGGCTAACCGTACTATCTAGCTAGGTTTGCTAGCCAGCTAACTCACCTCCCTTGTATGCTGTAAGCAAACGAGGATAAATTATTATTTGTAAAACGAACTGCAGAAAACTAATATGGGGGAAACACCAGTTAAGAACGTACTGTATGTAATTACCTCAAGCCCCTAATATCTCCTGCAACATGTTCATTGTAAAGAGCCCATTTCTTTGAGAACGAACCATGCTGTTGTTAGGGAAATAATCGTTACTAGGGGGACACGCACCCAACGGCTACCTAGTCGTGGATAAATGGATAGATAAATGAATGTAGACATGATTGATATTTAATATACTAGTTGCAGTTTCACGTGTAAAGCCTTATATGTGACATATGTACAGTTCCTTGACCGGTTA
This sequence comes from Electrophorus electricus, assembly GCF_041902795.1. Taxonomy (NCBI): domain Eukaryota; kingdom Metazoa; phylum Chordata; class Actinopteri; order Gymnotiformes; family Gymnotidae; genus Electrophorus; species Electrophorus electricus. Next base: position 21,961,148 of record NC_137506.1, read on the forward strand.
AATCGCTTTAGATTATGTTTTACGACAGATAACACCGGCGTGCTACAGAGGCCTAAAAATAACGGAACACTTCCACCCCTTCAAATTACTTTCAAGTAAATAAATACATCGTTTAGGAGCTTTTGAAATAAACAACCACAACAAGCCTTGCTCTGGGGAACCTAGAAGTTAATATATTTTTGCTCAGATGGTCAAACAGTACAATCATCTTTCATAGAGTCACCCCTGCTGTCTGTATGGCAGAAAAGGGATAAGGATTGGTAATTAGCATGATGAAAGGAATAGTGACAGAGTGTGTGGTGCACAATGCAACCATGGCCCCCCCCCCGGGTCTCTGGGGGTGCTGAGAGACACTCCACGTAGGAGGTGACACCATCCCAGAGCTCCTCCTTACCTGCTCATGTGAAAGATATTTTCAGAGTTTCTCAGTCTGCTAAGCTGGCCTGCTGGACCACATAGGCAGTGCCAAAAGTTTGAATGTTTTTTTTTTTTTTTTTTTAAGAACAGCACACAGAACAATGAATCATTGGCCACAGAGTAAGCTTCATATCTGTGCAATGCATTGTGGAGATTAGATAGAGAGGAGCAATATGGCTATGGAGAGCATTTGCATCCATCATTTGGATGATGACCAAAACGTCTCTGGGCCTTATCAAGTGAGGAGATGTAGAGAGTAATAAGTCATAATTAGAAACACAGTTTTCACATTGGGCACTGGGAATGTGCAGGAATAAACTGATCTTGAAACATTTGTGCACTGGAGCAGGCACAAGCCTGGTGGATAGTGTCACACTGAAGTAAAGCCTTTCAATGTCAAACTCAATAGGGCTGTTCTAAAATCCTGTAATCTAATTAGGATTTACACTTCTTGATCAGGTTGTTGTCAGACTGCTAAAGCATACTGTGTAGGTGGTGTCTCATTATGTGGTGTGATGTTGCTTAGAATTCTAAATGTTGTTTTATCTGAAAGTAATTTGTCTTCCATCTATTTTCACTGTTGAAGGTATCATTATTAAATACTGCATATGTACCATTTAATGGTTCTCTCAGTATTACCATTATTTGCTCTATTGGTTGTAATCCCCCTCTATTGTCTATTATTGCTGAATGTGTCAGGTATCATTGTAACCTGGGGGAAAAAATTGTTGTACACACATGTGTAATGACAATGAAGTGGGGTATGACTTTAAAGTTTCTGTCCATATAGAACAGCACTGAACCTTGGCATTATTGGTATCATTTGTGTCACTGGTAGTCTTTAAGTCCAAGAAATGAAGTTAGCCCTGCTCTGCTCATTTTAGTGTATTCTATGATGTTATATCCCTTGAGAACTTGTTTTGCTATTCATGTTGCTGTTCAGCAAACGGCTTCTGGTCTTTAAAAAGGCTTTTGTGTGTCGGACAGAGCTTCGTAGCACACTGATCCCAGTAATCTCACAAGTACCAACTGAATTTCTAACAGCAGAGAAAATGGAAGAGAGCAGTCTTTTGTAACAGATTAAGTTTATAAATAATTTGCTTTACCTGTGAAACTTATGTAAGTGGGGATGTTTGTTCATTTTTTTCATAGATTAAGGTTTATGTTTGTGTTTGGGTAAGTGTATATGTACTTATAAATACCTCATTAGAAGCTTTCACAAATACCAATCCTTATCCCTTTTCATCTGAATTTTTCATTTATTTATGTTTTGTGAATTATGACAAAAAAAACCAAAATGATGTATACAGGTTATTCAGTTTATTACTAAAAACCATGACAAACTGATTCAGTAGCTATTGACAGTGTTGATACATAATCATAATGAATAGTGTTCATATGATGAACAGAAGTTTATTTAAAAGAACAGTAACCTGCATCCCTTTTGAAAGCAAAGCGTTTCACTAAGATAACAGAGGATTACTTTATTTAAGAGTGCTGAGGATGTTCAGACTTTGCTATAATAAGACCCAGTCTTGGCAGGGTAGGATTAATAGTAGTACATCCCATACACATTGTGAAAAGCTATACAATCCTACATGTACAAGCAATTGCAGTATAATACTTACAATATATACTTAAATATTATTTACAAACACATCCTGTAAAGTTAAATCTTTCTTTCTTTCTTTTTGTTTTTTAATTTAAACTCTAAATATTAATCAACTAATTTCATTGATGCTATCCTGTATAGGTTTAATTCTAATGAAATTACAAAGTATAAAGCTCATGTTGTTTAGGTTCAAATAGAATTTCATGCAATTTTTCACTATATCAGTAGATGATGTTTTTGATTTAATGTTGTGACAGGGTTTTTATGAACTGTACTTGTGTGTGTGATGTTAGGAGGCTAAGCAGGATGCTGGAAGGAGTAATGTTAAACAATCACATATTTATTTGTACATATCACAACAAAAACGTAGCACGCAGACCATCATGGTCAAACACTCAACACAAACGCGTAAACGATAGACTTAAATACATGTATGCTAATGACACAATAAGGAGCAGGTGTGAGACACAAGGAGGGTGTGGTCACTTTAACGAACACATGCACACATACACACACACACACACACACACACACACAGAGGCGTTCGGGGGGAGGGGCCGTACCGTGACAGAGCCCCTCCCCAACGGCGCGACTCCCGGGATGCCAGCTTATCTCAGCTTAGCTGAGACCAACACCATATGGCGAGGAAGAAGGACCGAATGATCCAACATGGTCCAGTGCGAGCAAGACAGAAGGGGGAAGGACAGGCACCAAGACGACAACAGAAACAGGCACAGACACCAAAGGGGACAAAATGACTGGTACAAACAATGTGACAGGGACAGACACAGTGACTGGGACGGATACAACATTATTTAACAAGTTAGCGAGTCCAGGGAAGCCGGTGAGAGCCCTGGGCTGTTCCCCATTTGTTGGCTTGGCTGCAGTCCAACCCGCCTGCGGGGAATCGCCCCTCGCCAATTTGGGAGGCGGCAACCTTTGCTGTCCCTCGCCTGTCTCTGGAGTGGGCACTGGTATCGCCTCCTTCCTGCCTCTACGAGGCTTTGGTACGAGTGCAAGATTTCCGGGGCTATGTGCCCTAGCGAAGGGAGTTCTCTCCTTAAACGAGGAGGTGGATAGAGATGATGGTGATGCATATTTCCTAAAACAAAATATCAATTTACTAACTGATTTGAGTTGGTTAATTTAATGAGTAATGTATTATGCAACAGCACGATAATATAAATATTATTATTAATAAAATATTTATTATAAACACCTTGTAAATTCACCAGGTCATGTTTTTTCCTTATTTCTTCTAGATATGATTATTTGCCAGTTTGATTGGTCCTTACCTGTCGCCGTTGAAAATTTGAAATAAAACCCAAATAAGTAAATCATCATAGCTTAAGGTATTTTCTAGCTTTTGGCTAGGTCATTAGAGGTCTCGATCTGGCACCTGTAAAGATGCTTTGAGACAATATTGTTAAAAGTGCTATAGAATCCAAATGTAATGGAATTGAACTTCTATTCTTGTACATATATAGAATAGAATATATATTTCTCCATGCACCCCTGTTTTCTTTTTTCTCAGTTTGGACAGAGCACTTTCAACCATTTCACTGCAAGTTGTACTGTGTATGACCTTGTATGTGACAAATCAAACTTGAACTTGAACTAATGTTAAGTTGGCAATTAAATGCTAATAAGCAAATAGGATTTACATCAGTTTGTATATGTGACATCATAAAGAGGAGCAAAGTGCAATGTGGTCTTTATTAATGCTAAAAGAAAATACACAAAAGAAGGACAAATTATAAACAATAAGAAGAAATTAATCTTGCAGCTTTGGGAAGACTTGTCAGGTGCAATGTGAAGCACTGAAGAGGTGTGGTTGATTAAACAGAGAAACAAGTAGGTGTATGTCATTGTAGTCAGTAAACTGGTGACTGGAAGTGGGGAAGGGAGTGAGAACTGCTGCGGGATGTGTGTATGGGTGAGGGGGCGTGTCCCTTTAGCCAGGTGCTGCCCAACCCATGACAGTAAAAAGAGTTACTGCTTGATCCTTAGATGGTAGACCTTTTGTTCACGAAAACCTTATGTAACATTGACCTACTTATTTCCATTTTGCTGCAGTTCAGATTTCAAACATATTCCCCTCCTGCAGGCTTACATATTAATGGATATGGTTACAGCATGGATAGATGCAGCAGAGAAAATCTCAACGAGGTGTTAATGATATTGCCCAAATCTCCTTCCCTTACAGTCTGTTCTGAGAAACATGCAGGAAGCAGGCTCCTCCAGCACAAGCTCACTTTTTAGGAATGACCCTCAATGCCCGGCATCAATCATCTCCGGTGTGACCACCTCCTGTCCGGTCAAGAGGATCACCTTCTTCAGGAGTGGGGATGCCCAGTTTAATGGCGTCAGGATGGCCATCCACACCCGCAACTTTAAATGCTTCGATGCCTTGCTGGATGACCTCTCACAGAAGGTACCATTGCCATTTGGTGTGCGGACCATCACCACACCTAGAGGCACCCATGCCATCCGACGCTTGGAGCAGCTCAAGGATGGAGGCTGTTACATTTGTTCTGACCGCCGCTATGTTAAGCCAGTGAATGTGGAGGCAGCTGGGAGACGGCCCACCATATGGCTCAAGAGCGATACACACAACAGCTGGAAGAAGCCCACCCGACCTGAGGAGCCCCCTGTGGCACATTCTGGACTGCAGTACCACTGGCACCCAAAGAGGATCATACTGGTGAGGAACACGGACCCTGCAATGAGAAGGTCAATCACCTTAAGCAGGAGGATGGCCCAAAGCCTCCGCATGTTCATGGACGATGTTTCCAAGGTCATGCAGTGCCAAGTCAGAAAGCTGTACACGCTGGATGGACGGAAGGTCATTTCACTTTCAGACAAATCTGAATTAACATTATGTAAACTTGTTTGAACATAATTTTATTGTTACTAATAAAAGCAGTGTTATCAAATAAAGAGACAGCAATAACTTTGGTGATCTTTTGTAAGAATAAGATCTAGCAGTCATATATATGTTAAGTGGGTTGCAATATTGTGATAGGTTTTATTACTCAGCGGAAGTTAATTTAAATATCAGCAGCATTTTTATTCATGCAGGTTGACACCACAACTGTGACTTTTTAAAAACTGTTTTAAAGTTATGTTTATCAGCTATGCAAACACATTTCCTGTGAAAACAAATGAACAAATGACCTTGTTTTTATCCCCTCATGCACCCTCAGATTAAACATTAAAGATATTACTAGAAAATATCAATAGTTGGATTCACCTACATTTACCACACTGAATGTAGAAGTATAAAGAAAGAATAGATTGCACACAGCAGATTCATTGCTTAAAATGTGTATTAATTGAATAGATTTGTGTCAAATTACTGTAAAGCTTGTTCTCTGACTGTATAAATTGGCCCCAACAGATTGACAGTATTCAAAGTCTGATGCGGTGCCCCAGCGTGCTGGTGTGTGTGGGCAAGGAGTCCTTCAATTTTCTGCTGCCTGAGACCCTGGAGATGCCTGCCAAGGACAAAATGCCTGGGATGAGCACACAGTCTCGCTTCAGTGACTGTAGTGAGGGCCAGAAGAGCAAGAGAAATGGTACAGCCTGACTGTTTGGTTCATTGTGATGATGTTACACTGAATTCCTGAAGAGAATGTTGGAGGAAACATTGTTTTTAACAATAATACAAATACCAGTCAAATACCCCAGATTTCTCTTTCAATCGTGATTACAAATAGTTTATAAATAAGTTATGATTTACATTTTAATATATTTTAGTTTCAGTAATTTCTTGATGGTGGAATAAGCAAATATATAGATCAGAAGTAGCTGTTTAAAATATGTCAGGTAGAAGAAAATGGACATGTACAGAGTGTGTTAAAAACATATTATTATCTTATTATGATTTATCATACTCTATTTGCAGTGAATTTTGGGCTTGAGACCAAGAAAAGCATCATTCATCCAAGATCAGATTCTAGTAATAAATCCACAAGGTTCTCACTCTCCTCTGGAAAATCTTACCAAAGTGGATTATGTGCAATCCCAGGGCAATCTGCTTGTGTCAGCACTTGCCCCTACACAAAGGAAGGCATACTGAATGATGATACTGAAAAAGGAATACTTGTTAACAAAGATGGTAGCCTGTCTGTGGAAATGAAAGTTCGCTTCCGGCTAGTCAATGACGAAACCCTTCATTGGTCCACCAAAATCAAGAAATCAGCAGCACCACTGAATAAAACTAGCCCTGTGAAGGAGGGAGATCCTCATAATCTTCAAGACAAACTTGAATACTCTGATCTAGAGTCGAGCTCAGCATGTGAGGTTGATGATGGTGAGGAGGAATTCATTCCAAAGCGCCATCAAAAGCACCTAGATGAATCTTGCTGTCAAAACTGCAACAACCACTGCCAGGAGTATGATATTTGGAAAAGCCCCATGGACAATGGAGGAGGGAAGTCATCTAGCTGTAGTGGCTCAGCCTGCAAAATCAAGCACAAAAAAGCATTGGTGAATAGTGTACACACACTCTCCAGGTCCAGCGAAGAGTATATTCAGCATGTTGTACATAATGCATCATGCTTTCAACAGACTGTTGATGAAAGGGAAAGGTGTGTTCAGTATTGTTCAGTAAGTCGCTCTTGTAGCCGGAGTGAGGTATCAACTGCTGCTACAAAATTAAAAAGTCAAAGAACTACTGAGGACACATATAAGAGTGATGTTGGATATAAATGTCGCTGTGATGCTGACAGAGAACCAAATACTGCAGATTTTCATGACTCATTCTATGATCCTGATAGTTTTGAATTCACAAACGTAACAAAATATTACCCCAATTCTGCAGTCAGCAATTCATCCAAAGTATTTGAGTCACTCAAAGAGGGTAGGTGTGATGATAACCTTACACCAAGTGAATCGAGAACCTGTGAATGGCTTCAGAATGAGAACCTTGGACAGTGTGTACACTACAAAATCAGTCAGGCTTCAGAAAACGTATGTTTATCCCCCCGGCCACCCAGCAATGCCTCAAGCTGCTCTGTTCATACCTCAAATCACAAAAAGTACAGAAATGTGCATCCATTACGAGAAATGCCACACCAGTGGAAGGATTGTGCAGGCACTTATAGTACAGAGAGTGCCAGATGTACAGTTTCCAAAGTGTCCTCACAATCTCAGTCTTGTCACTGTGGAGCGACATCGCCAAGGTTAATGATATCTGGAATGCACATTAGTTTTCGAGAAAGTGCTCAGGTTGTAATGTGTAGGGGCAACAATGTATGTAATGAACCTAGAACTAGCACAAACTACCCTAGGGCAGCAGTATTAGATGTATGTGGTGCTGAGGAGGTACAATCAGAGGAAACAGAGTGTGACAATAGATTCATGAGTACCCTGTCAGCAAACACAGGTGTTTTCTCAGGACAATCTACAAAGTCCACTGTATATCCATGTTGCAGTGGATGTAAAAATGCAAATGCTGCTGAATCAAGACTACCTGAACATGCTCAGCACACACAGGCTCAGAAAACTAAAGATGTTGAGGTTATGTTACTTGGTGGCAGGTCACCTAAGTCACACAGATCTGGAGCATTTGTAAACCATACACATTGTGTACCACAAAGAGCTTCTCTTGTTTTAGATATACCTGAGAATGGTGCACAAAATAATGTTGCAAAGCCACCAGGCATACAGGGTCACGGTGAAAGTGTACTGTCTGTTTTGTCAAAACAATGCAACAACTCAAATCAGATCGCAAGTGGCAGATCATCTGAGGCAGAATCCATGTGTTCTGAAAATGATGACATGACAAATGTTGAAGAAAAACCTAAACGTGCTAGGTCAGTGACATCAAACGCATCTGCAAAGTCAAGCACAAAGTGTATTTTACCAGATGGAGTATCAACATCAAGACAAGTAATTCAAAAACCTGATGAAGTTATCCAAAATGAGAGAGCAGTCAGTTTGTTGTCAGACAAATCAAATGGATCAGCTAGGTCCAGATCATTATGCAAGTCACACCATTCAAATACTGAATGGACAATAAAGACAGAATGTAATAACTTAGTAGATTTAAGCAAAACTTCAACTAAGATGATTACATCTCAAGATGTTGAATTAAAAAGAACACATAGACCTGTTTTTGCAGCTAATAATACACAAAGTGCAAATATCTTTCAAGAGCTGAGAATGGATGGTGCCATGTCAACCAAATCAAATTTCTCCTCCAAATCTGCCAAATCTCAGAAAGCTATCAAACCATCACCTACGGCACCAGACAAGACGTACAATAAAGTGCCTGTGGTAACCAAACGGGAAGGAGTAGCTAGTGTATTATTGGATAGCTCCAAAATATCCAGAACATCAAACACATTGTCGAAGAACAGGACACAGCACAATGTAACACAAGGAGAATTAAGTGAAACAGAAAATGTTGCTGCCCAAGTTTCTGAATGTGAGTCTAAAGGAAGAGTACTCAAAACACCCTGTCCTGAGAGATCTTACAGATCTCACAAACTGAACAACAACATTCCTGACACTCTGTCTAAGAACTGTGATGGATGTGTCCAGACAATGGAAAATGATCCCTTAGAGTACAAATCTGCAAAATCTCCAACTCAATGCCTACATGATAAGTTAGGTGAACTCTTAAGACTAACATCCACAGCATCTATCTCTCTTGGCCTTGATGAGGTATGCAAATGTGAAAACCTAAGTGAAGAGTCCATTAGCAGCATGTCACAAAATTTAGAGGAGGTAAAGTGTCTATCAGAGATACTGATACCTAAATCTGCTGTATCAGATCATTCCCCCAGCAGTTCAGAGAAGGCCAAAACATCCAGCTCTATGAGCTGTGCCCTCTCAGAGAAATTAAAAAAGTCTTTTTTGCAAGACCACTGCAAGAATCCTAAACATGCTTTTTCACTTACTTCAGCAGCTAAAAACAGAAGTGTCCTATCAACAAAATCAAAGGCAGAAAACACAGCAGGCTGCCAGTTATATGATAGCAGACATACTATGCTGTCTGGTCGGTCAGGTTCGTCGGATGTTTCATGCAGTAGCTCATCCTGCAGAGCCTCAAAGCCAAGTGAAAACAATTCATTTGTAAAAGGCAGCAAAGATGCTACTCAAGCGGTTGTTGGCAGCCAAAATGGTGATAAGGGTGAAACAGATATAGCTTCAGCCATATTGGAAAGGTTCTCAAAATGTAATAAAAATAAAACTGCCTCTGGAAAAGCTACAGCCACAAGCATGGCTAGGTCTAAGGATCAATGTGCTAAAAAAATCAAGAACTGTTCCTACCTGGAAATAAATGTATCCAAGAGAAAATCTGCTTGTAACATTGACAGCCGCAGTTTCCAGTCTCTTGCAATCTCCAAAGGAGACAAAAGAGTTTACAAGAAAGGAGGACAAACATCCAGGACAAATGCAGTGACCATGACTGATGTATCACAAAATAGTAAAGTAGCAAACAGAAATATGATGCCAACAACACCTCTTGGTTCCTCAAGTGACAGTGTTTTATCTCACACTCCATCTGCAACAGATCTGTTAGGGGAGAAGTCTTGCAATTCAATACCAGACAACAGAGCATCAAATAGATCATGCAAAAAATGCACCTTTGAAAAGGTGAGGAACGTTCATAAATACAAAAAGAGCAGCACATATAAAAAGAGGGAAAAAAGCCTCTCATCACAGAACAAGAATAAGGATCAGGGTTTAGAACTGATGCCATCTGATTTACCTAATGCATCTCCTGTAGAGGTTGTAAATGACTGGCTTAGAAAAATACCAGTTGATCACCCTATGTTTGAAATGGGGGTTGAATTTAATGTGCAGCACAATAAAGCAGCACCTGTTAATGCAGAGAAGAGTTTGCAAAAAGAAATAGGAGGAATATCTGAAAATGTAATGAAAATGAAAGAATTTCAAGAAATAGGGTGGCCTTCACGGAAAGTCACTGTCAAGCAGGACATCAGTGTCATGCGTGATGAAACACTGCCATGTAATGAGACATCTCAAATGGTTGCAGTCAACACTAATTCCAGTGCTCCTGAAAAATTAACCAAGAGAGCGACTTTACCTAAATGCTGTCAATCCTCAGTACAGGTCATGAAGGTTCTGATAAGTCCAAAACTGGACCGATGCAATAGTCTGCCTGAAATTTCACCCACATATGGCAAAAAATTAAGCACATCGGCCAAAGAACTACTAGACTGCCTTATTAATCATCAGTTAATTGACTCAAAAAATTACAAAGATGACAAATATAATGAAATATTAAGTATTTTCCAGTCACTATGGATTTTTGGACCCTCTGAAAGTGAGCAAGACAAGTGTAGAATAAAAGATAATAGCTTAGTAGATGATGAATATAACCCAAGGTCTTCATCAGGGATAGATGAAAGCAGTGGCTTTTTAGGGTCTGGAAGAGTTGGTGTATTTAGTGGGGTTCAGAAATCAGATACAGTCCAAAGTCGAATAACACCCATTGCTGAACAGGAGCCTTCACTGGTGATTCATGAAAACACGGTTGGTAAGGAGGTTGTACATGACTCTACTAGACCAGGAAACACAGATGGTTTATATGCCTCTTCACAACCTGTAACTCCAGACATTGCTAGGAGAATGCAGAGCAGTCCAGAAGAGGAAAAAATGGATGGGGAACAGCAAGACAATAAGGGCCTTCATGGAGAGGAGGTGATTCAAAGAGAAAGTCAGAAAGAAAGAAATGAAATGGCTACAACATTCTGTAAGAAGTGCTGCAGAAATTACAGGAATACCCTGAATACAGCAGTTGATAAAGGAACAGCTCAACCAGGAGATACTAATTCAGGAACATTCCCATTCATTCGGAGAGGTGCTTTAACAAAAAGAGTTTCACAAGATCCAGACTTAGTTTGGGTTTTGCGCTTGTTAAAGAAACTAGAAAAGCAATTCATGTCTCACTATGAAAATGCAGTGGAAGAGTTCAAAGTAAAGTGGGATTTAAATGCCAGTGGGATGCTAGATACAATAATTGGGGACCTAAAAGAAGAGGTTCATAAAAGAATACGGTCTAGTATAAATCGAGAGCTTCCGAAAATTCATAGTCGAGCAGGCAGGACAACAAAACCACCAATAAGTAGTCTGTATAGGGACTTTACTACTGAGACTGACGAACGGCGAAGACGGCTTAAAGTGCTGAGGAACAAATCGATCAATCCTTCCTTGTCAAGAAATGAGGAGATAAATTCTGTCTCTGGTACTGAGTTCAGGGACCAGCGCAACGAGGATGAGTACTGTCCATGTGACACATGTATGAGAAAGAAGACTGCATCTAGAGGGGTCCAACAAACTGAAGCTCAAAGCATAGCTCCAGTCATGATGGATTTTGATCTTAGAAAAATTCTGCAAAACAAGAAAGTCCTTTCTGTTAGTTGGCCTACAGATTCAATGCAAAAATATCCAAAAAAGGCTGTAATGTGCTTCCAAGTCCAAGAGAAGAATTTAGAAGTGGTTGATGAGGAGGCAGAAGTACAGCATGATATGAGAAGGCAGTCAGATGACTTGGGTAAAGCCAAGAAGGAGGAGAAAGCTGCTGCTGTTCAGACCAAAGAAAACTTAGAAGAGGAAGCAGTTGTGGCTTCTGAGAATTGGAGTGCAGATGTAGGGGTAAATGATGATGAAGGAAAAGCAGTAGAAGAAAAACACCTTGGTGATGGGAAGGGGAATGGAGAGGAGTACTCCACAGGGCAAGCAGGAGGGGAGGGAAGGGAGGAGGTGGAAATTAAAACAGGGAGAGGGAAACCTGAAGAGGGAAAGGCTGAGGTGGATAATGGCACAAATGACCAGGGGAAAGGATCAAAGAACAAAGAGGCTGCTTCAGATGCTGATGAAGTGGCAGAGAGAGAAGCCAAACAAACAGAAACAGTAACACAATGAGGTAGACCAGGAGAAGAAGAGGCCACAAAGGACCAGGATCCACTTGACAAAAAAACTGGAATTGTAGAGGGAGGCGAGCCAGCGGACAAGGGAGAAACAACTGAAGAAGGTAAAATGGTAAGAGGAGAAGTGGAGAAGAAAAAAGTAAAGGTGAATGAGGAGAAAATAAAGCAGAAGAATGTGAGGTGGCAGAGGAATCCCATCAAACAGTTGAATCCCAACCATGATCAGTGGAGTATTCCAAGGTATCTGACAGTACAAGCAAAGCTAAAGGATATTTGTAGATTTTATGGAAATCTCCAATTATGCAGCAGAAATGGTCTTCTAAAAATAATTCTCTGTAAAAGAGACTGATTAGTGTGGCAATAAAGAGGAAATATGGAGTGAGGTCTTTGAAAGGCAATTTTCACATAATAGGAGGAATAGCTCTCCAATAAGGTTCAGTAAACAAAGACATTGGTAAAATTATGTGTATATTTACACTGTATAGATGACTATGGTTAACTCTTTTTATTAAAACAGTTTAATAAATAAACAAATAAATAACTACATAACACGAATCTTTTAAATCACATAAAATTAGAAATAAATTTGGTTGATATTGACATCTTTCAAACAGTACACAACAGGACATTATACTATATATATATATATATATATATATATATATATATATATATATATACTTTCACAGACCCCATTATAATGGACATTTTAATTCCAGGATGTTCAAAATATGTTAAAATATTTACTATCATTTACATGATCTTTCCAACTCAAACATTAAATCATGTACAATCTGTAGAAAATTCAAGTTATTTCTGTAATTAGATAGATAGATAGATAGATAGATAGATAGATAGATAGATAGATAGATAGATAGATAACGTGCTACTACCCAATCTTTTAGTTTTTTCTATTGTTAGAGTAACTGAAGGTGCAGAGCCTAAGAGTGAAATTTGTAACTGCTGCTAAAGGAATATGAACCTCTAAGTATGAGTAAAACAACAAACATTTATGTTATTTCATGCTGTGTTCTTTACTAATTGCTGTAACCATGAGATTTTCTAATGCTGCCAGCTGGTTTTCTTGTATTCTGTTTTTCAATTTGAGCCCTCTTTTAATGCATGGTACTTAAAGCACTTGTCCAATATTTGTAGAATACTGTTACTCTTTCAATTTAATTTGATTAAACCAAAGTGGATACCACATTCTTTATTGGTGTCTCCATATGCATCAGGACATGCAGTAGTAGGTAGTATGTAATAGTATTTTGTGTGTTTGTGTCCAGACATGGAAACAGTACTATTTACATTATGCTAATCCTGATATTTTTGCAATGCAAGTAGAAGAAAGGATTAAGGCTAATCTGACTCTCAGTATGGGACAAGTATTATTTAACTGGCCAAAGACCCGTAAAACGTAGGGAGGCTGAAGTAAACAGCTGAGTTACATAACACCCCATAAATCATACAACCTACTGTAACATTGAGCGGTAAGGAGGCGGATGCATGCGCGGAGAAGGGCGAGATTATTCAGGGAAAATCCAGAATCAGAGTCGTTATAACGGTCCAGGGTCATATTACCAACACAGAGAGTACGTGAATACATGATTAGCAAAGAAAAACACATGAAGGCAAACGGGAAGCAGGCTATAACAAAAGACGCTAGGGAAAACTCGGGGCTAAGAAATACGAAAGCTAGGATAAACACAAAGGCACGGAGTACAAAGCAACATAACTATACGAAATAAACATTCAATGAACAGCCAAAACACAGAGCTCAAGACAGGGTGTAAATGCAGGAACTAAACGAGGGACAGGTGTTGAAAATCAAACAAGGGGAGGAGAAAACGAAACCATGGAACGGAACTAAAAAAAAAAAGACGGAAAACAGAAGATGGGAGGGACTGATCGTGACAACTACTACTACTAATAATAATGATTTTAAAAAGTATATCATTATACATATTTTTATTCATACAGTGGTTTACAACACAGTGGCAAAATAACACTAATGGAAAATTATTATTGTGGTGACCGTTCCTCTCAAGGTTTCTTCCTCATGCTCTAGGGAGTTTTCCCTTGCCACTGTTACCGTTGGCTTGCTCACTGCCTCTACTGAAAAAGTGACTGCCCTGCACCCTGCGTGTGAGCACTCACCTGCCAATTCTGTGTATTTTCCCTTCTTCCTTTCAAAGTCAGCCTCTATCCCTTCTTCCCATGGAACTGTCATCTTAGCCACAATACCATCTTGGTAGGGATAGACCAGAGGATGATATCCAGCCATAGAAAGGTGGTGGTGATCTCCACAGGAACTGGTGGTCAAGGTTGTCTCTTAGGTTCCACTTGCTTCCAGATGACAAGAGGGAACACTCACTCTTACTGCTATTATGTGCCTCACCCCTTGCTTAACAAAGTGGGTTCAGCCTCTCTGGTGAGGACCTCCACTGGGCTGGACTTCCAACCTGTGTGCCTCCAGGACTGCAGCTAGGTTACATAGGACCCAGTCGTGATTCCATCCATACTAGCCCTTATGTCAGTGTGGCTTTGCAGCCAGAATGCTTAGAATGTGATAGAATGTACTTAAAATCTGATAGAAATGGCTTATTTTAGCTCTGGTTTTTGGAGAGTCAACAGATATGAATATATATAGTTATATAGGTAGTTATATATTGTGTACTTCATTGCAAATTTTCCTACATTGTTTACTACACTGTGTCTGAGTATATATTTATTATGTTAATGATTTTGATCATGAAAGAAATGCAGTCAATTGATTGAAGTTGGCTTCTGACAGAAAATTTGGAATCTCTGTTTATCTCTTCATTGAGCCCTACTCAAGCTCTAAGACAGGCTCAGGAACCAGAGCCATTAACCTGTCCTGAAGCTCTGTGAAGCAAGGTCTCTCCTGAGGGTTGAAAATCCAGCACAGCAACATGATGTCATAGAGTGCTAAAGGGCAGTCTAGTGGTCGCTTCATCCTCTCTCCTCTCTGAATAGCCTGGATGCAGGCTGTTTTGTCTTGATCTGAATGCATAAAAAGTGCGCAGGGATTACAAATTCAATGCTGTGAAATCTTCCATTGTAGTTCACTCTGTTCTGTATGACTTTACCTGGATATGGATTATTTCCATATGTGATGATTTCAGTCAGGAGTACTCCAAAAGACCAGACATCGCACTTAGTTGTGTATTCCCTTCCATCAAAGATTTCTGGTGCCATCCATTTTACTGGAACTTTGACTGATGTTCAAGGAAATATTACTATTTCATTATATCTATGATGTTACAATGATTTATGTAGTAATAGCTATGGTTCTTACCAGAAGAAATATTCTGATCCATTTGAAAAGTAAATTGAGCTAGTCCAAAATCTGCTATCTTGCAGGACTGCATGTCAGTGAGCAAGATGTTATCTGCTCTCAGGTCTCTGTGAACTATATTCTTGCTCTCCAAGTATGCCATGCCTTCTGCAATCTGTCAATGTAAAGAAGTACAGAAACAAGGCAGACTAGTAAAACACACGACTTTCAAAATGTTTGATGGAGTCAATTATACATATTGTACTGGAAGTATCAATCAATATATCAATATATATACAACTAAATCCTGATACCTGCACTGCAAAGTCAATCATGAGTGAATACTCAATATCTTTCTTCTCTTTGTGATCTGAAATAAATTGACAAGGACAATGCTGATTATTTATGTACATATCTTTTATCTTACTTTTAGAGATAGGATCACTGCACTTACTGATGAGGTACTTCTTCAAACTGCCATTTTTCATGAGCTCGGTGATAATGCAGAAGGGCTCACTAATAGTGCACACAGCATACAGCTTCAGCAGACGCTCATGGTGAAGTTCCTTCATGATCTTTATTTCTGTATGTATCTCTGGACTGACAGCTGCAGGAAAGGTCAAAAGTGAATGATAAGTCAGGGATATTATGAGAATAAAGTGCTTCACATTTTAAAGGTATATGATCATATGCACATGAAAGCCTACCCTTCTCATTTTTGAACTGAAATTAACAACACATAGGTGATTTTTTTGTTACCTCGCAACTCTTTAATGGCTACATCTATCTTCTTGTCCCACACCCCTTGCCACACCTCAGCAAATTCCCCACTGCCAAGTTTCTTCACTTTGGTCAGCAGGCTTCTGTCCACCTCCCACTGTGCATCGACTGACAGACTGGGGAGGGTTGGTACGTCCAGCTGGAGACCAATCACAGTTAAGACTCATGCAGTATGCACAGAACAGTGGTCTTTAGCTCTGTTAAATGTGACAAATGGCACTTTGTCAAAAGTCACTACAGTACTTACCATGACGCATGGATGACTAAGGCGTGTACACAATCCATCCTGATGTTTGGAGTAGGATTGCACTAATTCAGACAGAGTCTTGAATGTTTTTTGAATAACAAGATAAAATCGCTGGTCAGTTTCCTGCTCCTTAATTCTGTAGTGCCTTGCATGAGGTTCATTCTTTACTGAAAAAAAGAAAAAGATGTGATTGTCAAGTTATACTAAAGGTGGTGTCCATCAGTAAAAAGTTAGGATACTAGGATTGGGGAGCATTTACCTGATAGGTAGAAATGATGGTTCTTTGAACTTCTCCACACAAGAAATGCACCTTCACTATTTTCTGGTCTCAGCAAACATCTCTTGGCTTCAATGCGAGTTTTGATGTTTTCAAAATACCATCTGTAAATACAATGATTGCTGTTATTTCCCATTAACTAGTGTAGCAAAGATAGATTATACCTTGTGGTTTAGTAAGGCAGTATCGTCTCACCTCCTGCCCAAGGACAGGAACCAGGACCCCTGTGGCCCAAGACGCCTAGCAACAACAACCATAAAACGGCACTAGCTGAGGGCTTATCACTCCTGCCTGACCCTCTGACTTTCTGTTCCTGTTTGTCAGGACATGCTAAATGTAGCAAATCCACAGATTGAAATGCAGGAACATTTTACCAGCTTGTTAAATGTCTTGAATTATGACTCTAAATTCCTTTAAACTTTAACTTACCAGTACAACCAAATTTTCTGTGCACACCCCAAGGACAAAAGGCATTTCCACACGAACCTACTTGCAAGAGCTATCAATATGTATAATAAATCTTTTCGTTTTCCATATTGCCACATGGTGAGGAGAAATGTCAATATACATGAACAAGTAATGAAGTGAATATGAAAAGAAAACAATGGACAAATGGTCATTATTATATCACACACACACACACACACACACACACACTTTATATATTGGTTATGTTTGATTGGTAATTTGTCCATTGTCTTCTTTTCTTATTCTCTTCATTACTTGTTCATTATTATTTTTCATTATTCACCATAATTATCTTCGTTACACGTTGCTTACTTCATGCTTATTGTTTACAAAATAGTTAACCTCTCCTAATTGTGCTTACTGGAAATCCTGTATGAATCAACTAGAAAAACTATATTAGTTAAAGAGTTTAACTTTCAAGTTAAAGTAGGAAAGAAATTACAGTGACTGTTTAATCGATTTACTTAAGTGTTTATGATACTTCACTGTTTGTAACCTTCATTCAAAGACTATGAGGTATGAAACTGTTCAAGAAATGTACGATTATTTTATTTTGTT
Source organism: Electrophorus electricus (assembly GCF_041902795.1). Lineage (NCBI taxonomy): Eukaryota > Metazoa > Chordata > Actinopteri > Gymnotiformes > Gymnotidae > Electrophorus > Electrophorus electricus. The sequence goes on from NC_137506.1 coordinate 21,978,713, forward strand.
CGTGGTGAAGCTCGTTAGAATGCTTTAATAAAGGAATTTCCCCCTATTGTTAAAAAAAAGGATATTAATATGGATGAACCCTGAACAGGCGCGTCCCGTCCCTTACCTGCTAGAAATGAGTTTTGATTAACTTTCAGTGGAAAGGTTTTGTAGAGTATAACTGTATAAACAGTCTATGGGAAGAACAAATATAGCTTATGTGACAAGAAACTAAGAAGTTTAGTTCTTCTCCCGAGAAACCAGGCCACAAGCCTCTCGCTAAGCATCTGAAAACAGACTCAAGTCTCATTTTGTTGGGTAGCTTATCTTTAAGTGCGTGTTCGTCGGTATTCGCGCATCACAACCAAAAGGTTGTGACCAATATTTTTCGGGATCAAGCAATCCCGTTTTTGTTTGAGGTGATTGAAACGTTTTCTCGTGCGGCAATCGAAAAACAAGAAAAGCCTAAAAACAAGAAAAAACAAACAAAAAAAATGAAAGCCTGCAGAACCGACCGACACCAAGACTCACGTTATATTATCTTCCGGAAAGAAGACAAACGGGGCCAACTTCTTGAATGAGTCATCTTCGGGAATCAAGAACAGCTGGGTCGTTTCATTGTCCAACGGCCACGCAGCATTGCAAACCAGAAACGCGAGAGAAACGACACTATATACGCTCACTGATCTAACTTGTGGAAGACATCTGATTACTTAATAAACACTTAGCTGCACGCTTGTTCAAAAGTGGTATTCCTAATTTCAAGTACACTAGAAATAACGCTGTCTAACTTGCGACTTTTATGAGTTAAGACAGAATTAAATTGATCATTAATGAAATGATAATTAAAATTAGTTTTCCCGGTAAGAGATAAACCTAACTAACTTGAGAAACCAGACAGGTAGGTACATTCCTCCTACTCCATTTTGCTCGGAGCAAACGTTTACGACTCAAACTTTATGCTAAAGTATAGGTTACATAGCCATATTGTCGAATGGTTTGAAAAATGTGATTCAATGGACAACAAACTCTACTTTAAACTTTTAGAAAAAACAGATTGTGATAGCACCCATAGCAGTGCAAATTACTGTATTCAACTGAATTGAATACATTGTACCCTGAATTATGGCATCAGATAAAAATAACCAACTCAATTGTATTTTTAACCACTGTCCAAATACTTACAGATTTGCCTCCAAACTAGTTACAGGTTTGACATAGTTTCGAGGTACATAGCCCTCCTCCTTAACAATTCCATTCTTGTCTTTCACTGTGTGTTTCTTTACATACAACCAATGCTGGGTCTCCTCAATCACCTCCAGAATATCCCCTCTGCTGAGCTTCAGATCCATCAGGGTATGACATTGGTAATTATAGAGTGATTTGTAGGCCCTATTTGTCTTGGCGGTCTCCTCATCTTCTTGTTCTGAACACAGCAAAGGACAGCTCTTACAGTAGCAGGTGCAGTTGCCCATCTTTGCCAGATGTTAGCTGTTATGTCATGACTACTTCACCATGTTAGCTGTTATGGCATGACTACTTGGAGGTGGTTGTAGAACTGGTTTGTGTAGGTTCCCAGCAGTTGGAAAGGAAGTAGTTTTTTATCACCATGCATGCAGAATTCCCTCTCAGGTAGCCTATTGTTTATTTGTGCTTTATTAAGCATCAAATACATTTTTAATGAGGTCAAGCTTTTTACAACTTTTACTAAAGCATAGCTGCACTTATACACCATAACAAACAAACATTCATTTTAATTAGAAATTATGTCCTAGTATGCCAGAACCAAGAACATGAGCAGTATCATCCTTGTGAGGTACTGAATTGTTTTTATTACACTATAAAAATATTCCAACCATTATTAGTTCTGCATTATAGCAACCCCAGACAAGCAGCCACTGCATTTCGAATTACAGGGAAAGCACCTAGGTGAGATCTAGCCTCAGCAAGTGTACAGCCAGACTGCAGCATCACCAGAGCAGTGGGAACTACCTGCAATTACAAACCCAGAACAGCCCACAGTGATGGAAGTGATTGCCTCTACTCATAAGTATCATTCTATGTACAGTTATCAGAGCTGGTGACAATAGCATGAGTCTTGCTGCTGATGCTTAATTTCAGAGATGTCATGAAACCTTTGTCACGGTCTGTGACTTTCTGTAAACACCTGGTTTCATTTGATGTTATACATGAGCTAACTCTTACCCTGTCCTTTTTGATAGCCACAAGTGTGTGATGTGTGACATCTGCTAAGATAATCTCATCAGTCAGCACCTCCACATCATAGATAGCTCTCAGCAGAGCCATTTTACATTGTGTATGGGTACTGCCTGTGAACCTCTGAAGATGAAAACATTAAATATAGAATTTACCATTTAAGTCTGACATGGAATTTGTTTTGTAATAATGCTGAACAGTTGATTGATTAACAGTCGTTAGATATGGAAATGACCATACCTGCAACATGTGAATGGCTCTTTTGTAGAGTTTGCTGTTAGATACTCTGAGGTCTATCATATAATTCCTGTACACTTTCCCCTTTAGGATATGAGCACCCGTGCTGATTGCATTTAGGCACCATTTGGAAGAAAGCTCTCAGTGCTGCTTCTATGTAATGAAGGGGATGACCATACTTTATTATTCCACATCACAGGACATGCATACACACACTAGTTCTGTCAGTTTTCAGTAGTTGTCTAGGCTTACCATTCGGACAGCACTCTGCTCGTGTAAAGATGAAGGCCATGTAATGGTCAGAATGGTTGTAAACATGCCCTGTATGTATCCCTGAAATTGTAGTATTGTGCAAATAATTTTATAAAAATGCTGTTTATATTTTATATTTTTCTAAGCTTAAATGACACAGATGTAATATGATATTTTTTCATGAAAGTGCAAAGAATTACACCAGCCAAGTTATTTTACTCACAGGAACACAGAGTCCCTGAAGATCATGGGTAAGTGCATGAAGGTTTGATGTGTTTTGCCTCACACACCTGGCCAACTCTGAAACCTCATTCATGTCATCTAAGTTTAAGAATCATGTGCATAGATAAAAAGTAGCTGTTGACACTGCAGTGATAATTGTAGAGTGATAATTATGTGATAGACATGAGTGTAGTATCTGCTCTGATTGCTGCCTACCATTCACAGTAAAGAGAAAGATCACCATGTCTTTATTGCTGAGGCTCGGTAGAATTGTGTTCACAAAATCCTTGTGGCCAATAATGAAATGTCGTCCCTCGACATGTTAAAGGATGTGAATTAGGAATGAGAGAGAGAGAAAGCAAAAGATAGAGAAAATAAGAGAAAAAAAATGCATTATAGGCAGTCTATTTCATACACAACATCCTGCTATGTTGTTATTATAGCTGAGCCCAAAGGCTCCTGCCTACCAAAGGTGACAGGTCTCCTTCTTTGTTCTTCATCTCACTGAAGCCCTTGCTAATAAAGCCTCTGATATCTTCAAAGGCTGGGCATATAAAAAAGGTAGCCGTGTTTAGGATTATATCATGAATATTACAATACAATGAAATATGTTAATTCTTTTTAATATATTTCTAAACCTCTAATGGAAGCTTTATCTATTTGTTATTTTTGTTGTACTATACAGCATTTATCAGTGGAAATACCTGCTCCAAATGTTGGACTGCATTCACTAGCATCAATAATTCCTATAATGCCAAGACTGTGCCATCCAAGGTAGCATACACGTCCTTCCTCTTGCAGACTGGGAACACAAAATCCTGGCTCTGCCTCATCCCATCAACTCTTAGAATAATATTCTTATTAATTTCTCCCATTTCTAAAAATGTACAGCTAAAATGTGCCAACCTGTATAGTTAAAGTATGCCCTGTATGTGAATACAAGTGACATAAAATATTTATGTGGGAAATTATTCAGAACGACAGCTGGAAACCAAAGCCTACCTCATTCCAGCTTGCTGAACCAGGGTTGCCAGCTTATCAATCTGTGAGTATGTGATTTCATGAACTTTCTCATTTATTTTGATTGAAGCCAAAACACCACTGTTTAACAAATACAGCAATAGATTAGCCGAAGGGAACAGGAAGAGACTAGTGCTGCAACATTTTTCATTGAGGATGTGACTAAAATATATACTCAGGTGTTATGGGTTGCTTGCTGTAAAGAGCTTCACATCCTGCCCAAAAAATTGTTTCCAGGAGTATTTTTGTGGCACTTCCTCCTTTCATTCTGGAAGAGCCACTAAGAGCCTCAGGCTTTAAGAAAATAAATATTATGAAAACACATTTTATTAGATCCAAAAAATTACTGATACAGTTGTCACTTAATGTTGAAAATCAGAAAGCCATTCTAAGATAGCTAACAGTTTTCTGATCAATACACTTGTCTACAGAGATTATTTGTTATATGTAGAATATACATTTAGATGCCACTAGGGGTGTTGCAAACCCATGTTTTTCATCTTATAGTAAATCATGTGTATGCTCACATTTAAATGTTCAAAAATCACATTCCGTTTAGAACAGAACCTATTGTTGTCAGTTTGAAAAGGCCATACCCCTACTACTGGATTGAGCAAATAGGCCTTTTGTTGGTTCTGCATTTCATTCATTCTCTCCACAACCTCCTTGAAGTGACATGGACAGTCTTGCATACGTTCAGTCCTATTAGCAGAGCAAAGCCAATGTAAGCTGTAATAGCAAAAACTCTTTTCCCTCCAACAGATTCATTTATCAAACACGAGTCCTGCTATTTTTCATCCCACACCTTATAACCATTGCTGTTTCAAACATATGCAATTATACATAGCACAGATAGCAACGGTGAGAAATTTACAGCTCTGCGGTTCCTCGGTTGTCTTAAACACAGTACGATGGGGCTGTTCTTCAGACAGAAAATTAAAGGAAAGAATCAGATCAGAATCATATTTTGAATAAACTTATAATACAGACATATGATTTGTAATTAGAAATTTCTGTTTGAAATTTCTGTTTTCAAAAAAAAGTATTGGGATTTCAAAGGCTAAATATACAGCCACTGGAGTGTAATGCAAAAAAGTATTGGGATTTCAAAGGCTAAATATATAGCCACTGGAGAGTAATGCACTCTCCAGTGGCTATATGTTTAGCCTTCGAAATCCCAATACTTTTTTTTTTGAAAACAGAAATTTCAATTACAATCATTTGTCTGTATTATAACAATACCAACAATACTAACAACTGGATAAAAACTACTTTGATAAGATTTGAATTAAATAATTAAATAATTTTGTCATAGGTACCTTGCCATGGATATGGGGTTAAAGCCAATCAGTACTGGAGTGAAGATATCCAATTTGTTCAGGCAAAGATTAAGCTGGCCTTCGACAAAAGGAGCCTGATGATATAATGATATAAAATAAATAAATAAACTTTGTCATAACCTTCATTAATCAAGCACAAGAAAAGAATGGTATTAGAAACAAAAGTTACTGTGCATAAATTAATATACAGTTGAAGGATATTGAAATATCAGTCATACAGACAAGCCACAGGATATTCCAATGAAGAGCACTTGCTTCTTGTCTGCACAAGCCTGCACTTTCCACAGGAAAACAAAGAAAATGATAGCAGAAAAACATTAGGTTAAACATTTTTTACCGGACTGAAAATGTTAAATACTTCAGTGCTGTTTCTTTATACTTTTTAATAAAGAGTGAGAGTGGTGTACTGCAGTGGTATACATTCACTGCTTTTTGCTCTCTCTGCTCTACCTCTCACCTTCTCCAGCATTAAAGCTCCCAGTGAGGGACTGTCCTCTGGAGTCTCCTGCGATGTCAGCAGCGCTCTTTAAAAAAACAAAGTGTTTAAATATTGGTCATGTTCCACTCTCAACCAATTCATCAAATGGACACCCCATGTTTACTTACTTGTCACCCCCAGCAATGATGTAAGAACATATTTCTTTTTGATGAAGAGCAGCAAGCCATCTGTTAAAGCATGTCTAAAGTGCAGCACGAGAGACACTTATGGACCAGTACAGAAAGTTAGTACCACAACAGACAGTGAAATGTCCGTCAGCCTAAACGTTCTCATTTTAATATCATATTTATACTTTTAAATGATCATTTGGGAAACAGTACATTGTTAATTAGTTTTTACCGCCAAAAGAAATGCAATACGGCCTGAGGTCCCACAGCCACTCAGAATGATCATACTGTCTTCTGGATCCTATTGCAATAAATCAATTAGAACCATTTTTCTATTGCTTTACTCTTCTAAACTTTGTAATTTCCACATACTTCAGATACAAAAGATGTCAGTTTAGCGGAATACATTTCAGCGACTCAAATAAAATACGATTAAAACAATATCCGTATACCTTGAGAATAGTTTCCACCCTCCTGGAAACATCCACCATCGTCTGTACTATAGAATAGCTGTTTAGTTTCTGTGAACATTAACAGCTCAATGTTTGGGAACATCAGTAAGTAATTATGCTTGTGATAATTTATTTGCCATTCGAGTGCATTGTGCAGTTTTAACACAAACCTGATAAATGGAATCCTTATGCAATGTTCTATGAAATATCTCTGCATCACATTTCTTTAGCATTTGTACAATTTCCTTAGGGTTTGCTCTGTCAATGTCTATGGTGATTGGATTAGGCTGCTCTGTGATTGGTAAGGAGGGTGTGTAACTAGACTGTATAGTGGAAAGACAAACCAAAATTATCAAATATCAAATGCAAGTATGTGAGAAAGTTTCTGTTTCTCAAGCCACAGTTTATGCATGCTCTATTCTTACCTCCCACTGTTGCATTTCCTCAGCCTTGTAGTCAAAGATTTGCATCCTCTTGACTGTGTTCAAAACTTGCAGCAGCTCTACAGACCCAAAGACTGGTCAAGCTGGTTATAGCCTAGTTCACTGTTTTTGGGAACAAAATAGTGTTACCTGAATGGACTTTGATACAGACTATAAAAGCCAGTTGCAACCAGGATATAATAGGTGGCCACTAACTTTACCTAATGTTACCTGGCTCATAATTACACACATAATGTTCATAACTGACACAGACTTATTAAACCTAAAATGTTACATTGTGAATTAATACATCACTGAACTATAACATTTATTTGGTGCTTTACTAAAACCTATCTGTCATGCTGCTTTCCAATATTTGTGAGTGAATCTGTATGCAAGGTATTTGTGTAAATGTTTAACCTGAATGAGAGGGTGATGTTATGGTAGGTTGCATAAATAGCACATTACCTCCTATAGGTCATGTGCCATCAACTCTGATTTATTGGTATTGTAGCTTTATTGCAAAAGAAGAACCAGGGAATGCCTGTTTTTGCTGAAGAACATATTTTTTCTTGCAAGTAGAAGTCTTTAAAAAGACACACACAGCAAACAAGCAGAAAAGGAAAATTGTAACTAACGGGAGGAATGTGTAACTTCTAGCCTGAGTGCCGTTGGGCGTGGCACAGGACACTCAGAGTCCCTCGACGGTGAGAGTGATGTTTATTTACATACAAAACAGACAGTAACAGTGGTACTCATATAACATTCACTGATAAGTCACACGAAACTGAAGACGATACACATAAACATTACATCTACACAGACATGCAACAATACAGGGCTACAATGACCAACGGGGATCATACGCTGACAGGGGTTTAAGTAGACAGACTAACATTTAACATGAATCCCTGTCTAGGTGTACACAATCCCGGGGGGGGGGGCACGTTGTGGCACGCGGCAGGCCGTACCACATGACTCGTGGGGGGGGAGCATTCTGTGACAGAATGTAACTGAAAAGACATATGAGGAGGGGAAAACATTTCTAAAAAGTAAAAAGGAACACGATTCACTGAACAAACATACACACATTTTTTAAAAATGTGTAACAGGTGGCTAGCAACACTAGTTGGTGGCTACTAAAGGGAGGCAGTAACCTGGCACTTTATCATCAGGAAGATCCAGTATCCGCTCCCCCTCATGAGTTCAGCTTTTAAGGTGCTACAGCTGGCATCCATTTTCATCAAACTTGACCTGTGCAGTGCCTACATTATATTAAATTACACACACACACACACACACACACACACACACACACTCAAATACATCTACACTAAGGTACATATAGACAAGATGGTTCTTGTAACAGGAGGCTCTGAACTCCACTTGGTGGCCACCAGAGGGAGAATATCTGGTGATGCCCTTTGGGTTGATGAATGCCCCAGCCATCTTGCAACATCTCATCAATGAGGTCTTGCAGCAGGCCATTCAAACATCTTGTGGTCTCCAAGGGTTGCCTGGGTATGGACCCCGCTAAACTATAGATGGTGGTGGAATGACCTTGCCCGATCTTAGTCTGCCTTGTGCAATGTTTCCTGGGTTATGCTAATTTGTATAGATGGTTTGTGCTACGTCCACTTCATATTGGACGTATCAAACACAGGTGTCATTTGATACCCTCAGTGCCAAACTTGTGGCTGGACAAGTTCTCCACCTTCTTAACCCTGAGCGCTTGTTCATCATGGAGGTCTGAGATAGATATGGGGAAGTACTCTTCCAGTGATCAGGTCATGATCACAAGCTCCACACCTGCATCTACTATTCCCACCTACTCTCTCCTGCTGAGAGAAATTATGATGTTGGAGACTGGGAGATTCTGGGAGTTAAACTGGCCCTGGAGGAGTGGTGGTACTGGCTGGAGGGGGCCAAGCATTTGCTCTTGGTCTGAACAGACCAGAAGAAATTGACATATATCCAGGAGACCAAGCAGCTGAACCCAAGGCAAGCTCGGTGGGCCTTATTCTTCAGCTACTTCAGCAGTTGCCTCACATAAGACACCAGCTCTTCCCACACACTGCACAGCAGATGATTATGCATCTGGAGGCTGTCCCAGTCAGCACAAAGTACTTTAGCAGTGAGCCTGTGCAGTAGCCACATCGGCCTAGCTTAGTATTTGACCCACTTGGAGCCATATGTGCTCACAGGAGAGCTTTTCATCTTCCTCCTTGGTGCAGTGGAACTCTTCACAGCTCCCAGTGTTAGGCCTTACTTGGAGCAATGACAGCCACAGCAGTACTCCTCTCAGCCCCATCTGCTCTCTCTTTGAAGTGAGCATAATACGTCATATTCTTCAGTGATGCAGGTGATGTCAAATCAAAATAACAAACAAATCGTCTATAAAACAAATTAAACTAAACCTAATCTATGGAAAAAGAAAATATAAACAAACACAGACAAAAGAAAGACAAAGCAAACCCTACAAATCCTGTTCATAATCTACACACTAGATACAAAAAAAACAAAACAAAACCCAAAATTGGTTTGTTGCTGATAGGACAACCAACTGCAGTAGTATGTCAGCCCTGACAAAAGAAAAGAGCATCTCCCCGTCTGCAGGTACAAGGGAACTTTTGAATCTCCTGCCATCAAGACCAGCTGATTGGTATTGAACACAACATCTTTGTAGCAATAGGGCAAACTTGACCCTGACCAACCTGTTTTCCTAGGTATGTGACTGTAGCCTTACCAAACTCACACTTAGCCTGATTAAAAAAAAACTTGATGCAGTCTATCAAAGACAGCATAAAGGGCCTTCAAAAAGATGTTGGCTCAACAAGATGAATGTACCACTATATCATCCAGATAAACCTCACAACACAAATCCCCTTTAGAATCTGAGTCATAGTGGCTGGTGTGTTTCAAAGACCAAAACCTGTAAAAGACTATATTGCAAAAAATCTAGTGTGACAAAGGCAGAAACTTCAAATGCATAAGAACTTAAAGCACATGCCAGTAGCTCTTGCGCAAATCCAGTTTTGAAACATACCTAGCACAGTCCACCTTATCAACACAATCCTTCATGCATGTCAAAGGAAATTATTCCAGTTATGTCACGGTATTGATTTTTCTATAGTCATTGCAAAAACTCACAGTGCCATCACACTTTGGCATTAGAAGGCAGGGGGAACTCCATGCTCTAAAGCTAGGGACAGCCAACAAATGATCAAGAAGATAATCAACCTACAGCATTACCTGTTGTTTATTTAGATTCACGCAATAAGTATGATGCTTTTTTGGGGTGTGTTCAAAAACATCAATGTTGTGATACAAAGCATGATTACGTGAAGAAATATTTAAAAAATAAAGCAGAACATGATAAATTAACTCAACAATGTATCTGAGAATACTCAGATAAATGAGACAAAAATTAATCTAAATCCAAAAATTTATCCAATGTCTCTGAATTCTGTAAACAGTCCTACACAGTTCAAAATATCATGTTCAAATGCCCCCACCCGCACCACCCCAATAACAGGAATGGCTTGAAATGGTGAAGGAGGAATAACTTGAGTTGAAATTTACAACATGATCTACAATACTTTGCCACATTTGATTTTAGCACAGTTTAGAAAAATGCAAAATATGTAATATAAGCATTAGACACAAAATATGATTCTAAGTTTTCATTACCCACAAGTGACCAGCAAAATCATGATCATGAGCCAGACTCAAACCTTGCTTGCAAAATTTTATAGGGGCAAGCTGGAAAATGATCTCCATTATAAATCTCTCAGAGTTGTTGATATCCATTCACGTATCAATAACTCACACTACTGGTTTTTCAGACAAACCTTCTTTATTCACTGCTGTAGCCCTGCAATGAAAAATGGAGGAATCTTTTTGCTGCTTGATACCCATTTGCATCCTCCCAACTGACAAGGTCAGAGTCAGTACCACAAGTGCTAGACAGCAATTGATCCATCTCAGCATAATGAACAATAAACAGCAACTGTTCACCTGCTAGAACATGGGAACCTGCTGAAGAAACACAAGTGAAGTCAGTTGGCACATCTACCGACAATCTAAAAATTTCCACCGCTGGGATGATGAAGACTAAGGTCACCACCACGAAAAAGAAAGCTATCAAAGATAAGTCACTTCCCTGAATGTAGAACCCTGTGCCCATGTTACAATGCAAGCAGAAAAAAATGATGGGAATTCTAAAGCAAGGCCATGGACTATTGCTTTTGAACCTGGGACTTTGGTACAGGGTCATCAGTAACCTCAGGAGAAGGCAGTACTCATCCACCAGCCAAGTCATTACCAACTATAAAGGAAACCCCCTTTACAGGCAACTGAGAGTGAACAGTGAATTTGGTCCTCCTCCTGACCCATTAACAGAACTGTTTCCCTTAGAATAAATGTCTCATATACAGGATCAACTGCTTGCCTATCTACAGAGATTATAGCTTTAGTAACCTGAACAAAACCAACAGCTTTAGGAGTATGATCTTTGGAAGACTGCATTTTAGTTTTTAATGCCAGGCAGCAATACAATGACTAAATTCATGATTGTCAGACTGAGGAGACCATTTAGAAGATTTAGAATTTGTATGCTTCTCTCTGGACTAGAGAAAAAAAAATCATTACAACACAATGCAGCTTGTGCTACAGTGGAAACATTTTGTTCATTTAAATGAACCACAATTTTATCTAGAAACAAATTCTTAAAATCCTCTAACAAAACTAATTTACACAGTTGCTCAAAATTTGTTACCTTGCTGGACTGAATCCATTTATCAAAGGGTTTGCATTTTCATGAGCAAGCTCTACAAAAACCTGATTGGTGTTTTTTAAGTGCAAATGAAATTTCTGACAATAAGCTTCAAGAGCTAATTCACATGCTCTCAAAACAGCAGCCTTTAATGTATCATAATCAATCATAATCTTCAGGAGACAATGCAGAGCAATCTTATATAGTTCTTGTCATAGTACAGCCCCTCCTCCCAAACGTCTCCCTGTGTGTGCGTGTGTGTGTTCGTTCATCTATATGGCCACACCCTCCCTGTGTTTCACATCTGCTCCTCATTGTGTGTTGTGAATGCGTGAGCATAAAAGTCTTTTGTTTAACCGTGAATATTGTCCGTGTTTGATCTTGTGATAGCCTGAGCGCTATGTTGTCTTTCGTGTGCATAAATAAACGTCATTGTGTGTCACATGGCTCGTCTGTGCATCCTACCAAGCCTCCCCTCATTACAGTTTTCCTAAGCAATCTACACTGCAACAGAAGAGGCCAAACATCCTTCAGCCAGCACAAAGCAACAGCAATGCGTTCAAAAGCACCAATGTATAAGTCTACTTCTGTCTCCCAAAAGGAGACAGCAGCATGTTGTCCCAGATAAAAGAAAAGAGCAGCTCCCTGTCTGCAGGTACAAGGGACCTTTTGAATCTTTTGCCATCAAGACCAGCCAATAAGGATTGAGCACAGGTGGAGCACCAAATGGCAGGTCTCCAAACAGTGACCACCTGAAAGCCATAAAAATAAGAGACAAAAAGTAACACAAACACTCCAAAAACACACCAGACGTATCATTCAACAGCTCCTTCTTCACACAGTAGTGTAGCATTCTGATTCAGTCATGTTCCAGGAAGCACACTGAGGGAGGCTGCACTTTTGTGAATGCAGACAGGTTTGTGTATTTTATAGCACAGAATACCTGCTCAAGACCAATGTATTGTGACATAAAAGTTGGGTACCAGTACATCATATAGGCAGATGATGTATCAGTTGTTACCCTTTCGCTTTGTCAGGATCAATGGTGCTTACCACGGTTGTTCAAGAGCCTGATGACTCACACACCCACCATCTCCCTCACTTGCAGCCTGTTTCTTAGTCAACAGAGGGTGGTGGGGATGGAGTCAAATTGGTGCAGCACCACCAGTGTTGATGGTGTGCTGCACTAAATCAGTCCATGTACAGTCTTTCTGCATCGCCTCAAAAATGTCACTATAATGGTGCAGAAACTGCCATAGCCTCTGTTTTTTCATGGTGGCTTCACCCATGAAAATCTGTGGTGCCTATGATTTGAAAATACACCCCACCCCCAGAGGTACCACAGCCGGCTCTGACGTTAGGTGATCACATCCCCCAGAGCTTCCCCTGTGGAAAACAAATGCCACACTGCCAAATGCCACACTTCTCTGCTAACCACTATGGACAGCTTCAATTGTCTCCTCTTTAAGCCCAGTTTTTCCTTCTTGAGGTTGAGCTTTGTCTGAGTTGCCCTGCAGGTTTACTGTATAAGCAGGAGTCAGGACTTGTTTACTTAGGCCCCCATCAGAACTAAGAGCCACTTCCTCCCTCTCATGTCAACTCAGCTGCCTGTGACAGACTTGAAGTGTTTCAGCACTAATTCTCCTTGCACAGCCTTCTGGAATGCTGGGGATGCCTGTCAAATCATCATGTTTATCTTATCCAATCTTCCTTTAGCCTCCGCCTCTCTGGAGCAGCGACCTGACCGACAATGCTGTCGGCACCTTCCCAAAACTTAGCTGGAGAGCCGTAGTCAATTCTGCCAGGTCATGTGGTTCTGGCAACAGATCCACAAGCACCTGCAGTGCATTCTCCTCTTCCGTCAACCATAGTTGCATTGCAGTGACAGCCTCTGTCTGTTCATGACATTGGGCAACCAGTCACAGTTTTGCAGAGCACAGATCCCAGGCAACCTCAACTTTGTAGAATGGTAAGCAGAGCCCTGCCATCTCCCTCTCATCAATCACCAGCCGGGCTCCGTTGTCAAGCATTGCCACAGTGACTCCCTTGCCATTTCCCAGAGTCATCCACCTCGCTCTCAGCTGGCTGCTCAGTACCACCTTCCTCCAGGCTATGTCTGCATTAGGTGATACTCTGATTGATTTCTTCTGCTCAAAAACAGCTCTTTTCTTGCAAGTAGAAGTAAAAAGAAACACAGCAAAACAAGTAGGAAAAGAAAATGGAAAGGAACATGGAAAACAGGGGAAGATAACAAAAAAGAGACATACAAGAGAATACCACATCTCTAAAATGCTAGTTTAACGAAAAAGGAAAGCAAATCATCCAACAAACACTAAGACACATTTTAAAAAAGCAACAATACAATAAGAAAAAACAAATAAGTCAGCAAGCACACAGCATCTTTGGAGTCCTCATTGTGCTCCTCTGGCTCTCTCATTGGCCCACACCCAAAGTCTGGTAGCAGCTACTACAGTACTCTTAAAAGATAGAGCACAGGGGAGACAAAGTGGGGATGGAAGAACTTGAGGCGCTGAATGCCATTTATTCGGTTATGGATGTATACGCATCTTTATTTTTATCATATAAATTCAGTATGATTTTAATTACTTGATGAAATTTCACAGCCCTGTGCATATGTACTTGCCTACATTAGAGTGTAGAAGAGTTCTTTCTAGGACCAAAATCATTAGTACTGCATGTAAAGCTCCATGTTTCAAGCAATCATGTCTGTTTTTCTTTTTTCGTTGCAACATTCGAAAAAGTTTTAATAAGGCTGATATGCTTCCTTTGTACAAGTTGCATGGTACCACGATACTAAGGGGAATGGTGGTGACTTAGGTCAGCTATTTTATGAAACAATGTATCAGAGCCTGACATTTAAGTTTCTGCAATAGAGTGGCTTTAAGTAAAAGAGTTTGTATTTAATATTTAAGTAGCGGAGCGTTGAAGGACTTGGAAGGGAAAGTGTATCTATAATTGCATTTATCATTTTTGTGCATCACATTGATTGCTCCATTATAATGCTAAAATCTATATGGGGTGTTAAACCATGTCTGATTTATGCATTATGAATCTTATTGCAAATTCAGCATTTGTGTTTTTATCCTTTTGTTTATTAGGCAGCTCTGAAATGGAACAGTCAGCGCCTATTGCAGCACAAGGAGGCATTAGTAAATTAACTTTACTCTGCTGGTCGTTGTGTTTGATTTACTGATGTTGAGTCTAGCGTGGTGGATCTGAGAAAGACCTTTTGTAGATAATATAAAGTCAATGATATTTAGTTACCAGTGTGACACTGAAAACGAAAAAGCAGCTTTATCTGGATATGTGTTAATTATGCCAATCTCCGGACTTAACATCTGGTGGCACTGCCCTTCATATAGCATTCCTAGAAAGCACAGGATACAATTCAAAATTACTCCACTTTCATTTTAGCTTCTTTGTAATCAAATATGCATGTTGAAAAGACTCCAGAAGAAATATAAACATATGAAATGAAGATGTGCCTTTGAACTAAGACTTCTGCTTTTTCTGGCTCAGAGAGTGCCATTTGCCTAATCTGTACAGAAAATGCATGCACTATTATCAGTGACATCATATTTCTTTGATGAATGAGAAACATTTTCTGGTAAACATTCAAGGCTTGTACTTGGGATGTTCTCCAAAGAGAAATTTGTGATTGGTCAGTCTTGCTGTTGTTACCACATACAACTGTAATAATCCTTTTGGTGTTCACATTTGTAAAACTATACCTTTATTGACTTTGACATAGACTTCCAGTAATTTATAGTATATTATGTCTGTATAATGTGATTATGTACATTATTTGAAAATTGAGTGGTCATTTATATGTATAGAACATTAAACTTTAAAAAATGTGTCATTTAAAAGCAAAATTATAGAATTACCCGTGTTCCACTCACAGTCAAAGGACATTTGAATGTGTCGTGTCATGAATGTGTCATGTCATGAATGTTTCATAAATGTATCATGTTATGAATGTGTCATGTAATCTAGTCGTGTATCCTCTCGCTCTCACAAAAAAAATTGATTATACTGAAGTCTCATTATAGGCTCAAGCAGAGTTCTCTGATAGGATTACATAGTGCAACTTTCATAAACTACTATTGTAAGCATCTGCCAATTATATTGGAAAATTATAACTTCAAATACTTTCGCATAATAACCCCAAAGTGTAATGGCTAATTACAGAATCTACTGCATATAAGGAAATTCGTAATATCTTAAACTTTCATGCAGGTAATGAAAACATGGTCCTTAAATAATGCTGCTGAACAAGAGACACGCAAAGATCCACAGACACAAGAGATCCAGAATTACTCTTCACCCTGTTCTTTCATTAGGCGAAGCGAATCTTTCATTTATATGAGTTCTTCCACCAAGACTGGCAACTATACCTAAGTGTATATGTGGATACCAAGTAACAGAGATGGTACATTTCCTGCTCAACCTTTCTTGCATTAAAACATTTCAAATGTAGTCCTGTTGTTGCAAAGTATTGCTTGCAGCTTGTTATAATATTCCTTTTTAAAAACATAGCAGAACAGCAGACATGATTTCCATTCAAAAGATCTACCATTGTAGCTCATGTTCTTAACTGCAGTTAAATTTACCGACATTTTATGTACCATTTGTTTTGGTATTAAATCTGAGAAAATACCATTATAATGCCAGTCCTAGTGGCCTGTTTTAAAAATGTTTTGTCTTAGCAGTAAAGCAGTATTAGTAAGATTTTCCCATTAGTTTAATACAAGTTATTTCTTTCAAATTAATGTGTTGTGTGTTTTTCTATCTTTTCTATTTCATTCTAAGTGATGGTATGCGATATGGTCCCAGCCCTAATAAATGCCCAGCATTTGTGACTCCTCTAGTTTGGCCTGCTGCTCCAGTCAGTGTGTCCTGAGGGCACGCAATGCTATCTCGGCTATGCCATCTCACAGCAGGTTCAACAAAATTACTAACAATTTGGAGACCCACAACTATGCTTTATACTCCAAACAGCATTATATATGCTTAAGCAGCATTTAAACTGTGTTTGAGTTGTGACCCATGTTTTGTGTTCTGCATAACATGTCCTATTTATTGTACAGATAAGATGGCCTGACACAGCATTTCATCAGGGAAGTTAATATCACAAGTCATGCTTGTGTCCTGTGGGAACTACATGAAAATACAGATGACATTATTCAGATCCAGTCCATGAGACCCCATAGAGAGAGTCAAGCCAGAAAGTGAGTTTATTTTTGAGACCACTTTTCAATCTAATCTATTGTGGCTTAAGGTAAATTTTTACTGTAATGATAATATAATAGTAAGATAGCTGTATTGACATATCACTATTTTAAATAAGGTTTACAATGTAAGCATATTTAATATTAGAACTTTGTATCATCATTAACACCCATTGCACTATGGTTGCCTGGAACTACAAAGTATAATGAGCATTTATCTTGAGTAAGATTAGACACTCCCATTTTCAAAAAATATATTGGGATTTTCAGGTAAACAAATGGTCACTATTATGTATAGCATTTCTGCCTTCTGAAGATATTTGAGTGGGTGTACTGTACAAAATTATAAATGATGGATAAAAACTACTTTTACAAGATTTGGATTGAAAAGTAGAAAACCTGTCGCTGATTAATTAATTTTGTCATAGGTACTGTACCATATATATGGCGTTAAATCCAATTAATATTGGAGTGAAGATTTCCAGTTTTTTCAGGCAAAAGTTAAGATGGTCTGCATCAAAATGCAACTTCATGATATTAAAAAAGAAATAAACTTCATGTCATAGCCTTCATTAATCAAGCACAATAAAAGCCTGATATTAGAAACAATAGCTACTGTGCAGAAATTAATATACAGTTGAAGGACACTGACATATCAGTTTTACAGACAAGCCACAGGATATTCCAATGAAGAGTACCTGCTTTTTGTCTGCACAAGCCTGCCATTCCATAGTAAATTAAAGAAAATGACAGCAGAAAAACATTGGACTAAATATGTTAAATACTGCAGTGCTATTTCTTTTGCTTTAATGTTTGGATGTTATGCTTTGTAATATAGAGTGAGAGTGGTGTGCTGCAGTGGTATACATTCACTGCTTTTTGCTCTCTCTGCTCTACCTCTCACCTTCTCCAGCATTAAAGATCCCAGCAAGGGACTGTCCTCTGGAGCCTCCTGTGATGTCAGCAGGGCTCTTTAAAAAAAAGTGCTTAAATACTGCACAGTCATGTTCCACTCTCAACCAATGCTTCAAATGTACAACCCACATTTACTCAGTCACCGCCAGCCATGATGTAAGAACATATTTGTTTCTGATGAAGAGCAGCAAGCTGTCTGTTATAAAATGTCTAAAGTGCAGCACTAGATAATCAAGATAGAGGGACCAGTACAAAAATCTAGTGGCACTACAGGTGGAAGTAAACGCTGTAATACTAAACATTCTCATTTTTATATCATATTTAGATGTCTAAATGATCTTTTGGGAAACAGTACATTGATAATTAGTTTTAGCCCCAAAAGAAATTCAATATGGCCTGAGGTCCCACAGCCACTCAGAATGATCATACGGTCTTCTGAATCCTATTGCAACAAATCAATTTAAATCATTTTCTAAGGTGTGGAGGAAAAATAAATAGGACTCGAGCCAGATGTGCAGATGAACGAGCTTTATTGGTTCTGTCCCTTATGCATCGAGGGAGAGAAGCCTCAAACTTCTCTCTCACATGAGTT
Source organism: Electrophorus electricus (assembly GCF_041902795.1). NCBI lineage: Eukaryota > Metazoa > Chordata > Actinopteri > Gymnotiformes > Gymnotidae > Electrophorus > Electrophorus electricus. The sequence continues at coordinate 21,996,993 of NC_137506.1, forward strand.
CATATACCCCCACCATTCCCCGTTGTTCTCTCATGACTCCAGGTGCCAGGCCTCTCAATTGTCCTTGAACATTCTTTCCTGCTAAAAACAAGTTGTTACTCCCTGCTGCTGCACCCCTGCCCAGCAACATTTAAGCGATAACTGTCATACTCCATCACTTCTCTATTCGCCTTTCTTGCAGACTGGTTAAGATGAGGGCAAAGGTCACATAAAGGTCACATATTCCTTACTTCCTCCTTAAAGCAAGCATTAAGCATTTTCCCTCACATTTCCCCCCTCTGATAATATCACACATTATCACTACCTAACATGATTTTGCAAATAAGAACAAGTCGAGAACAAGCCTGTGTTGAAGGACAGTGGTGTGAATGGCAGACAACTCCCTGTCTATTATTCCTAAAGCCACTTCAGTTTCGTTTGCTAAACGTTGTGTCATGCCATCCCGTTTAATTTTTGCAAGGTAGCAGCAGTGCTGCCACCAGGTAGTAGGGCCCAACCCATTGTTGCCCCCAGGGTCGTCCAGGGGTCCCACAGATGATACCCATGCCACCAGTGAGGCATGGTAACGTCTTGTTTTGTCACCTGAGGGGAGGACCGGATTGAAGGTGTAGGTCGTGGGTCCGTATCCACCCCCACCCCCCACCCCCGCCCAGGCTCCGCGGTGCCTTGGTTGCCTTGCACCGAGGTTCCCGACAGTTGGCGGATTCGCCTTCACCTGGAGCCGGACCTGAGAAAGAGATGAATGCAGTCTAATACAGTAAGAAAGCATGATGTCAGATATGGCTCCTTCCAGCAGGTTAATTGCTCCCATTCCTTCAAATCCTGCATTTGTTGGGCGTCCAAACAGAATCTCATACGGGCTGAGACCGTGTTTTGCCTTTGGCACCATCCTCATGCTCATGAGTACCAGTGGGAGGGCCTTAGTCCATGCCAGGCCCGTCTCCTGACATGTTTTTGCTAATTTGGATTTGAGTGTGCTATTTTCCCTTTACACTGCTCCGCCACTAGCGGGGTGGTAGGCACAATGCTAGCGTATCTCTATGCCATAGTATTTGCTTAGTATGTCTAATGCCTGATTCACGAATGGGGTACCGTTATCGCTAGAGATTCTGTTGGGAATTCTTTTGCCACCACCTCAGCATCTTGCTTCCCTGTAGGAAACACTTCCACCCATTTAGAAAACATACATATGATAACAAGGCAGTATTTTTTGCCTTCGCACTGTGTTGATACTATGAAGTCCATTTGTAGGTGTTGGAATGGTTCTCATGGTGGAGGGTGTGCCACCTGAGGCACTGATTGTCCTCGTCCTACAATGTTCTGTGCACATATAATGCAGCGGCTACAAAATTGTTTAGAGTAAGTTGTAAACCCCTTTGTATACCAATGTTTCATTATTTATTGTCATCCCCCCTTTGCTCACGTGTATATGCCCGTGAGCAATGGTGGCCATATAAGGAAACGTAGCGTGGTAGGCAAGGTTTGCTGTCGGGTCCATGCCACATGTTATCACTGAGTGCATCCAGCCCCTTTCCAGGTGGCCTTTTCTTCTGCTGAGGCACTCTGCTGCATTTGGGATATTTCGAGAGTGGGAGTAATGAGAACTGACATGGCTTGCAGTGTCACTGGAAGCCTGATGGCTCTTTTTGCTACCAAGTCAGCACGGTGATTCCCTTTTGACACTTCGTCTGCGCCTTTAGTATGGGCTGTGCATTTACACACAGCTATAGCAGTTGGTAAGGTGATCACACCTAGCAGGGCCGCAACAAGGTGATGGTGCTGAATATGTTGCCCTGAACTAGTGAGGAATTTTCGCTACTTCCAAATCATGCCAAAGTGCACTACACCAAAGGCGTAGCGACTGTCTGTATAAATGGTGACGGTTTTATCTTTAGCAATTTTACAGGCCTCTGTTAGCATGATCAGTTCAGCTGCCTGGGCTGAATAATGTGAGGTGAGTGGTCCTCCGACATAGGCAGGAGGGTTGCTGGGTTCAGCGTACACTGCTGAACTATTACATTAGGCATTTCCAGCAATGCGGTTTGATATTTTAGCCATCGCTGTGCAGTGAGGTGTGATGTCTTGTGGTTGTTAAGAAGTGCATGTAGAGCGTGTGGAACCAGCAGGGTTAGTGGGGTGTACCCCACAATGTCTCGTGACGCGGCCAAGGCCTTTTCAGCTGCCGCTACTGCCCTTAGGCATGGTGGCAGGCCTGCGGCCACCGGGTCTAGTTTGCAGGAATAGTAAGCAACTGGCCTATTTCTGTCTCCATGCTTCTGCAGGAGAACTGACGTCATACATCCATTTCGTTCATCAACTGTCTGGGCGAATGGCTTGTCTGGATTTGGTATACCTAAGGTGGGTGTGGTTTGGAGGGACTGTTTTAACCCCACAAACGCTTCCTCTGCCTCTGGGGTCCACTCCACCTTGGTTTGAGATCCCCCTGTTGGGACTATAGCTCTCAATGGGGCTTACAATTGCATGTGATTAAGAACGAAGGTGCGGCAGTATAAGCACGTTCCTAGGAATGAAAGCAGCTGGCGTTTGGTGGTGGGCCTTGGAATGCGAGTGATGGCTGATGAACGATCAATGTCCAATGCCTTCCCTTCTCAAGAAATCATGTGACCCAAGAATTTTACTACTGGCTGTACAAATTGTAACTTCGACCTACTGGCTCAGTGGCCAGTCTCAGCCAAGTGCATGAGTAAGCACAAGGAATCTCTTTCACACTGTTCCTGGGTGGGTGTGACCAGAAGTAAATCATTAACATACTGTAATAGCACACTGCCCTCTGATAACTGGAGTGGCACTAGGCTGTCTCTGAGGGCATCATTATAAATAGTGGGAGATTCACAATACCCCTGACACAAGTGTGTGAATGTATAAGGTTTTCCCTTGAATGGAAAGGCAAACCAATACTGGCTATCCTTATGCTCTGGAACACTAAAAAAGGCGTTAGCTAGGTCCACAACGGTGAACCATTTACTATCGTCTGGTATAGATGAGAGGATTGTGTGTGGGTTTGGGATGTTTGGGGCTCTTTGTCTAACTGCTGTATTGAATGCTTGGAGGTCCTGTACAAACCTCCATTCATTATGACCTGGTTTTTTAACAGGGAAAATTGGTGTTCGTACAGGCGAATCCGGGCATGGCACTATAACTCCTGCGTCCGGGAGGTCTTTGAACACTGGTTTAATGCCTTCTATGGCTTCTGGTTTCAGGGCAAACTGACGTTGCTTGGGCCTGTAATCTGACTTAGGTGTGATTTTTACTGGGGCTACCCCTTTAATCAACCCTACATCATTCTTTCCTCGTGCCCACAACACATGGGAACCTTTTTTAGGAGGGGGGACTCAGGAAGAGGAATGGAAGCCTGTTCCTGCCATCCCCTGTGTTCTTCTTATCCTACTTGCTGCTAGAGTACTGTACTAAACCAGCACTGTACTCTGAACTGTTCTGGCTGCTACCGGTGACTGCTATGTTCAGGGTAGCATATCACTGATTCCTATGCACAACTCGCTTTACATATGCCCAGTACTGTGTACTGCACTAAATAATTGCACTGTCTACTCATTTTGTATTTGTCCTGTTCTGTATTTATTATTGTTTATTTAATGTTTATTTAATGACATTTTTGCACTATATTGGACTGTTTGCACTTGTGTAGCATGTTGTCTGTTGCACTGTTGTTTTGTGTTGCACCATGGTCCTGGAGGAACACTGTTTCATTTTTGTTGTGTACTTGTATATAGCTGAAATGACAATAAAACCTCTTTAAACTTTGAACTTCTACCACCTCTACATGTCTTGTAACCTTGAGGGTAAATTGCACCTTTTGTCTTCTTGTTCCTGTGCAGTTATTTACCTCCTCGCTCTGCTCATTAATTTCCCATGTACCTTCCTGTTCTGCTCTTACCCAAGGCCCCAAATTTTCCCATTCGAGGCCTCTCGGTTTTGTGATTGACACATGAGGATGTGAGAGTGCCACAGCAAAACGCTCCTTTTGGTGAGTAGGCGGGCCTTCAGCTAGTATCACTGAGAATGCTTTCCCCAATACACATAATCGAGGCAAATTACCTCTCTTGGGAGCTCCTTGCCAAACCACTCCTTTTCATACTCATGATCAGGCCCTATGGACACATTGTGGTACAGTGCAGGTTTTCTAGTTTCATTACTTCTACCACTTTTTGTTCACTTTGTTTGAGGATATCTGACATCTGCACATAGTCAGTTCTGGTAGGTTCCTGCCCAATCAGCCACTGGTATGAGTACAGTGGTTCAATTGGTTCAATTTTATCAGAGTACATCTGTTGCGCTGTTGGCTCAATTACCTTTATGCCCTCTGGTTTGGACTCGATTACAATGCATAGCTTGCGCATCAAATCTCATCTCAACAGATTTACTGGACACACTGTGGACATTAAGAATGCATGGGTGAAATTTCGACCCCCTATACTTTGGCAAGAGACAGGGTGTGATTAATGTTCTAGGGTAGTGTGTCCAGTGGCCCCTACCGTAGTCAATGTTTTCCCAGATAACGGGATGTCTAATTCCCTAGCCTGAACTACAGATTTAGCAGCACCTAAATCCACCAGGAATTACATACATATACCATGTACTGTTAGGGATAGTTGCAGCAAGCAAGAGTAAGGAGGTGCGGTATACTTCACATATTAGGGAGAGAGAATGTGGTGCGTGTGTGCTGGGAGGGTGCAATGTGCATGATGTGTGTGTGCTCTTATCTCTAGCTGCGGTTGACCCGTCCCCGACTCTGCCCGTCAGTCTGCTTCCTCGTCACAGCCCTTCTTCTTCCGTGTTTTACAGTCTCTTGCGAAGTGCCAATTCTTTCCACACGTGTAGCATCGGTCATCTCTTTCGCTGTCGTCCTGCTCGTAGCCCCCTCTTCCTCTTCCTCTTCCTCTTCACGGCCTCGTCCTCGACCACGGCCTCAGCCTCTTTGTCCTGCGACAGCTTGATACATTGTGAGGGCTGCTTGATGTGCCTCATTCTCTTTCCTCGTTGTTTTTTCTCTGATATGGTTCTCAGCTGTTTTTCAGAGTGGATGGAGTATTGCTTTCGTCTCACAGACCATTCATGTAGCTATTGCGGAGGTGGGCTTCCCATGCTGAGACCTCAGCCAGTCCCGCTGCCATCCTGTCCAGTCTTTCTCTTCCACAGTGGGTAGTGTGGACTTCTATGAGTCTGCCACAGTATTCTGCCACATTCTCCTCTAGCCCTTGTCTGCAGCCAGCCAGCTATGATGGCAGTGTTAACTCATATTGGGAATGCCATGGTTGCACATCTGTGGCTGACTATCGAGAGCCACTGCGTGCATGGCTGCAATGGCGTCGTCGTAAGGGCTGGGTCGTCCTGGGTAGGCTGGGGGAGAGACTTCAGAATAGGCTTGTACCACCGTCGCCGGAGTGTCTTGCTTTGGCCTCGACCTGAGTTGCCTCGGCTCTTGGCTCGGTCCCAATGCTGCAGCTCCTGTCACAGCCCCTTGTTCTTCTCCGGCTGGTGGTTGAACTGGTGAGGCGGGCACTACAGGGCTTGCTACTACTGGTGGAGCGCGAGGCATTAGTGGGCAGGAGTCGGTATCGGGGTCAACCTTGGAAACCTGCTCAGACTGAAGCATCTGAAACATGCGGTTAACATCCCCTCCCTCTTTTTCCTCTTTCTCTCTTCTGCCTCCCCCATCCAACTCTCCCGTGTTCCCCAATTGACTGTAATCAGTCTTTTCTTTTCCGCCTCCCTCAGATTATACTGTATACGTCGTAGTTTATTTATCCCCATACAACCTCCCGGTGGAAATCCACATTTACTCCATAATGCTATTTGAGCCGTTATGTCTGGCCCATATTTATTCTCATGTCTGTTCATAACTGTGACTTCCATTTTCGAGGCTGACACCCTGATGGTGCAGTTGTTTCAGCTTTTTATGTCTTACTTTTATTGTTACCCATCACTGCATCAATAATAAAATCAAAATCAAGACATCAATAAAATGTGTTATTAACCCGTTGGTGTTACAGAATAATAATAATATTATTCTGTCTTTTTTTTTTTCTTTTTTTTTTCTACAAAATCAGAGGCATCAAACAATCAATTTCATACCAATATTGGAAAGTTATTTACTACTTACTCTACGTCAGTTGGCTTCGGTCATCTGCACAACGCTGACACTGTCGTCCTCCGTACTAAAACAAACTTTTCCCGAGTGGCTCTGATCGCGGCTCGTCGGAGTCGACTCTTTACCACTCGCGTCCGTCAATGGGAGGGGACTCTGGTGCCACTGTTTCCTTACAGTCCACCTTTTGGAGTCTACACTTTTTGCCCCAGTGTCGTCACACTGCACCAGGTCCCAGAGCCTCGAGGTCCCAGACCTCCCTACAACAGCTGCTGGATCCGCCATACCCTCGGTTCACTCTATGGTCGATTGCAGCAGTCCGGATCCCGCCTCTGGAACTCCTTTCTCCTTTCAAATATGGGGTTTAGGAGATGAGGATATTTATCTTTTTTCCTCACGAACGTCTCCCTCTCAGTTGCGGGGTACCGAGCTGTGCAATCCTGCAGACCAATGCCAAATTGTGGAGGAAAAATCAATAGGACTCGAGCCAGATGTGCAAATGAGCGAGCTTTATTGGTTCTGTCCCTTATGCATCGAGGGAGAGAAGCCTCAAACTTCTCTCTCACATGAGTTCATATACCCCCACCATTCCCCGTTGTTCTCTCATGAGCTAATCTCATGACTCCAGGTGCCAGGCCTCTCAATCGTCCTTGAACATTCTTTCCTGCTAAAAACAAGTTGTTACTCCCTGCTACTGCACCTCTGCCCAGCAACAGTTAAGCGATAACTGTCATACTCCATCACTTCTCTATTCACCTTTCTTGCAGACTGGTCAAGATGAGGACAAAGGTCGCATAAAGATCACATATTCCTTACTTCCTCCTTAAAGTAAGCATTAAACATTTTCCCTCACAAATGCTTTACTCTTTTAAACTTTATTGTAATTTCCATATTCTTCAGATACAAAACATGTCCATTTAAACTGAATACATTTCCACAGCGATTCAACCAATACAGGATAAAAATGATATCTGTATCCCTTGACTCTAATTACCACCCTCTTGGAAACATCCACCATCGTCTGTACTAGAGAACAGCTGTTTAGTTTTTGTGAACATTAACAGATCGATGTTTGTGAACATCAGTAAGTAATTATGCTTGTAATAATTTATTTGCCATTCGAGCGCACTGTGTAGTTTTAACAAACCTGATAAATGGAATCCTTATTCAATGTTCTCTCAGATATCTCTGCATCATATTTCTTCAGCATTTGTTCAATTTCCTTAGGGTTTTCTCTGTCAGTATCTACAGTGATTGGATTAGACTGCTCTGTGATCGGTAAAGAGGTCTCGAAACTAGACTGCTATAACGATAAACAAACCTACATTTCTACAAGATTTGTCCAGCCTCGGTTAGTTATAAAAGGAGTTATTAATATAAGATATTTATTTTATGTTAAACAGGGTCGTGCAGTTTGTTTTTAAATGGAACAGTGGTTCAGACTCTCAAGTCACAGTTTACACGCGCTCTACTCTTACCGTTCACTGTTGTATTGTAGTCAAAGCTATGCGTCCACTTTACTGTGTTCGCTGCTTGCAGCAGCTCCATGTACCCAAAGCCTGTGTACACAAGCTAGTTATAGCCTAGTTCACTGTTAGCAGAGAAAAAACCAGTGCTTACCCCAAAAGACTTGGAAACTGAATATAAAAACAGGTTGCAAACAGGAGATAATAGGTGGCAACTAACTTAGATATATTTATCGATTTATCTTGCCCATAATTACTCATATAATTTTCATAACTGACACAGACTTATTAAACCTCAAATATACATTCTGAGTGTATACATCACCAGACTAATATTAATCAGACGTTTTACTAAAGCCTATTTGCCAGGCTACTTTCCGATATTTATGAGCGAAACTGTCCGCAAGGTCTGCGCGTAAATGTTTAAAGTGAACGCGAGGACGTTGCTAGGACGCATATACAGCCCGCTAACACCTGTAGGTCATATGCTTGCGTCGCAGTAACTCTGATTTATTGGTATTCTTAAAACGTAGTGCACGGCAGACAAAGTGAGGACGGAAACATGAGCACTTGCGGCGCTGGACGCCATTTATTCGGTTCTGGGTCTGTACGCGTCTTTATTTTACCATTTAAATTCGGCATTATTTCAGTCATTTGGTGAAATTTGGCAGCCCCGTGCATAGGTACTTGCCTGCATTAGAGTGTAGAAGAGTTCTTTGCAGAGCCAAAAATTAACACCGCGTGTAACGCTCAGCGTTTCAAACAGTAGGGTCCGTTTTTCTTTTTCGTTGTGACGTTGATACATATACGCGTTGTTTAGAGTCATATCGACGTGAAAATTGCTTCCTTTGTACAAGCTGTGTGGAACCTCGATGCTAAGTGGAATGGTGGTGACTTAGCTATTTTATGAAACAATGTATCAGAGATACGTTTCTGTGACAATTTGGCTGCAGGCACAAGAGTTTACTATTTATACTGAAATAGCGGCGCGCTGATGGAATTGAAAGAGAAAGTAGGTCTATAATTACATTTATCATTTTTCAATAACTTGAAGAAAGATATGAGTACTCTCCTCACCGCTGTGAGCTTGGTCCTGTTTCTGTTGGGCATCTGTTTTTCTGGGGCAAGTAAGTAAACACTTAACTCTATACATCATATTGATCGCTTTATTATAACGTAAACGTTTACACGAGGTGTTTAACCATGCCTGATATATGCTTTATGAATCTTGTAAATTCAGCAATTGTGTTGATATTCATTTGTTTGTTGGGCAGCTCTGAAACGGATTGAACTGAGAACTATCAGCGCCTACCCAAGCTCAAGAAGGCATTAGGGAAATTGACTTTACTCTATTGGTCGTTGATTTAATGGCGTTGAGTCTGACGTGGTAGAACTGAGAAAGACATATTGTAGATCATGTCAAGTCAACGAGATTTAACTATCAGTACGTCAATGTAAATGAAAATGGTACATCATCTGGGTATGAGTTAAATGTCATGTTCTGGAGTTAAAGTGTTTTGTATGGCCCTTCCTATAGCATTCCTAAAGAGCAGAGAAAACATTTCTTTATCTTAAATGATTCCACTTTCATTTGTGCTTCATTTTAATCAAATATGCATGTTGAAGTGACTCCAGAAGAAATCGAAACATATGAAATGAAGATGTGCCTTTGAGCTAAGACTTCTGCTTGGGCTCTGCTTTTTCTGGCTCAGACAGCACCATTTGCATAAACTACAGAAAGTGCATGCACTATTATCAGTTACATCATATTTCTTTGATGAATAAGAGACATAAGAGACTAAGAAGCATTCAAGGCTTGTGCTCGGGATGTTCTCCAAATAGCAATTGGTGATTGGTCAGTTTTACTGTTCTTACCAAATATAACTGTAATAATCATTTTGGTGTTCACATTTGTAAAACTATGCCTTTATTGACTTTGATATAGACTTCCAGTAATGTATTAAAGTATACTAATGCTTCTTTTCTTTGTATAACATGATTATGTGCATGATTTGAAAAATCATGGTGGTCATTTATTCGAAAGAGACTAAATACTTACTGAATGATCTCAAGTGTCTATTATGGGAATGTTTTAATCAGAAGAATATACATAAATATATGTATATATTGTATATGTATAGGAAATGAAACTCTAAAAGAGGTGTCTCTCAAAGAAAATTACAGAATTACCTGTGTTCCACTGACAGTCAAAGGACGTGAATATGTCATGTCATGAATTTGTCATGTCATGAATATGTCGTGAATGTGTAGTGTCATGTATCCTCTCCCTCCCACAAAAAAAAATGCATTACACTGAAGTCTCATTGGCTCAAGCAGAGTTCTCTGATAGAATTACATAGTGCCACTTCTATAATCCAGTACTGTGAGCCTCTCCCAATTATAATGGAAAATGAGAACTTCAAATACATTTACATAATAACAAAAAAAAAGTGCAGCAGCTAATTAGAGAATCAGCTACATATTCAGAAATTCGTAATATCTTCAACTTTCATTCAGGTAATGAAAACATGGTCCTTAAATAATGCTGCTGAACAAGAGACACGCAAAGATCCACAGACACAAGAGATCCAGAATTACTCTTCACCCTGTTCTTTCATTTGGCAAAGCGAATCTTTCATTTATATGAGTTCTTCCACTAAGACTGACAGCTATACCTAAGTGTATATATGGAAACCAAGTAACAGAGATGGTACATTTCCTGCTCAACCTTTCTTGTATTAAAACATTTCAAATGTAGTCCTGTTGTTGCAAAGTATTACTTGCAGCTTACGTTATAATGTTCCTTTTTAAAAACACAGCAAAACAGCAGACATGATTTCCATTCAAAAGATCTACCTTTGTAGCTCATGTTCTTATCACCAGTTAAATTTACTGACATTTTATGCATAATTTGTTTTGGTATTAAACCTGTGAAAATACCATTATAATGCCAGTCCTAGTGGCCTGTTTTAAAAATGTTTTATCTTAGGAGTAAAGCAGTATTAGTAAGATTATCCCATTAGTTTAATACAAGTTATTTATTTCAAATTAATATGTTCAGTCTGCTTTTATATCTTTAGTATTTCATTCTAAGTGAATGGTGTGCCATATGATCCCAGCCCTGATAAATGCCCGGCATTTATGACTCCTCTAGATCGGCCCGCTGCTCCAGTCAACATCTCTGTCAACCACCTGAGGGCACACTCAGCCATGGTGTCCTGGAATGTTCTGGAGGGAGAAGCTGTAATTGGCTTTGCCATCTCACAGCAGGTTCAACAGTTACTACCAGTTGAGAGATCTGCAATTATGCTCTATACTACAAACAGTATGCTTAAGTAATATTTGATCTGTGTTTGAGTGTGACCCATGTTTTGTATTCTGCACATCCCTATTTATTGTAGAGACAAGATGGCCTGACACAGCGTTTCATCAGGGAAGTTAATACCACTAGTCGTGCTTGTGTGCTGTGGGACCTAAATGAAAATACAGATTACATTATTCAGGTCCAGTCCATTGGACTACATGGAGAGAGTCAAGCCAGCAAGAGAGTTCATTTTCGAACCCTTGAAAAAGCAGACCACTTTCAATCTATCATGGCTCAAGGTACTGTTACACTGTAATAATAATGTAATAATAAGCTGTAATAATATCACTATTTTAAACAAGGTTTAAAATCTTGGATAGTTAATATTAGAACTTTGTATCTTTAACAGCCATTGACCTATGGTTGCCTTGAACTACCTAGTGTATTGTGCATTTATATTAAATGCTCAATTAATCATTTATGATTCTTATGTATAGTGATTTATAATTTGATCTTCATCACAGTCCACATATATATGTCATTATTTTGTGTTTTGTGTGTGTTTGCCTGTGGTTTTATCTGGTCAGGTGACCCTTCTGTAGAAGGACTAGACATTTCCAGACGCCTTCAGACTGGGGAGATGTTAATTATTATGACTGTGCTACTGTTGTGGGCAGGTGACTTTTTGCAACAATTTGTTCCCATTTATAGGATATTGATCTCATTTACAATAATCCACACAATACCATTAACCAAAGGTGTGGTCCAGAAAATCTAATCTGATTTCTCCTACTCAGATGTATCTTTTTTTTGCAGCTGTGATTGCTCTTTTCTGCAGACAGTATGATATTATCAAAGACAATGATTCCAACAACCACAGCAAGGACAAGACCAAGCCCCTCTCAGTATACAGCACCCCAGACTATCATAGCGGAAGTTTGACAGGAAGTAAGGTGAGCCCAGTCTATGTATTTAAATACTATGAGTCCTGGAATATGAAACAGCGCCACAGTGGCTTATTCACAACACAGTAATAATTAACTCAATCTAAAACAATCATATAAATGCATAACAGATAAAGAGTATATGTGCATCTTATTTCTTTTCAACAACATAGCATATTTTGTAGTTAATTTATATTCTGGAGACTTTATCCTACTTTATTTAGTTCAATTTATGATTGAAATATCTTTTGGATTTTTTTTGCTCAAATTGGTTCATAAATGGATGATTCTGGAATTATTTGTAATTAAAGCTGTCTTGCTATACATATTTTTACCTATTTGCAGAGAACGGTATCATCTGTAAGCATCATTAAGGTCTGACCAGTGGAACAAATCCAAATCTTCCCTTTTCTTTTTTGGAGGGAAATCTATAAGGCCTCATTCAATAGTAATAACAGCCAGTTTTGCGCAATACACTGTAGTTTCTGTAATCAGTGTCAAATCTTGAATGAATATTGCATGCTACAATCAATTTATAATGAACCAACATAAAACATAATTTCTCCTGCTGCCAATCTTCTATGCAAAACATTAAAATTCTTATGCCTGCCATAACATTAACAGCCCAGAATGGAACTGATATCCATAGCACCAGGAATGGGACTAAAGAAGGTCATATTGGACTATATTTACTGATGGAATACTGTATGATTATTTTAAAAAAATGCCAACAAACCAATTAAAAAGGCAATCGACTCACCCAATAGTTACAATAGACGTCTCTTACCTTTTTTGATTCAGTTTTACAGACACAGTTTGAACACAATCTTGGACTATTACACTGTTGATAGGGATTCTCAAAAGTCAACAAGGCTTCTATTTAGTCTTAAGATTTGGATTAATATGTGACTAGAAAACCTGCCTCTATTGTCTGGTTGCAATGAAACATAACACAGTAATACTGTTGCTTTGGGTGCTAGTGTTTTACCTTAGTGCTTTACTGTATTATACAATATGTTGTATCTAAAGAATGAGACAGTGGGCTGTTGTTTTGAAAATATGATTAACTGCTCATTTGAAAGTTAGATTTGAGAATTCTGAGAATGTTATTAACAGAGGTCTTTAGTAGAATCATACATACACTATTAAAGTGGTATACAAACTCAAAATGTTTTTACCTGCATGTCTTTCTCTGTTTATTCACAATATATAACATGTGACATGGATATTGTTTAGATTTTCCACATTAATAACTATTTAGTATGTAAAATGTTATTTGTTTATTTGGATCATATCATAATAAACCAAGCTATGAGCTGCTTGCCTGTTTAATTCATGTTAGACATGACATGTATCTACAGCATCTCAGCTGTAAAATACACAATTACACAGAGCATCATTTAGGCCAAATTGATATTCAATATGCACAATAGACTATTATATATGCTTGGTTTTATACAATATTAAAATAAAAATAAATCAATCGCAGGAAAACACAATTACTAAGGTGAGATCACATAGCCCAGCGTTACCACTTTTGAACCTTTAGAGATCAAATGTCGCATAAATGAACATTGCACTGCTAGAAGTATTGTTAAACGCCATCGACCTTTTCAACTTCACACAAGACACATAAGCTAACCTATACCGTAAAACATTAATTTTAAAACACTTTACATATTTATAACATTTCCCCCCCAAACGTCGCTAGAGGGCGTCTGTGGAACAGTCAGAAGGTTGAGGCACGCGCAATAGTTGAAGCACTTCCTGTACTGGAAACGCTGGCATTGTTGTCAACATGAACTGTGCTCAAATTATTGCAATTGATAGCTAACCTAGCTAGCAAAGTGTCTGACTACTTCGAAACATGCCAATGGAACCAAAGCTTGTATTTTCACCTGACTACTGTTTACAGGATATTAACAAACCCAACACCGAGTTTTTGTGGACATTTTACTTGTTGCAGTTATTCACTCCCAATCTTGCGGATGGACGCGGGGCTGTTTTGATTAACGTTAGTTAAATAAGATAGGATAATGCTAGCTGTCTTGCAAGTGAGGTTATAAGATGTTGAATTAATTTAGCTGTAGTTAGCAAGCTAGTGAATAAGTTGTTGATACATCAGTCCCCTGATTCAAAATGACTGGCGTGATGTTACTATAAGAATTATTGTTACTTTGTTGTGTATATAGATAGCAAACTAATTTATTTAGGCTATTCCAGATATTCTGTGGAACATTTTTATTTAACTCATCACCTACTTCAGCACTTGTAACGTTAGCTAGTTAAGCTAACATAGTCAATCCAGCTATTTAGCTAGCTACATAACCTAGCTGTAGCACACTGCTATTTCATGCCTAGCTCTAAATGTCAGTGTAATATAAAACTAAAGTTCGCGGCTTGCTTATGGACTGACTTAAATGTCAGACGTTTGTTTTTTCTGCATGTGGGTTAAATCGTTTTTGGCACGTAGCTTGTCATTAGTTAACGTTAGTTAACAGAAAAAACAACATAGCTAGCTAGCTAACTACGTTAGCTATCTAAACCGAATGACAATAGCTAGCTATTTTCGTTTGAGTTGATATTGGCTCTTGTCTGTGTTAAAGTATTTTTAATGATTCACAAGATTCTGTAGTTAGTAGAAAAACGTTTTAAACCCAGTAAATTTACGTTTATGCTGCTCTTTGGTTAATAAATAAGCTGCAGTTTTATGAAGTTGCGAAGGAAAGGGAGCCACAAACACGATGAGCATGATCATGACACTGATAGCACTGTCTTTGTTTGGTGGTGGAAGAGGAAGATGACAGTGTAAGGGGGGGGGATGAGCTGATTCGAAGTCGACCAGAAGAAACTGCAAGTCGGAGACTACTATAAAATGCCCAGAAGAAAACAATCAAATCCACAACCTGTAAAATGTAAGTATTGTCTTTACGTGTGTAAAAGGCGCTGCTATTTGGCTTGTCGGGCAGCTAACTAGCTATGTGATCTGCAGGACAAAGTTCTTTCAAAATAGCGTCTTCCTTAAGTTTCAGACTCCGCTGGCGTTAGCTAAGGCAAATATGATACTTCTTAGTCAAAATGAATAGGTGACACTGCCTTGACGTGCTTGTGGGACCTTCTCCAAAGTCTTAATTAATCGTGTCTTGTCATAGACATAGCTAGCTAGCTAATGTTCCAAACAGGAATCACGGAAATTAATAAGTAATGGCACCCACACTGACAGGGACGTGAAAGGACAGGATAATAATAAGAGTCTTGCTACTGGGAAACTACGTTTTAGAGATTTAATAAATCATATTTTCATAACAGGATTGAAATGTTAGCTAACAGTTGTTATGCTGTAATTTAAATTTCACCTTCTGTTTCATATCCTGAATTTTCTGCAACTATGCTCAGTGCTGTCTTGACTTAAAAGAGTCCTCTGTTAGCTTCCTTTCTTCCTTTGTCATTCTTTCCTAGCTCCATTTCCTCTAAACAAACCCCATCTCTGCCAAGTTCCTCAGAAATAACTCATCTCTGACCTGTTTGTGTACCCCTCCCAGTCTTTATCTGAATGCTTTCCATGGTTCCTTCCTCAGTCACTTACTCCTCTCTAAGTGATTTGCTCCTTTCTTCCCATGTGCTCCTCTCATTGCTAAGGACATTAAAACTCAATCTGCTACAATAAGAATCCACTCATGTGGCCCAGGATAGATCACCTTTTGCTTGTTGTTTGTTGCTACTCAAATGAGCATTCAAATGCACAGGTGGATGCATTTTGATATGGCTGCTCAATAATGTGTACATGGAGTGTGCATATTTTGCCATAGATTTGGTAGTGATAAAATAAGAATTGAAAGGACCTCTCTAACTAATATTTTGGGTTTTTTTTCAGTGGGATCTGAAGATGCAGTTGGTGTTGTTAACCCAGAGAGCCTTGTCCTGGAGAGCGATTTCCTCCTTGGACAAGACTTGGCATTTGGAGAAAATGACTATAAGATCATAGGATTTGAGAGAGACTCTGGTCAGCAGGCTAATGTTCAGTGTCATTGCAATGTCTTAGATTTCATTCTGAATTTAAAGATTGTATAGATTTACCAGCTGCTGTTGAAACTTATTATGTTATTGATAAATATGCTCCGGTGTTCCTTTCCAGATTCAGTGACTGCTGACATGGGAATTCCAGTGTATGCCTTTAGTGATGAGGACTGCTCCAGTTACAACCATCTCAGCATGGAGAGTGACTTTGAGGACCCACGAGACACTGAGAGTGAACGAGAGGAGATGGGGGGGGATTCGTCCTTTGCACCCAACCTCTCTTGCAGGCAGTGTGGTCAGCTTCTTGGTGACCCCCTCAGTGGAACCTTAGACCTTGCGGGACACTACTGCCTGCGGTGTGGGGATGAGGGGAGAATCCCAGAGCGAAAGGCTGGTAGGGGAGAGGAGCTTCTACCTGCTGAGGGCTCCCAGGAAAAAGGGCACAGAGGGAGGTCAGCTGCCAATGGCAGCTCCTGCAAAACCTACTCTTGCAAACTGTGCAGCTTCACCTCCCGCTACTCCAACCACCTGAAGCGGCACATGAAGACGCACAACGGTGAGAAGCCTTATCAGTGCCAGCACTGTACGTATGCCTCCGCCCAGCTGGTGAACTTGCAGAGACATGTGCGCACACATACTGGGGAGAAGCCATACAAGTGTGACTTCTGTACGTTTGCCTGCAACTCCCTCGGCAACCTAAAGAGGCATCAGCGCATGCATACTCAGGAGAAGCCCAATAAGTGCAGTCAGTGTGATTTTCGTGCAAACAGTGGGCAAACCCTAAAGAGACACATGATGAGCCACAGATCAGATGCGTCCACAGCCACAGTGGAAGGTATGTGAGTGAATAGATTTTCTCAGGGCTGGGAATCAAATTGGAACTGATAAACCTCCCCCTCCCCCCAGGAAAAAAATGGAAACGATTTTGAGTCTGCTGTGTTTTCATTGACTGAGGCATATTGTAGGCTTCTAGAATGTGAGCTTCCCTCAGCTTTGTTAGATAAAGAGGAACTGCACAATGCATAGCATGCATTTAAACAGCAAGTGTGAAGGGAAGTAACAGTTGAGTTCTTAAAACTGGATTTCCCACTAAGAGGAAGAACTTTATTTTGCTTATACCTCACTGAAAAATGTATACCTCTCCCTCTCCCTCCTTTTTCTTCTCTCTCTTGTTTCTTTTCAGGGGCTGTGGTCTCTGATCTGACTCTGCAGTTTAGTGGTGATCCAGACTTCCTTCATAGTTATGGCAGCCTGCGTCCTGATCAACACCCACCCAGCCTGCTGGAGCCGGAGGGGCTTGGGCAGGATTCGGACCCGCTTCCCGAGCTGCTCTTCCCCTTCACCTGCCGCGTGTGCGGCTCTGTCCTGGAGGACGAGGAGGGCACAGCCACACAGATCTGTCGCAAATGCACCCTGGACGTGCTGGCCAAAGGCTCACCTGTCAGCCCGGACAAAGGTGACAAGCTGTACTCCTGCACAGCCTGTGCCTTCATCACACAGTACCCCAACCATCTGGCCCGCCACATGAAGACACACAGCGGCGAGAAGCCGTACAAATGTCCGCAGTGTGACTATGCCTCCGCTCACTTTGACAACCTCAAGCGGCATCACCGCGTGCACACGGGCGAGAAGCCCTACAAGTGCCCCCAGTGCGATTACGCCTGTGGCAACCTGGCCAACCTGAAGCGGCATGAGCGCATCCACTCGGGCGCCAAGCCCTTTCAGTGCGCCGTGTGCAGCTATAGCTGCAACCAGAGCATGAACTTGAAGAGGCACATGCTGCGCCACACAGGAGAAAAACCCTTTAAGTGCCAGGAGTGTGCCTACACCACAGGCCACTGGGACAACTACAAGCGCCATCAAAAAAAGCATGGCCACTCCACCGACGGCTGGATCAAGGCCCCACTGCCAGAGAAGGAGGAGGAAGAGGAGGAGGGCGAGATGTAGCTGAATGAGGAAACAAGGAGCTTGTTCCTCTTTTCTTTTTTTTTCTTTTTTTTTTTTTTTTTTAAAGAACTCTTCTCTCCTGCTCTTGATGTCTAACTGATGTTGCCTTATTGTTTTTATACTGAAAGGGTATTGCAAAGTGCAAGCAAAAGGGAAGTTTTGGTTGGAGCCGTGTTTAGGGTTGTAGAAAATCCAGTTCACTACCTGGTAAACTGTTAAACTTCTTGCTCCAATTATGTCAGTGCTTAATTCAATGCTGCAGCAGCTGCAATAGCACTAATGAATGTATAGACATATCTGGATGGATTTGTTTCTAAAAAGCTTCAGATGGGTGTCAAAGAAGCACCTAATCAGCACAATGGAAAAAATGATGAGTCACAACAGAGAAGTAAGAATGCTGCAGTGAGCTTGGATGCAAGCTGAATTTATACAACCCCCTGCATGGTGTGAGCTAGACTGCATCTGGAGTACAGACCATTCAAATGTCATATGTGACTTTAAGTATCAGTTGACTTTTAAAGAATTGGGAGGTTACTATAACTGTTACTATAAAGCTGTTCTGAAAAAGCTGTCTTGAAGATTATAGTTATATAGCACCAATGTCCTTAAGAATGAAAGTATTGCAATAAAGCCAATGAGTTACCTTTTCCCAGGTTGATATTGCAGCTGTTTGCTTTATTTTGATTTCTCTTTGTGGATTTGATTACACTGAAAACCTCTGGTGGCTGCTAAATTGTGTAGAATGCACAGTGACAGCAATGTCTAGGTGCCTTGTTTTGGGAGGTGATATTCGTCCCTCCCTGATCTTACTGTATGTGGATTTTCTAGTGCCACTGCAACAATGCTGCACTGATGTGGAGGGCGGGGTGGTCTCTTCAAACCCCGATACACCCCTTATTTTCCCAGGGCATTAGAGGGACATATAGTTCTGTATGCTTGTGTGGCTGTCTTTGTGAGTGACTTCCAAATCATATTCTTGTATTTCATTTAGTTGGTGTGATACTGTGAAATTTCTTCAGTGAAAAATATATTCATCAAAGGGGAGAGATTTGTAATTTTTCTTGTTTTCATTGTGGAGGAAACCATTTTAATCTGTTTTTTTCCTTTTTGTTCAGTGTGCAAACCAGTTTGAGAGAAAAGCAAAGGGACCACATTTTGCTGTCATTGTTTTATTGAGATATTCACAGACAATACATTTAAAAGCCATTTCTCTGAGTGGCTGTAGTGTCTTGATGGATGTCAGTCTATGCTTATTTTACAGTGTATATTTGTTGTAAAAAGGGTATACTGCTTATGAAATGGCCAGAAAGATAAGAAGTCATTCAATGAAATCAGGGACTTAAATCAAGACATGTTATGCATAATAATGAACATGTAATGTTTGGTTTGCTATGTATTGTTTAAAATTATTTATATACTGTATCATATGTTTGTGGTTTTCCTTTGCTTGATTTTTTTGAGGACTTGTCAAGTGACCTTTGGCTTTATAATAAAACCAGTTTTTAGATTTTTTTAATTACAAAATGTCCTGAGAATTGTTTTTACTCTAAAAAGAACATTGTGAGAGCACTACATAGAGGACGTTTTGAGTTCATTAAGCATTTGCTAATACCTGCCACTAGAGAGCAGTATGCAGCTTATAAGATAAAGTTTGACAAGAAAAAATATTCAATATCTAGACCTACTGTCAACCTTAACTTCCCATTATTAAAGGACTGATAGTAGTAAACAGTGTTAACACAGTGTAACTTGGGAATGAGTGTGATATTTGTGATAATCACCCAGTTATATCTTGCTGGCTGAAATCACGGCGCAGTAGCTGGTTGAAGGGGACCAAACCTCACTAGAACACCTGACTTGGTTCCGTTTTACCAGCCACTAAGACGTGCTGGTTTAGAAGAGGTGAGGAGGCGCATGTAGTTATACTTGTTCACATGCACCATTTGCAGAGTTGATGAACTGAGGCATTGTGTGGAGAAAAGTGATTTTGCCCACTATTTGTTTAACATTAGTAGTGTTGTGTTATTTTTTTGTTCAGTATGTTCAGAAGAAGAAACATAAACAACTGCACATTTCCAAAAAACATTAGCTTTTTTCATGCTGCAACTAAGACATAGAGGGTAAATAGATGTGCCATTATGTCCTTATGGAAACTGCCCACCCAAATTAGCCTCCGCCCACCTGTCTTTCTATTTATAAGAGTAAACACTTTTCAGAGGCTGCACCTGTGCTCTGTCACTCAGGTTGTTCCATCACTGGTTATGGAGGATGTCATTCTGCTGCTGCCTATCATTGTGCATTCCGTGGAGGAACCTTCGCTGCATGCATGACGTGATCTTCATCTGTCATTCATATGCTGTCTATGATTGACCTGTCATTGACTTTGGCCTTCCTTCTCCACCACAAGTGTGCATTTAATCTCCACCCATACACACATGGAAAAAAACAAGATGGACAATTGGAAAAATGGTTACACACTGTGGCAAACATTATCTGTAGTGAAGACAATTGTGTATTTATTGATAATGTATCAAATCCCCAGTGACAAAAATTAGCTACGTTTAGCTACTTTAAACTCTTATTTAGCTAGTCAAAGTTGACTAATTGTTTTGTCTGTGTTAACGGATACTAAGCCATATCTTAGATATGAAGTGTACGATGATGAAGTCCCCATGAAACCACACACTTCCTTACATTCCATAGCTGCATTCATTATATGGGGATATAAGGAAGTATGTCATCTCAAAGAGTGAATAGTGAATCTCTTCAGCTCTCCTGTATTTCTTGTCATAATTTACAGACATACTTTTTTAAGAAATCCCAAAATGGAGTCTTAAGTTCCAGAGCGCTCTCTTAATTCCTGAAGATTCTTAAACAGAAGGCTGTTGAATACAATAAATAAAACATAAAGCGGGAAATAGATATAATTTTGGGTACACCATATGGCACATCTCTCCTATCAACCTCAAGATTTTCAGACATTTAATTCCCTTTGTAACACTGTTTAAATTATGTTTTAGTGGGCTTGGAGTGATTTCCTAGAATATTATCCTCAGAGAGTTTAACATTATCTGACCTAACAAAATTGGCTGAAGTGGTTTACTTTAGAACATTTTGAAATATACTCTATATACTCTGGCAAGCACAGAATCTCTCTGCCTTTTCTGTGCACCAAAAACCATTAATTGGCAAGCCCTACAACCACTTTTAAACATCTGAAATAAACCCCTCTCTTAAACTAATGTAAAATCTTTGAGTCTTGCTGCTGTGAAATGACTCACTGGACGCCAGCTGGTCCTTCATGTTACTTGCCCATTTCTTGCATGCTGGTCCCTCACCCGGAGTGCAGTATGAGTCTTACAGTCCAGTCTGTCCAGTCCTGCCGATGCCTGGTCCGTTGTGTTGCTATCCCGTCCATATCCTCCTCTTCTGCAGTTGCTTCCTGGATGGTATCCAGGCCAGGCCTGCCTTCTCTGCCTTTTCTATAGGCTGCCCTCCCCCTTGCTGGCGGCTTTCCACCTGTCAGTGTCCTTCAGTGGCCTGGGCCTGTCCTGTACCTCCTGTTCCCAGGCCTCAGCCCTGTGACAGGCCCAGCCAGCCTGTGAAATCACACCTCTCAGCTGTTCGCACTGCACTTCAGACACCCTATACCCACTGCTCCCTCTTACCCAGAATGTCAATGACTCCTTAAAAAAAAGGTGGGCTTTGGGGGGCAGGGTGGGCCCACAGACAACTGCAGAGAGCTTTTATTGGGACACTAGAGCAGAAAATGGTTCCAGGAGCACAGCTGAGAAAGAAGTTTATATTTTAGGCATGTCATTCTCAGGGGCGTGACTCTAAATACTCCAGTGATACATCCATCCTTCAGTGTAGGTTGTCTTATGCACTTGCAAATTATCTATGCAAAAGTACTTTAAATTATCTAGGTCTATGTCATCAATTATATTAGATTTTATTTCCATTAAAGTAGTACTTGTATCATGTTAATTTGAAGAAAATTACAGAAGGTCAAACTTTAACCCTTTTCATCTCACACTACTGCTGCCATGTACCCAAAACAAAAAGACCTTATGCTAAATCAAAGTCATTAAATGTGTAATCATATTTTGCTATTGGAGTTTGAGTGAAATCTTTCATGGTTAAGATTCTGAACATCATAACTTTTTTAAGAAAGTTGAACTCATTTATTAAACTGACTGTTGTGTTTTTCTCTCATTCAGGCTTATGGGCAAATTCATGGCATTCAAACCATAAATCCTGGCAAGTTCCAGTTCTGATTTTTACAGTGACCTAGTAGCTGCATTAGAGCAGGACAGCTGAAAGTGCCAGATGAACTCATGAATTCCCCTCTTTTCATTTCAGCCATTCCATCCAGTGGCTGGCAGATCATGTGCAAGGGTGCCCCGTCCAGGCCTGGAGCTGGAAACAGGAGAGCATAGGGAAATGTGAACATAGATGCACACACCTCAGTGCCACTAAGGTCAACACCTGTGTTCTTATCTCAGGATCTCAGGCAGAGTGGGGAAGTGAGGACAGAAAAAGAGAGAGACACACACACACAGAGAGAGAGGGAGCGAGAGAGAGGGAGAAAGAGAGAGAGATTGGGTGACTGAGAGCAAGTGTGTGTGTGTGTGTGAGAGAGAGAGAGAGAGAGAGAGAGAGAGAGAGAGAGAGAGAGAGAGATAAGCTATTAGAAAAGCTGATAGTTATAAACAATAAACAAAGTTATACTGATGCCCAACACTGGATCTATTTCAGTTCTACACAGTGGCTCAAAATAGACTTGGCTCATTATGTGTGTGAGTCCCGGAGGAAACACCATGAATGATCTGATTAAGATGACTTGTTGAGCATACTTTGGTTATGGCCCACTGACTTTGGGACACATTCCATGAAAGGCTTTCTCTCAAATGTCACAGCACACTTAAACTTCTCTAATCAATGGAACTAGCAAACTGGTTAATTCATTTTTTTTAAACAACACATTTGAAAACATGATATTCAAATGAACCAGTTTTTTCATGCAAACATTTAAAAAGAAAAATATGTTTGAAGAAATATCAAAATATTCTACATTTTACTAAGAACCTCTTAATCCGAGTCCTTCTTGCTGAAGTGCCCAGATTCTTGGTTGTTCGGCCAAGCTCATCCTGGTCAGAGTTTTAATGCCATGCTACAGAACATAGCTCATAATGGGCTTAGCCATCTTATTTTTAGATAATGAAACAGCTTGCTGGTGGAGTGATAACTTTGTCCTCCATTCAAGAACTCATCTGTTCCCCTGCTCAGCTTAGGCAAGGTTCCACCCTGTCATTTTAGCCTCTAATATTGTGCCTCACATGGCGCAATGCTTGTCCTCACTTTGCAAGATCATAAATCAAAATATGTTCTGCAGTGAGCACTGATCTTACCCACTGCAGTGTTCTCCCATGAGTGTTCAGGATCATTTCATTCACTTTCCACTTTCTTTGAGATTATATGTTTAAAATACCAAACCACAGAGCACAGCACCAATTATTGATATCTATTGCTTTAAGACTTACATCACATTGAAATAAATTGTAGCTAGGTCGTATGAAAAGGGTGACTGCCCATTTCAACAATTCCTTAAGAAAACACCATTTACTTACAGTATTACAGTAATTGCTTCCTTTAGTGCTTAATGCATCTGGTGCTCTAAGAGTGACTCAATACTACCTCAAGCCTTTGACACACAAATGACTCATTCACCAACCTATGCTGACTCATTAATGCCTGCAACATTAAAGGAAGTGGGGGTCCTGTGTGTGATGGCCAGTTGCTGGATTGGAGGTTGATACAGCTGTTCTCTAAGGGCCACACGAATGGTCCCTAAAAGGCCTTCCATTGTGTATGCTCCTGTCGCAGGGGTCAAAGGTACTGTAATCAACAGCTAAAGAACAGGTGGAGAGAGCATGTGCTGGTTTTTCCTTAGTTGGCCAGACTTTTATGGCATTCACCATGTTAGTATGGAAACGCTCATCTCCATGTGGGGTGTGGCTGATTAGTTGGTGAGCAGGATCATATATGCTTCCTCACTCGCTTCAGGAAGCTGGAACTTTCTCATTATAGACAGACACAAGCTGAATTAAAGGGATAAGGCAATATCTATTAAATCAGGTTTCGGTCCAGTGAGTTAGTAGTGGAGACACATTTACATTTACCACATTTAGCGAACGCTCTTATCCAGAGCGACTTACAAAAGTACTTTGTTGTTTAATCATAGAATATCCTAGTACAGTACAGTAGGTTAGAATCAAACATACCAATGAACTAGAATACTGTAGAATACAGGGCTGAATGCTGATGCCTAGAAGTACAAAATACATAAGGTCTATCTTAAACAATGATAAGTGCTATAAACAATAAGTGCCAGAGTTTGTTAAACAACATAAACAATACCCTACAATAAGTATTAATTTAGTCAGTCAATATGGGAGCAGTGTCAGTTGTCCTTTAAATATTCTGCAAATAGATGGGTCTTCAGTCTGCGTTTGAAGACTGCAAGGGACTCTGCTGTCCAGGTGTTCAGGTGTTCAGCAGAGACACAGGTGTTCAGCAGTGGACAGGAGCAGTGGACAGGAACACCAAACACACAGCAATGCCCACTTATAAGGGTGCAACACAAATGGTTCATCTGGCAACTGCACTCTAGAGAAGTGGATCAAGAAATCCGAATCAAGTAAGGAAGGTATGTGCTATGCCATATAGGCTCAGTGGCTGGCTAAATGCTAAAGACAGAAGTGCCAGCTGCTAGGTCACTTTGGAGATTTGAACCTTTGCCAGCTCATCCATTTTGACAAAATGTGAAATGCAGGAGAGGACTACACCCAAGGAAGCAGCTTAAAATGGGGAAAAAATCCTGAGTATTAAGTAGCCACGTCTCTGAAGTAATAGATTAATAGTTACCTTGGTGAAAGGTCAAAACTAAACCCCATTGCTGAGACTGCAGCCAGTCACCCTACTACCCCTCTCTCCACACAGTTGAAGAAGCAGCTGGAGTCCAGCCCCACCTCACACACCCTGTGGAGGACTACACATGGCCCACCTCACACAGCCTGTGGGGGACTACACATGGCACATGCAGCAGGTGCAGTTTGGCCCAGGAGCTCGCCTCCTCCAGTAATGTCACCTCTCTTCAAGGCCAGGCTGCTATTTCACCAGGATGTGATTAGTATTTGTGTCTCATGTGCTCCATCGTTGAAGTTCCTGCAGGCCTGATGAAGGGGAGGTGGGGGGAGCAGACATGCGCATTTAGTCCATTATCCAAATCTCAGGCATGCCATTCAAGCCCTTTTGTTTTGCTGGGCAGATGACTGCTGTTTCTTCATTGGATACTTGGTGACAGTTGTGAAGTCATCTGTTTGAAAAAAAAAAATTATTCTACCATGCATTCGTTATATGGATTTGTGGAGTGACAAGGCAAAATACATGAAGCCATGTGCATTTTCAGAATTCTTATACAAATAGCTAATTTAAAGCCCATCATCAGATTTACAACAAATATATTTTTGTCCAAACTACATTTTAAACCTGAAAGCAAGTTCTCTTCATGAGAACATATATGGTGAAAGAATCTTGTGGCAGTCAGTGGTGTATGTGCAGAGCAGTAGAGATCAATCAAGCCAGGCTATCACTCAACAGGCTTTCATCCCATTATGGTACTGACAGTTGCTGCCAATAGGAAAGCCCATATCTTTGAACCTCATCTTCAGTGCGACTGGTATCAGTATTTGGAACCTGGTCCTCTGCCAGTGCTCTTCCAGACTTTCTCATCCTCCTCCTCTCTTACCCTCAGTACTGCCTTAAAAGAGATTCTGACTAGGATGGGTGGAAATATTCCCCATACTCACATGTTTGGCTATCCCTCTGCATTTAGCTTACACTTTTATCCAAAGCAATGTACAATTATGACTGAGTACAACTTGAGCAATTGAGGGTTAAGGGCCTTGCTCAGGGGCCAAGTGGTAGCTTAGCAGTTGCAGGGCTTGAACCAACAACCTTCTGATTACAAGTCAAGTACCATAACCACTGCCCCTTATGCAAGAAATTCTACATTTAGCAAAGCAATAAATGTAGGGGTAGTGGATCAGAATGCTACCTGAGGACATTTCCTCTTACCCAGTTTACTTAATAAACTGTGCATAGTTTTAATGATTTATAGTTTACAGTCAACCTCAGAGCTCCTCAGCCCACCTGCATGCCATGGCCCGTTATTCTCACTATCATTTGTGCTTATTGTGTATTTATTCTATTTCCTATATATGGGGGAATGACATTATAATATGAACTGACTTGACTTGATTCACTTAGAAAGTTTATAAAGTCGCACATTTTTATATAATTTCAATAACGAGTAATCTCCTTTTCAGTTATTACTCTTGAGAAATAACTTAAGGTTGTATTTGTCATGCTGTTTGATGGATGCTACATAAGATTTGCATTAAGGGTTTTGCCCGTGTGAAGGTGATAAACAGATGTTTCCTGATGAAAAGAGAAGTTTAAGAATAACAGAAGAGAAAGACAACTTATGAAGCTATCTATCAGTGGTTTCATACCCCATCTGAATAGTAAGGCTGCAACTCTCATGATCTTTGGAGAACATATTACTCCAAACATCCATAACACCTTTTTATATATATATTTCCTGGTAAACAGCCTAACATAAATGTATATTATAGCTATCCATCATTTCAAACAACAACATAAAACAAAACAAGACAAGACAAGCATAAAAAACCCTAGCAGCAGTGCTACAAAGCAACAATGACCACAGGGTCATTACCCATAGTTCCTGGGTGTGGCTGTCAGGAGTAGTCTGGGTACTAGCATTAGGTGTACCTATTAAAAGTGCATTGTTGCATTGACTACTCACATGAATGAACACTGTCATAATATGTAAAAGTTTTGTAATAAAACAGTGGGTATTCTGGAGAACGCTGGTGTAGCTATTGTCCCCTGTAACCCCACTGATGCTTCAGTGTGTTTAAGGTTGTGAGAGCTCTCTCTAGAAACGGTGCTTTTCTGAGTTGCAGTAGATCCACATAGCCAACATCAATGGGTTCGGTAAGCTGTTTTAATAAATTATTGTGGATGCAGTTCATATTTTCTAATATGTATTATTGATTTAAAACAATTCATTAATAAGCTTGACTATGTATATATATTTTGATCAAAATGTATGTATTGATTAAAAAGTAAGGTTGTTTTTTTCAGGCTGTATATACAAGTGTGTTTTCACATTTTAATAAAAGGCAGGAGCATGTTAGAGACATTTATGCCATGCAAGTATAGGATGTAAAAGGATAAAGAATGAGTGTCTTTGAATCTCTTTAAGATGGTTAATTAATTATTTTAAATAAATCAACTTTTACAGCAAAACTCATGCCAGAAGTTTTACCCAGGAGACATTCTGGAATTCCCTCGAAACAAGTACTTTTCCCACTTTGGAGTATACTATGGAGAAAGGGATGGGGTTCCTTATGTTGCACATTTGACATGCAGGGGTAGGTGGTGTATATATAACTTCTTTAAATATATATGATTTTTACATATACATGATTATTTGTCTGCATAGCATTGCTGAAAAGCTTTATTGCCCTTCATCATATTTTAGACTCCGATACAAAGTTCCTGCTCTTTGGTCGTGCTTTGAACTCCTCTGTAAAGTTGGAACCAATTGACATTGTCGGCAAAAAGTACAAAGTGAATAATTACCTGGATGAGAAGCACCCACCACGAGACTTCTACTCCCACATCAAGCCGGAAATCGAAGATGCAATGACTAAACCAATCACCTTCGACATCCTGTTCCACAACAGTGAACACCAGGCAACACTCTTACGCTATGGAGTCAAAAAATCAGAGCAGGTGAGAAATTAATTTTATACAAATTATAAGTGAGATCACCAAGTACAATTTTTATATTTATTACATGTTCTGCTTTTTCCTTAATACAAACTCATGTTGAAACGGAAGTTAACAAAAACAGGTTTGCCACTTATAATATGGCCTCAGTCTGGTCTGATTTCTTACAGCACATATGTAGCTTCTGTGACGATTGGCCACCCTCCTGGCCTCCCTGTTTTATGATTTCTCTGTCGTGTTTTTGTTGTTGTTGTTGTTGTTGTTGTTGTTGTTGTTGTTGTTGTTGTTGTTGTTGTTTTCCTTCACTTCCCTGTTCCGTTCCTTGGTTTCGTTTTCCCCGCCCCTCGTCTGTTCCTGAGCTCCACTCCGTATTTTAGTTCTCCCTGTTATGTTCACCTGCGTCTGATTATCCTTGATTGTTTTGTTTATTTTAGCCCTGGCTTTTGTCTTTCAGTTGCGCTTGCCCCTCTCACTCGATTTGCTCTCAGTATTTCCCTTTTGCCCTTCGTGTTTGCTCTCACGCGCGCATTTGCGTTCTGCCTCTTGCCTCGTTCCTACTGAAAACGTGACAGCTTCATACTTGAATATGTTACTGAATTAGCCAAGATGATATGGCCAATGATTTGGACTGTAGAAAGCATTTCTTGTCTAATGTTTTTTCCCCCTCAATTTACTTCCAGATTGATAAAGTCTATGCGAAGATAGTTCCAACCTGGCGTGAACCGTTCGAGAAGAAAAGGTTTTGATTCAGAAAGTCTGTAATTATTGGAACCTGAACAATTCACACTGTCAACCACAAAAATATATATAATAATTAAATATGCGTATATAATATGACAAATAGATTACAGGTGAGTTACTGCAGTGTACTGTAGTAAAAGATATAGAGATAGTAAATATTGCAGTGGATGGTTTGGACAGATGTTCAAAGAGGTGGAAACAGTTTATATTAGAAAGAAAAATGAACAAAAAGGGAAATTAGTAGCATATATTCCTATGTTATGCATTTAAATATATTCAACCACATATACCGTTACTCCCCATATTCGTTACATAATCTATATTACCACTTGGTGGCAGAAGTGAGACATTCAAATTTTCTAAACGGTAATTTCTCTAAGAGCGCATCCCATAATCCATAATTTAACATGTGGATTCATACCGTGGATATGTGTGCCAAACTGATTACAAGCCTCACTTCCAACATTGTGAAGCTGAAAAAGGTATCATATATTGGATTACGGATTAGAATACATACATGGTTCAAAATTAAGGCCATGAGTTATTTGTATACTCATTTTTCTTCTGAGATATTTTAGTTGCAAGTTACCTCAAGTTGTACTATCGCCAATGTGAAAATTTCGTTTACTATTCTGTTCTCTGTCACAATTTTGAATCCTCTAAAAGGGGTATCAGAAATGTTATCTTCATGCTTAAACCTAGGAAATGATCGCTGACATCTGGAATATCAGAACAGTTTTAACTCCATCTCCACTTATATGCCATTTGAGATATAATACTTAACTCAATGTAATGCATTTACATTTATGGCATTTAGCTGACACTTTTATCCAAAGCAAATTACAATAATGACTAAATACAACTTCAGCAATTGAGGGTTAAGGGCCTTGCTCAGGGACCCAACAATGGCAACTTAGGCTTGAACTGGCAACCTTCCGATTACTAGTCAAGTACATTTACCACTGCTCTCAATAATACTTTACTTAAAATTTTCTTATATTTTAAAATGAACAGACATTTTAAATATTTTATTCTGAACAAAATTTTAATTTCAATGTTATAAATGTGATGTTTAACATATTTAGATTTTGGGATCCGGCATTAAATATTAATTGCCAAATACATTGCTTTTAAAAATTATCAAGTGCAGAAGCAAATTACATAATTTGTATGTCTGATTTTTATATTTAATCTTTCATTTAATTTCACTTTGGTTTCATTTAGAAATCAACTTTTTATACTTTTGTATTTCATTTAGAAACCAAAGCCCAACCACCCCTTACATGTATAATCTTGTGTAATAAATGCAAAGATGATACTGATTCTGGTTACATTTTTCCTACATCTCAGTATTGCCCTATTACTCGTTGGAATCTAAAGGAAGCCTTCAACCCACACTGACCTATTACACTTTGTCATTATGTACTCAGTCAATATTTTGCTTCTTAAAGCACACCTAAATTTTCTTTTACAAAACATATAGCACAGTATTACAAGTATTACAAGAATAACAAGGGATGTTCTAAGGGGAAAAAATAGTTCGCAATAAACCTCAATGATAATAAACCAATATAAGTTGTTTTTTCTATTATTTTGTCTATATCCTGTACTTCACACAAGGTTTAGACCTTCAGAGAAAACAGAAGAGGATGTTAAGTAGAGAATTTGGTATTTACTCACAGGACTAGATGTCAAGGAAAATATGTAATGAAAATAAATTTGGCCATGAAATCTTTAAGAGGAGGCTGCAAACAAACATTAGTATGAACATATAATATTACAAGACATATAAGTATTATTTAAGTATTACAGGGTCTGAAATGATCGCTGACATTCACAGTCAGAGTGATTATAGATCTCTGGTTAGTGGTGTGATTATTGATCTGCCTGTTTAGTGAATTGATTATATCTGTTTAGTGGAGTGATTATTGATCTTTGGTTAGTGGTGTGATTATTGATCTCTGGATAGTGGAGTGATTATTGGTCTCTCTGGTTAGTGGTGTGGCAGCACTAAGGTTTGCTGAGCGTGCACAAGAGATAAGATGGTGCACAGCCTGACTATTCACAAGAGTTAAGATAATGCACAGCCTGATTATTTCTGAAGCTATAGGTGGTTTCATATTTAAACACACACACACACACACACACACACACACACACACACACACACACAAAACGGGGAAAAAAATCAGGCTGGAACTTTAAAAAGTAGCGAAGGTATATCTGTGCAGAACCTTCTATTGGAGAGAAGGAGGGCCTTTCAGAAATGTTTTCTGTTTTATATTTTGCATTCAGACTGTATTCCCTTCTCCTGTTTCTATCCTCCATTCATACAGGGCATTCCAGACTGAAGTCTGAAATCAAAGCACAGTACTAGTGCTCCATATGATTAGCTACAGCCCCTTCATCTATTTGCTGCTGATTGTCACAGATAGTGACATAAACTCATACAAAACCACAATAATATAAGGCAAATATAAGTCAAATATATACTCAAGCTCTGTTTGTAAGACATAAAATACAGTTGTACAATGCCTGAGAACTCTACATACTGAGGTCACCAGCTTGAGGTGATCAGCAAGTTATTCCCTTTCAAATGTCAGTTAAAATAAATGGCCATTTTATCATCATTTGCATAATGTGCTTAACTATGCTAAATCTCATTGCCATCACACTCTGTGAAAAAGTTAATTGGTTTAGGCACAGTCACAGTGCCACCACATTTATGAGCTCCCTTCTATAATGAGCCTTCAATAATGCAACTGTCTCACTGTGTTTAGTGTGACACTTCAAAGTCAGAATCTTTAAGCCAATCTAGAACTGTATCATCGGCATCAAACACAACTCTTCTCATCAAGGCTGCTTTATAATTTAATGCCCTGACCTCACAATCAATAATGACAGTGAAAACAATCAACCCCAATTGCAAACCAAGTGATCAGCCTGTATTTTCTAGCCTGACTATTGCCTTTTGTGTAGTGCAAAGTAAGTTTTGATGTGCAAAAGTGCAATTTGCCTTTTCCCTTTCTTATGTAAATGCTAGGACTATATTTTCTATTTGTTTATATGCCCTTTTCTTTGAAAATGAGAACTGAAATTAAATATCAGTAGACAGTTCTTTCCAAGAACATTACAGGAAAAATTAAATAAGTCTAGATAATTAATGCTATTTTAATGCTTTTAAATATTATTTATTTATTTATTTAGCTTTGAAACGAAAAACCCCCCCCAGGAAATAAAAAGGAAAATCAGTCTGAACAAAACCACTGAATCGGAACAGCCATTTCGTCTGGTAAGTCCCTCTCTATTGTTTCTAGTGTGAATGGTAGATTATATTACATAATAAATTAATTGAAGAAGCTCTCTCTTGCAAGAATGTAGTTGCCAGCTCACACAATCAGTAGCAGTTTTTATTAACCATGAAACAAGTGAAAATCTGTTTTAATTACAGTCAGCAAAGTGTCACAAATGTGAAGATGAGATTTTTCTTCCTCCTAGAATCTGTGGTTTTGGTGACTGTGTTATGGTGGTATAAGAATATGCAAGAGGATAAAAAGTATTACCTTCATCCAGTAAACAAGTAAAAGTCTAAGAAATTCACATTTTAGTCTTTAATATTCCTAACTTTTAACTGTTACATAGCAGGGAAGCTATTTCACAGTCTAGCCCACTGCAGACAGTTTTTCAGTTTCTGACAATACCCCAGAGAGTTAGTGGTCATGGTTTCAAGGTCGGAAAGCTCCTTAGCAGTCTTCTTGCATGGCCTGTAACATTTCCCATTCTGGCCCTGCAGACTGTCTCTTGGGAGATTTTAGCCTTGTTCAGAAAACCCCAAAATGTAGCTGCATTACCTAATACTGTCATCGCTCTGCACCCCCTGAGTAGTTCCTGATAATAGGCCAAGGCTTGTTAAGACAAGTATAAGACAAGTGGTGAGATTTATCTATCCACGTCTGAACAGGTGACTACAATGCACTCACTGTGAAACAGTATATTTTTCTTAACATTTTTTTAATCTCTGCACACCTTTTGTTATGGCAAAAGGTACTGTACTGGTTTAAAATTGGTTTACAGCCAAGTCTTCCAAGTCTTTCTGATTCATTAATTTGGTAAATTGTGCTTTTGAAAATAACTAACTATAATCCCTGAATCCTCTGAGCTGCAATTTGGAATTCCTGCTTAGATAGAGATAACAATGGCATCGTGTATCTAGCACTGTCTGTGCTCCTGAAACACCTACTTCTACTCACTTAAAAAAGCCTACTCAGGACTAATCAGCCTAACTTAACAAAGAGGCCTACACAGTATTCTTAGGGGCTAGTTTCCTTGACTGTAATCAAAGGTACATCTCAGGAAATGACAGCCAGAGACTCACTAGTAGACTTGATAACAATGTGACAATTGAATTGCTTGACTGCCAGCTGTGCTTTGGAGCTGGAAGAAGATAAATATTTCAGAAATGCGTTGTGTGCATTTCCCCAGTGGTGTTGAGTGCACAGTGGTGAAGAAGCTGTTTATTTACAAAACACACATGGCCATTTATTGCTTTGTGTAAAGCTTTTAATAAAGAATATTTGGGTCTTTTAAAGGCATATTTCAGGAGGTTAATGTGCAGGGCCTAGAACTATGAAAAGCATAGAAACAGAATTATATAAATGACAGCTGCAGTAGCAGGAAGCTTGAATTCTTGAACAAACTCTTAAGAGTCATCTCAGCTTTGGAGAGATGGAAATAGATGCTTTCTGGTGCGTCTCTGTCAGCCAGGAGATCAGAATTTTGTTGACCTCCAAAGGCCTAATAAAGAAAAGTCATTAAAAGCACTTTAAATATACTTCACTACATCTGTAAAGAAAAAAGTTGATAAGATCAAAGGTTCAAGCACACATACTCATGCAAACATGACAACAAACATCCCTATACCACCACACACAGATTTGAACATCTTCAGAATAACTATTGACCACGAATCATCTGTGACCTGTTTAATGCTTTGTAAGTCTCTACTCATATATTTGGTCAGCAGATTACTTTACTCTAATAGAACCACCCATATAGACTTTGAAAACTAAAAAGAAACTCACTTATTCAATTTTGCATATTGTTAATTTTGGAGGAAAAAAAAAGCACAGATGCAAATATAAAATGTGCCACTGCTTACATGCTTCAGCCAGAACTCCCCACCCCCCACCCCCAAGGACCTGCTGGATTAAAGGTCAGGAGTGGGCAGGAGAAGCCGGAAATTAATTATTTAGATCTCAGCAGAGATAGATGGGGCTTCAGCACCAAGTCATCTGTCATTAAGGAGTGTGTGTGTGTGTGTGTTGGATGGTTGTTTTTCAAAACAAAAACACATCATTCTCATTTCTTTCAGTTCTAATTCTAACACTGGGACAGTCCATGTATAGTGTGATCTGTCAGCTTTTAAAAAGTCCTTCAGTTTTCTCCACCACATTGATTTTGTCCAAATATACAAGCAAACATGTTACTTAATCATCTGGTCTGCAAAGTTCCACAACATAGCGGTGGCATCTTAATAAACAACATCCTAGGGATTTTAAAGGCCAATATATTATAGTTCTTAATTACATTCAAGGATTTGAGGAATCTCTTTTGTAATGTGGAGACATGGACTTAAGTGTGGGTTATTTAAGATCAGGAAAAGTGGGTGCTTCTGTACCTTTAAACCCATGTTTACATATCATAATATGTTCACTGTGTACAGAATGACATGGTTAGTATCTGACAGAAAACCACATCTATTAAGATTCACAGTATAATAGATATAATTGTAGCATAAATTGTGATGTAAAACTCAGACTTGTAGTTTGAAATCCTAAAAATAGTAATATTTTGGTTAATTATTTAATCATTTTTCCCCTGTAAGTGACTTGTATACTTAATATAATAATACATGCACACTGAACTGAGTGCAACCATCAAAGCTCAATGCATGAATGCTTTATACCTATTGGGTCATTTTACAGCCATCTACAGGCAGTCTAACATACCTTTCCATTTGTGTCCAGTGTCCACAGTTTTCAATGTTGCCTCTTGTTAAATTGGGAATCTTCAAATTTGATACACCAAAAAATGTGCAAGATACTGAATAATCTCATGTGAATAATATTACACCACCTTGAATGACAATATGATTATGTTAAATGCAAAGTCGTTAAACAAATAATTTAATAACTACATTTAATCTAACAGCAGGCTTACCATGTTCTCCATGCCAGTGGTAAAGATGGGCAGAAGTATCCTGTCCTTCTCTGCAGTCACCATCAAAGCAGGAATCAGGATCTGCATGTTGCAAAAGGGTTTCCTGAAGCACATGATGCTTGGTGCTCATAGTGCAACATGTGAAACGAGCTGTTCACATTTGCTAACAGCAAAAAAAAAAAAAAAAAAAAAAAAAAAAAAAAGCTACAATTTTATTTATTCCAGATATCTGGAATAAATAAAATTGTAGCTTTTTTTTTGCTGAGCAGAAGCCAGCAGTTAGCAAAGGTTGGCTGTGGTCCATCACAACATGAAAAGAAAAGAAAAGAAAAGAAAAGAAAAGAAAAGAAAAGAAAAGAAAAGAAAAGAAAAAAATCAAAAGCAGAGCTGCATTTATCAAAGATGCAGGGTCCTTCTACATGTCTGGAGGACATGAGCAGATGGCAGGGAGTGAGCGGCACAGACATCTGCTCCTGCCCAGCCGAAGGGCTGTGTCGAAGGGCTGCGCCCCAGGTTGGGCCAGACAGAGCCACAACTTTCCTTGCACACGATTGAAGGGCTTCTGGTGGAGCTGGAACTCTCCTAGCATACAATTGTAGTGCTTCCGGTGGAGCTGGAGCATACTTGCCTTGCCCCATGGCCTGGAACACATCCATCGCCAGTTCCTCTCCACGTTCCGATACCAGTTAAGTGGTCCCCTTGGACAAAACATTTCCTCAGTAAAGGCACGGAGGCTTTGATCATTATATACAGTCATCATACAATTTAGTCCTTTTTACCCACAATCATTGGCTAGTTTATGTACACCTACCTTATAGGTGCATTTAGTATACATTTACAATCTACTGCATCCCTCACCATGTAATTTTTCGAACCCATTTAACACTGGCCTGTTTCTGATCACAGGACCACAGAGGTGACACTGACATGGTAATGGGTATTACTGCTGGTTTCAGAGCAGTCTTCCACCGAAAATAAACAGAAAGCAATAAATACTCTCAGGCAACAACTCGT
This sequence comes from Electrophorus electricus, assembly GCF_041902795.1. NCBI lineage: Eukaryota > Metazoa > Chordata > Actinopteri > Gymnotiformes > Gymnotidae > Electrophorus > Electrophorus electricus. Next base: position 22,032,657 of record NC_137506.1, read on the forward strand.
CCCATCTCTGAGTACCTGAAGCCCTGTTTGCTGTACTGCTGGACATAGTACTGCAGAGCTGTTTCACTCAGCAAGGCACTTCTGGGAACTTCCTCTGGTAAACCAACAAACAAACCTCCTGAAAAGAACAGGAAAGAAAAAAAGGAAGCTACAGTATCACCTCCTCATGCAGTCAAGTTTTGACGCAATGTCTAAGCTTATCAAAATGAGCACTGAACACACTGTTGACGTTGTATTTAATGTTAGCATTCATTTAATATTAATCCATATATACACATTTTACATTAGTTTATGTTTAGTTCTGTACCTCTTTTGCAGATCCCAGTCATATCCACCTGAGGATGTGTATCCTGTGACACCCCCCCCCCCCAAAAAAAGCATGCTTTTTACTCCACAATGCAAAAAATATAACAATTTTTATAATGTATAATGTAACACTAGTGTGGAACATAGCTAACTAGATAAGTTTGTGGCCTCATCATGCACTACAGACTGAAAAATAAAATACTATGATGTCAGAAGTCATGTAGCCCTTTTAGCTTTGAGTTTGCTTCTAAAATGAATATTTCTTGAACTTCACACTGAACCTTATTTTACATTAAATTTTTGACTGAAAGACCATGTCTAAATGTAATTATTTCCAACATATATAATCTCAGCTCCACATCTCAGCTCTTCTTGGATTCTCTGGAGAAAAGGACTTCAAATCCATTACACCTTTGCCCTGCTAATAATACCCTGAAACTCCATCTCCAGTAATAAGTTCCCCACAAGACCTAGTGGATTAAATGGCATTAATGGTTGCAACATGGTGGGACTCCAGGGTCAACCCACTCCATGAGGTGGTGACTCCCTATTGGGCAGGAATGAATGCGGAGATATAAGGCTGCCAGGAGAGCGGGGTCCCATACAAACAGCCACCCCCACCCCCATTAGGATGAAGCAGGCTATCTCAGCCAGGCTGAATTATGCTATTGCTGGGCAACGAGCACTCATTGCTCGTGGAGAGGACCCCCGGATGGGCGCCCTTTTACCAGTCCCTCATTACCATGCAGAGTCACACAGCAACGGGAGTGCTGCATGCTCTTTGATCCCCATCAGTGCTGCTTCCTGATGGCTGTGACAAACCTCGTAAATATGGAAAGCCTGACTGTGCCACTTGCAATAAATGCAGAGTGGAGTGTGTACTCTGGACAAATCGGAATGCAAGTGCACGGGGTTGTAACGTTGGCATCTTTTATCATCACTTTCACCCTAATCTCATGCTCTATTCTGAGAGAAAAGCTCTAGGTTATATTCTTTTTTGTTCAATGTCAGAAAAAAAGTGCATATACAGCAATATCTACATAGATGGCACCATATCTGAGCAATATTTAGTGTAAGTGTTTTGGTTTCTTTTATAATCCCATCACATAATTTACAAACTGTATCAACTTTCAGATGCCATTCATCATCTGTCAGTTGCTTTGTTACACACTGTAAAAGGTATATCTGCACCTTGTCAGTTATGTGTTATATATTTGATTTAATGTAATTTGTCAGTCATTTTTCCCTGCTAGGATTACAACAACTAATTTGCATAGTGACTATCTTACATGTAAAGACCATATCTTATACTACTTGATGTGCTAATATTAAACACAGAATGAACAACGTAGTACTTTAATACAAATGTGAATTCTGTAAATGTACAAAGTAGATAATATTGCTCTGTTTAACTTGGTGTCACATGCACACCTGCAAGCTGCTTGTTCTGTAGTTTGTATGGCCAGTTCTGGGTCATTAATGTTGCACTTTTTCTAGTTGTAGTTCTTGTTCCGCTTAGATTGGTTTAAACTTCTCTGTAGGAGTCTGCTTACTTCCTTCCTTTTTGCACATTCTTTGTCCATGACACATGACTTACCACATCGTCAAAACATTGTGTATTTTTGTGCAAAGCATCAATGATTGAAAGAGTTCTCTTAGAGTGCAGTTTTAGAAGAATGGGTATGAATTATGAATTGGTCTATGCACTTCCTTTACCCTCAGCCAATGTGTCTGATTCACAGCAATGCCTCTTCAAGACTCGTTTGTACTGAGCTGCTCCTCTAACTGAAGGTGAGGTAACAACTAAAATCACAACTGATGGAATCTTATCAATACATAAACATATCAAAAACTTACAAGCTCAGGTCACCATCTGATCTGCAAAAATGCTGAGGACCCTAAAGCCATTATGCACAGTGCAAGAGCAGGGAACCATCTCACATCTCAATCCACTGAGACTAGAGTGGTTAGCTGATACATAATCAGGTGTTGAGTCAGGCACATTTGAGTAGGACAAACAATAAATGATGTCAAGAGGGTGGGGCTGAGATCATTGAATAAAATCAGGAAACAGCTCCATTAGAGACACTCAGAAGGAACTGCTAACAAACCAAATGAGATTTAATATTTGTGGGTCATTTTTACTGCACTGGTAGCCCACCAGTCTACAAGAAGGCTTACGGTCTCACTGCTGGCAGAGAACAGCAGTTTAAAAGTCCTGGTCAGGTCCTTCTCCAGCTCAGCCTCTGCTACACCCTGGTTAAACAAGCACAGGCAATATCTTGAGCATACTCTGTCATGATTCAATTCAAAATAAGCATTGTTCAGTTAACATTGTCTTGCAAAATTAATCAAATCTGAAACAATGCCAACCTTAGTTTTATCATAAAGGACACTAACATTTTGCGACCAATGAATATACATTATATATACACTAACAAATATATACCAAATATACAGATTGCATAAGTATTCAAACAAAAGACAGTACTAAATGAATGCAAGAGCGTAATCCTCCCTCAATATTTATTATTAAAATCTGCATCACATCTCTTATTACCATGTCTAAGGTCATTCAGCCCTTCAAATTCAAATAATTAGGAACAAAATGTTTGAGGGAAGCCACTGTGAAGCCAGTAGCAGGGTTTAGTAGCATGGTACAACTGCATGGGCCAGTATTATCAGCACAATTACCTCTAATATTAGTCTTACCAGTAGGCTATGTCAATAAATTAGGCAATACCTAAGAGTCATTTTAAAGGCCAACCTTTTTTCTAGATACCTTGACAGTATTTTATGGGAAGACATTTTTAGCACTTTTGTTAACATTATGGTTTCACAACACTTTGAATTACCCCACCACAGTGCAAAATGCATTATTTGCAATGTAATATACTGAGTAACAATAAATTTACTCTGTATTTACTCTAAATGCATTGATGCCAATGTAATTACAAGGTGACAATTCATTATTATTTGTTATGTAACATATTACACTGTAATTCATATTCACATTGTGTTTTTCTTTTTTTTCTTTTTTTTTTTTGCCTGTTTGCCTTGTGGGGGAGGGGTGTGCTAAAACCTCATGCATAGTTTAAACTGTACACAACCTTGGCACCATATCACCATGCACTGAAAATGTCAGTCTGACAAGAACATTAAGTTTGATTTTCCAGAACAACCAACAGCCCAAAAATAGGCCCTGCGTCACTGCAGCAGCATGAACATTACAAAGGAGAAGTTAGAGACGTCCGCTTATCATGCTAACTCAGACTGTCAGAGTTTGAAAACTGCTAGGCATAGCATGGAATTCAAAAAAGATTTAGTGTCAAAAATATCCTTTAGCCAGAATGACCTTAATATTTATTTCCAGCATTACCCAACATGAAACTACATTAAGTTGAGATCTAGTTATTTGATGCAACTATATGGAATTGCAAAGATTATATTCTTATTCTTAATTAATTATTTAATAAATACTTAAAATATATTCTTAATTTAAAATAAAAATTTGCAAGATAGTGCATATCACTTACAGGCTCCTGGAAATAGATTTGATATTCAAAGATTGGGATGGACTTCAGTCTCTCCATTGGGTCCTTGTTTGGATCCATAGGGAACAGTGGAGTGTTTAGAGAAGCCACCGCTCTTGAGTAGTTAAAAATAAATAAACAAACAAATAAATTGGAATCACAGCCAGGAAGACCAAATTTTCCTGTCAAGTTGATAACCTTATCTGAACTGATTTGCATGGTGACTAACACTTTGAATTTTTCTTTTTTTAAAATCAGCATTTTAGCTGCTGCTTTTATCCAAAGCAACTTACAATTATGACTGAGTACAATTTTTTTGAGCAATTGAGGGTTAAGGGCCTTGCTCAGGGGCCCCAACAGTGGCAACTTGGCAACAGTGGGGCCTGAACTGGCAATCATCTGATTACTGGTCAAGTACCTTACCCACTAAGCCGTGCATGTTGCTGTGTATGAAAAATCCTATACAAATAAACTTGAATTCCCTTGCACTGCTCAGCCCCTGACCCATCAACATCTTTTCAACTATAAATATATTTAAACTGGGCAAATATCATCAGCCTAAACTAATTGCTTGTGGGTAGATGGTGTGTTTGATACTAGAAATGTCCATACCGCAGTCTCTCTGGGTGACACTGAGCCATGTTCCAAGCCACCACACCGCCCCAGTCATGACCCACCAAAGTAACCTGAGCAAGGCCCTAGGATTGAGACAGAAGATGACAGAGAGCCCCTTGAACAATGGCAATAAAAGGGCAGATGTGAGGGGAACATCACTGTGTTTCCTCTGAGGATGTGTCCAAGCCCATGCTGGAGACAATCTCTCACTGTCTTCCTGAGCAGCAGGAGGCTGTTTGCACAGTTTATTTTTAGCTAAACAGTTCAGCTCCGACCCTGAAAATTATAAGAAAAGAATTTTTTTTTTATAATCCCATCACATAATTTACAAACTGTATCAACTTTCAGATGCCATTCATCATCTGTCAGTTGCTTTGTTACACACTGTAAAAGGTATATCTGCACCTTGTCAGTTATGTGTTATATATTTGCTTTAATGTAATTTGTCAGTCATTTTTCCCTGCTAGGATTACAACAACTAATTTGCATAGTGACTATCTTACATGTAAAGACCATATCTTATACTACTTGATGTGCTAATATTAAACACAGAATGAACAACATAGTACTTTAATACAAATGTGAATTCTGTAAATGTACAAAGTAGATAATATTGCTCTGTTTAACTTGGTGTCACATGCACACCTGCAAGCTGCTTGTTCTGTAGTTTGTATGGCCAGTTCTGGGTCATTAATGTTGCACTTTTTCTAGTTGTAGTTCTTGTTCCGTTTAGATTAGTTTAAACTTTTCTGCAGGAGACTGCTTACTTCCTTCCTTTTTTCACATTCTATGTCCATGATACATCATTAAGACATTTAACATTGGCCACTAACATTGGCCAACTCACAGCATCAGCTTCTGTTTTCTTGTGGTTATGCAAGAAGCCCAGGATTTAACAAATATTTATTTAAAAAGAAAAAGGAACCCACATACATGACTCACAGCAATGGTTACTATTCTACCATGATAATGTCCTCCTTCAGCCTACTACTGCATTGATGAAGCTAAATAATAAAACTAAGTTACAGTTTTGGTGTCGGATGCGATCACCATATACTCATTTCTCTTATTTGTTGTGACAGTGTGCTTGTACTGACTAGAATTTTGATTGTACTTATTCATGTTTGTCCATATTGAGGATGAATAAGTTTTACATGCATTTTTTATTAACTTTAACAGGTATCAAAAAAGGTGATTTTTATATATTTTTCAGCAAAGAGTGGAATGAGAAACCCCTTAACTTGGTTGGGGCACCAAAGTACCACCTAGTTCAATAGTAGTGACTTCAATTAAATGTAGGCCTTTCTTAGACTCTGCAGTTGGAGAACTCGGTTAAGTATTTTTCTCTCAACTCTAAAGAATGTCCACTTTCAGGATCACACAAAAATTTAAGACAACAATGTTTTTCCTTTATGCAATAGCAGGCTGTTTGCTAAGCCAAAAGCTGGGAATTCCAAAAAACCTTTTAGGCAGGGTTAGCTTAGTCAAGTTAGCCAAGAATACTCAATTCAAAGACTGAACCAAAGTTAGCCACATGTCATAGTAGCACCATCAATCGAACTTGCTCATGTATAAACGCAATACATGTACTAGGAATTAGGAATATGAGACATCTGACATTTCGAAGGCAGTTCATCAGCAGCTGGATATTTTTTCTCTCTGCTGAACTTTGAATTCTCTGAGTTTAAGCTTAGACTTATCTGTACGTTTTATAAGGAACAACAGGTACTGTGACTTGTATGCCCAACACGTCAATGGGAAATGCCTTTTTCCTTACCAAGCACCTTATTGGAAACATTTATTAGAAATACTGTGCCCACTGTGCTCGTACCACAAAATGGTCAGTATCTACAAGTTATGCGTTGCAATTTACATGAATAGCAGCAGTGCTGTAAACATGCATCCAATTGCAAATGTGGAACTGATGAGCAATAGCTCGTTCTAGGAATGGGCTCAGTACACAATAATGTCCCAGCACAGAAATTAGTTGCACAGGGTGATTGTTGGTAAGAATTAATTCCTGTACTGTTACTTGCTACCACAAGGCTGATTGAATCTATTCCTGAATGTGCTCTGCTGTTTGACCAGTATGCCATGGAAAGGATGTGATTTATTGTTTAGGATGGATAGTTTGTACAGTGTCCTCACCTCCTCTGTTTCTCTGGCTCAAATGCCATCTCCTAGGCATACTGCCACAAAGAAATAAAAACATCCTCTCACAAAGCGCAGGAAGATTAGATGATGCTTCTGTGAGAACATTTTTCTCAAAGAAAAAATAAGATCTCCACAAGCCATCTGTACAATGTGTGGTCATTATTTCACTGGACCAGTGTAGCTACTGCAAATTAAAGACTTTAAACTTGCTTCTCACGGTGGATTATGCCTGTATCTCAGACTGGGTCCTTCTGTATCCAGGCACATTGGTCATTTGGCTACCTGTGTGCAAGATCACAACTCGACCTGCCTACTTTGCTGAGCTGTCAGCCTTCACATGTGAGTGCCATCATTGCTGTAGGGTCATCTTTATGTGCTAGAGGGGGATCTTTAAGGCCTTGTTCCTTTCATACGATGCCAGCCTGCACTGTTGGTGGTTTTATGGTATACCTCTACAGTGTATACCCCTACTGCATTGTGGTTCCCATGGAACCATGCACCTTTTTTGTTTGTTTGGTTTATTTTTTTGTTGTTGTTCTGTTCTACACCCTTTGTAATGTGCTTTCCTTCCAGCTTCACACACTGTCCTGTCAATCATTATCAATCTCACCTGTCACTGGGTCCAGTCTCCACTTCTACCTAGTGTATTCAGACCAGCCTTTGTTTCTCCTTGCTTGCAAAGTCTCCATTTCACTTTGAGGCTGAAAATTCTGTCCTAAAACGTCTGGGGGTTTTTTGGACCTAGTTTCACAGAGAGGTAAGCCTTAATTGTGATTAGCTCTCCCTAGGATTCTACCTAATTTTGTATTTCTGTATTATGGATCTGCCCAAGATTTGTCTACTGGTTTTCGAACTCTGGACCAGGTCTGTAACCTGGAATCATTTACCTGCTTCAAAATTTCAAAGAGGTTATCCTCAACTTCCAGTTTTATCACAGAATAAAACAGGGGTTCACTCATGTTTCTTCATATTTTCTGAATTCTGTTCTTGTTTTTTTTTTTTTTGTTTTTTTTTTAAATTCTGTTACAGTCTTGGTTTTCTGTTAGTTCCTCCTGTACTGTTTCATACGTTTTTATATTTATGCTATACATATTGTGCCCTAATTTTGCTGTATTGATTTTTGCTTGGTCCAATTTCCCATAAGCATTATTATATTAAGATCAACTTTCTGAAAGAGCACAGAAATTCTAAGATGCTTAGGCCCATCATTACTTCCTCCCCCTAAAGCTGTGGTCAAAGGACATGTTATTTACTTATTCTTCTCTCAAAGGTTTGCCTTATTTTTAAATAATTCAATTTTTAAAATATAAAAGTGACTCAATGCACTGATAAGTAGGAATTCCCTACAAACTGCAGAGTGCTTATATATTCATGCTACAAAATATGAGTTGCAATACTTGATTGTACTTCACTGAAGGAAAACATTTTCAGAAGAGACTTGACACTTCTCTTAAGTTCTTATGGCTGAACATTATCATCTCTTCCTTTTTTTAAATAAAAAAAAATAGCACATTTAGGATGGTGAAAGGTATTTAGAGATTCAGATATTAAAAGGAAGTGTGAAGTAAAAACTACACACTTCAAACAGCATTGAAACAGTTTTAAGTCATTCTAAATCTACTATAAATTAATGCAGTATATAGAGTGACATGCAAAACTACTAATTTGTTCTGCATTTTAAAGTAAACTAGATCTTTTCTGGTACTTGAAGACACATAATACAGCAGGGAAATGTTAGACAGGTATAGAGAACCAATCTACTGAAGGAGGAAAACCATTATTGTAAAACATAATTTTCAAAGACAGGAAGATGAGATGTTGAGCTTGCAGAACATTAATTGCAGTGATGCAGCTAACTTGCCAATTTCAGATGTCAGAATAACCCTTCACAAGACAAATCTCACCAAATTAGAGATTATTTCATGTTAAAAAATACTTATTGCTTTATTTATCTGCCACTGAAATTGTAGTACAATTATGCATTAGCCTTAGTACAGGTAAATTAGTCAAGTAAACAAGACACATACCAGCTTATCCAGGAAAGTCACCAGATCCTATACACAGCAAGATATACAAATATTACAAAGTAGAATATTGTTTCATATATCTGAAGAGGTTTCCAGGTGAGTATCTGCAGTGTACTGGAGTAAGATGTACAGATATTTTAAATTGTAGTAAAGTACACAGTTTCCAGAGAAACAATGTTTCAGACAGAGGTCCTTCACCAGCTGTTCAAGGAAAGAGCTTCATAGTGAGAAAAGAATCACTTTGCTTGCACAGCTAATGAAGGACCTCTGTCTGAAACATAGTTTCTCTGGAAACTGTGTACTTTACTACAATTTTATATGTGTGTGTGTGTGTGTGTGTGTGTGTATATAAAAACATACACACACATATATACATACATATATACACTATATATATATATATATATATATATATACACACACTATATCTATATATATATATATATATATATATATATATATATATATATATATATATATATATAATACATATAAATACATATAATGCATACATACATATAAATACATACATATACATATATACATATATATATATATATATATATTACACACATATACACACACTTATATATACACCTACCTACATACATATATATACACACACACACACACACACACACACACACACACACACACACACACACACACACACATACATATATACATACATACATATATACATACACACACACACAAACACACACACAAAATCTCAATGTGTCTATCTATATAAAATCATTGGAAGTCTCAGTGCATCTTGCTTACCTGTAAAATCTTTTCTTGGGAATACTCCTGAATGTCTGCAAAGATATTTAGGAATAAAATCAGAGGGGGATGCTTGACTGGATGTCATTTAGATCTTATCTTCATAAGTCACATATTTAAATTTCCCCTCTATGCACAAGAGCTTAGGACTCATATGTATTCATACACAGAAATGTTCTGAGATAAGAGAGAACTGACATAACAGTGAAAAGACTATCAACTCAGTGCAGCTCATTATAATATGGACTGACCGGGTGGTGCAGTTGAGTCACCATAACCTTTCATGTCTGGAGCAATAACCCTGAATCCTGCATCAGCCAAGGCAGGAATCTGAGAGCCAGAGAACTGCTGTCAGCAATGGCTACCCACTGCAGCGTACTGGGTTGATGCTCTTAACCCACAGGCTACATTATTAACAAGACACTTCTTTTAGCAAAGCTTTCAGAACATAGCACATCTGCTGGGCTGAGCTTGTGTCTACTTACTTGGTACCTCCAGGAAAACCAGTTTTCTGGAAAACCATGACAAAGCAAAACAGGAGGCCCATCCCCCATCTCCACATAGTGGATCTTCACCCCAGGCTAAATGAGATAGAGACACCATAACTCACCCTGCTGCTAGGCAACAATGAACCCAAACCTTAAAGTGTGCAACAAGCTGTCAACTTAAAACAGAGACAGCTGTTTTATATTCCTATATTTCTTATAACGTGTACACAGGGTTGCACAACTATTCAAATAAATTCATGGTTTTACATTGCACTGGCATTGTAATCTATATGATTTTACCTTGATAGTGACATATCCATGGATGACCTCTTCTGGGGTGCAAGAGAGAGGCATCTTCTCCTCAGAAAGCTGTTGATTTGATCACACCTATCATTTAAGCATCTGTCATCGCAGGTTAGGTCTATGCCCCATTCCATAGAAAAGTTTAATACTGCCTTATACTGTAACATAGCATCTCTCAGTCCTAGTCCAGGAATGACGCAATGCTGAAATTATATATATTAAAAAAAAAATTATATATATATATATATATATATATATATATATATATATAAAAATCAGGGAAACTGATAAACTGTGGGGAGCACCACCACCATGTGACTGTAAATATGTAAATTTGTAAGCTGGAACTGTACATTGTGTACACACATATATCCACTGTGTATATAAACATATTATACACACACATATACACATACATACATATATATATATACATACATACATACACACACATATATATATATATATATATATATATATACATACATATACACACACACACACACAAAATTTCCTTATGTACCCCTGTTTTTTTCCCCTCAGTTTAGATAGAGCACTCTCAAACTATTTCACTGCGAGTTATACTGTGTATGACTATGTATGTGACAAATAAACCAAACTTGCACTTGAACGTATGTATATACACTGCCTGGCCCCCAAAAAAAGGTCACCACCCGAATTTAACTAAGCAAATAGGTAAGAGCCTCCCATTGGATAATTACTGCATGGGTGATTATGTTTTAGCTGGCAACAAGTTATTTAACCCTAACTGATGCAGTGAGTAGCTTCTCATTTGTTTAACAACCATGTCAAAAGACACATTCTGTGGTTGTGGAAAAGCTGTTAATCTGTTTCAGAAGGGTCAAGTTATTGGCATGCATCAAGCAGAGAAAACATCTAAGGAGATTACTGAAACTACTAAAATTGGGTTGAGAATTGTAACGCATTATTAAAAAAGTGGAAGGACAGTGGGGAAACATTATCTTCGAAGAAGGAATGTGGTCAAAAAAAATCTTGAATGATCGTCATTGGCGATCACTTAAATGTGTAGTGAAATAAAATCATAGGAAAACAGTAGAACTCAGGGATATGTTTAATAGTGAAAGTAAGAGCATTTCCATACGCACAATGCAAAAAGAACTCAAGAGATTGGGACTAAGCAGCTGTATAGCCTTAAGAAAACCACTTGTCAGTGAGGCTAACTGGCAAAAACAGCTTCGATTTGCTAGGGAGCATAAAGATTGGACTCTGGAGCAATGGAAGAAGGTCATGTGGTCTGCTGAGTCCAGATTTACCCTGTTCCAGAGTGATGGGTGCATCAGGGTAAGAGCGTTGGCTGAAATGATGCACCCATCATGCATACACACACAATCACACTTTATATATATATATATATATATATATATATATATATATATATATATATATATATATATATATATATATAAACACATACACGCCCACCTCGCTATCTTGCTTTCTATCTATAAAATTTAAACGGTTCATTTAAATTTTTCCTAATTATTTTTCTAATATTCACTCATGACACTTGCTCTCAGAAAGGAAATGTTTGAATATTTGACCTACTAATTGTTATTAATAAGGTCCATTGTTTGAAAACGAACAAAAAAAATACTTTGAGATTGGAAAAATGACTAAGTGATTATATTGTGAATTAGGTTAATTACCTCCAACCTTGCCAATTTCTCCAGCTTCTTCAATGCTTCACTGATGTCAGTAATGTGAACAGCAGTTATGCCCAGGTTTTTTGCTGCCTGCACACTCTCTTCATCTACATCCAACCATATAGCCTGAACGAAAAAAATCATTGCAGTGAGCATGGTTTCTATTGTTCGTTTGCACTGAAACTTAATGCTGGGTTGTATGGCACAAATTGTCAATACAATATTCATTCTTGTTCCCTTTGTGGATCATTATAGTACACCTACCTGCTGGGGCTTGACATCCAGTTTATTCAAGGCAGTCTGGAACATTGTAGGTTCAGGGAGCCTTGCACCAATATCACAGGATCGCAAGACAAAGTCAAAATGTCTTGCCAAGACTGAAAGAACCTTAGCAGTATTATCTCTCTGAAGACTGTCATCAACCCAGAGATTGGCCAAGACACACGTGAGTATGCCTTAAAGAGACATATGAGAACAGAAACATGGCATCAACCAACATGGTGTATGTTTCTGATTTAAGGTCTTAATGGCAATTTTAGATTCACACCAGTTATTTAGACATACTATACGTACCATGCCCCCGGAGAGTGGCAGCAGCATTGAGCACCATCCTACTGAATTCTACACACCGTAACTCATCAAAGAGCTTCTGGGCTGAGAATTCAGCCGGCAGAGACAGGCCACGACTCTCTGCCTCAATCTGACACTCAGCCTCCAGCTCTGAAACCATCTGGAAACACAAAAGGAGATCAAAACACTAATGATGTGGCAAACCAATGATGCCTGCAGCCCCTAAAAGGCATTTAAAATGTATTTACATTTTCTAGTCTGCTTTTATCCAGATAAACTAAACTTTGAACCGAATACGACAGCAAAGAAGATAGTTAGTTACCTGTACAAAAGTGAGCTTTCCCTTTTCAGCCCGAGCCAGAGCATTCTCACTGCCCCCCTTGACAATGATGCTCGATATGAAGTCCCTAAGGGCGATGCATTCTGTTCGAATCCAATTACTTTATTAATATATTGAAAGGAGATGTAAAGTCACTTACTTTGGTAGGTTCATAAAATTTTCGAATTTCTGGAACGACTCGAGGGGGCGAGGTGTTATAACACCACCCCATAAACCAAACAACACAACTTTGCTCATCGTAAACGAATATTGGAACAAAAGCCGGTCGGTCCCGTAAAGCGATTCGAATGGCTAAAGTTCGAATTATTGAAGTAGAAAAATTGATAAAACGTTTCAGTAGACTACTCTTTAAGCAGAGGAGAATTCTAACAGCCAATGGAAAGTTGCACAGTAGGTGTGGCTAATGTTCAGCAGCTATTCAAAGTCTTATTTGTAAACTTTCAGCAGTTTTCGAACTTACTCATGCACATGTAAAATGCCGACGATTATAAAATCTGAGCATTCAGAGAAAAGATAAACTATAATTGTTCAAAATGAACAAGGAGCGTGACAGATTTCCTCTAATGTCTTAGCTGTCATATTTGTTTCAAGTTTTAATGAGCAGAAAGTGTTGTAATTCAAAGGACCAACAGAAACTCAAATAGGTTTAACCTTTTTGAATATGTAAAAGAATCTAGCTTTGGACAACTCAACACGAAAAAAATGGTTTAAACGAATACTAGGCTAATACATCAGTTCGACATCAAGAATTTACATTTAATTTTCCACTTGTTTTCCACGTCTGCAGACACCAGGTTTGTTAATAGTTAACCATTTGATTCCAAACTTTGAACGAGTTCTTGTAAAACTACTTAAAGTTCCACACGATTTTACACGAGAAATGTGCTTCCCCCTGCTGTGTCAACGCGTTCATTACAGGTTTAACTTTGTCTTTTTAGTTTTTATTATTTACAATAATTCTTTATCAGATTATTATTATTATTAAATAATAATTGTTTTTATTAGCCTCTCCTATTAGTTTTGGTTGCTGAAATAGATTCTAAATGTTTTCCCATTAAAGATGTAATTTAAATCAAATTACAAAATATAATATGAGGCAATGATCTCACAACTATGCCAAAACTGTGTTTTCGTCTTAGAATTTATATTTCACTTAATGGAAGCGTTTTCTTCATTTGTATGAGCACACTGTTGACAGGTTCGACCCAAAGAAGCAATGATCCTGCCCCTGAATTACAATGTGTGGAAACGCACACGCAGCCTATTGGCTAGACATTCCCATTTGGAGAGCGGTGATCTCCAAACCCCTGGAAAAGCCGGGCACAGACTCGACTAACATGAGCAACGGAGACCACTACTGAAACATGTATGAAATATAGAGCAGTTCAGGTTGGACGTATTTTAAACGTTTCCATCGAACGTTAACTTCTCTCGAATACAAGGATATGGGACCAGATCTATTACTGATCTTTGCCAAGACGTCATTGCTCTCATGCATCTGTGTTTGCGAGGCTGGTAAGCGAGGACTTAAAATATAATATTGTGTTTAAGGATTGTTAATATGAAAATAATGAACATCTGCATTAATCGTTACCGTATTATTACCTGGTTCTAATTTTGCCATCTGCAGAATTCAGCCATAATTCTGTGCAATGTTCTACACAAATAAACCAAAATCACTTGACACATTTAAGGTTAAAAAGGTGAGGTGTGGGTCTATGTAAATTTTAGGAGGTGATCATTTCAGAAGACTTTTCTAAACTGAGCAGAAAGTTTTCAGATATTTGAGCGCTACTGTCATTCTTAGTTCTCTAATCCAGTCTTACACAGTTCTCTGGCAATTTGTAGTTTGTCAGACATGCTCAGTCCTCCGTAGGGCATGGTGTCAAGGTGTTCATAATGTCCGTAATTACTAAATATAATCACGGAAAGAAAATAATTACTCTTATTGGCTAGCGTAATTAGTGCTGACTGAATTGATGAATTAGTGACGAGATGGAGCTGCTGTTCCTACGAGGGGGAGGTTTTCACTTGTTTGATAAACAAACAGACATTAATTGTCAAAGAATAATGAATTTGTCAAAGAATAATGAATTATATATATATATATATATATATATATATATATATATATATATATATATATATATAGGGTGTGTGTATGTGCATGAAAATGTTTCTATAACATCATGAATGAGCAATCGCTGATTTATCATCTTCAGGTGATTGGATCCATGCCCATGCTGAGGATCAACTCTTTAAGAAACTCTTCAGTGGGTACAATAAATGGTCGAGGCCCGTGAAGAACATTTCTGATGTCGTAATTGTCAAGTTTGGCCTCTCCATTGCACAGCTGATTGATGTGGTATGTTGTTATGGAATACAAGTAATTTGTATATTTGGCCAGTCCCATATAAGCCTGATCTATGGTTAGTTTAGTTCCGAAAACTGAATGTAGATTTTTAATTTCCTCTGTCTTTGGTTGCCATGGGCAAACCTGCTTTTACCCTATGTAATTACTTGGCTTAATTAAGATGTCTTCTCTAATTTCTGGGCAGGATGAGAAGAATCAGATGATGACAACAAATGTATGGCTGAAGCAGGTGATGTACCACATATTTAATTACACTTCAACATATTGTCCAATTTTGCAGATATGGTTTTATAACTGTTAATATAATATACAGTAAATAACCCTTATGAAACAAAAGAGCTTCCTTTAGGTGAGAAGACAAAAATGCCCTTTCTGGACAACTATCTTGGGATTTTGTTCATGAGTAATGGAAAAGGGGAGTGTGAAGTTGGCAAATGGATTGGGTCAATGCAGAAGTGTTGTGGATACTGAATTAGTTATTGGTGGAGAAGCAGAAGCTTAGTCCTAAAATGAAGATCTCAGTGAAACAGACAACATAGTTCCCAATCCTCACCTATGATCATGAGATATGGGTGGTGACTAAAAGTATAAAATCATGATCATCACAAGCAGTGGAGATTAGGTTTATTCACAGTGTTGCTTAGCTTTGTTATAGGGTGGAAAGTTCTACAATCCAGGAAGGCATCTATGTAGAGCCACTGCTCCAAAAGAATGAGCAGCCAGTTATGGAGTTCCAGCTCTGTCCCACTGGAAGAAGGCCCAGAGGCAGACCAGGACCTGCTGGAGGGATTACATATCACAGCTGGCCTGGGATCATCTGGGTGTCCCACGGGAGGAGCTGGAATCTGTTGCATGGAATGGAGAAGTCTGGGCAGATCTTCCCAGCCTGTTACCAACACCCTCTCCAGGAAAAGTGGACAGAAGATAATGATGATTATAATGGAGATCAAAGAGTTTCATAAATTAGTTCTGTTAGAATATACTGACTGAAGGGTGATTTTTAATTTTTTTTAAATAGTTTTTGTTGTTAAATGGTCTGGAAAACTAATAGCAAATATGTTTAAAAATTGCAAATGTGACCATATATCAATCAGTACCTAAATTCACACACAAAACATTAAATGCAATCATTTCCTCTTTAACCATATAGGAATGGAATGACTATAAATTGCGCTGGAAGCCATCTGATTATGACAACGTTACATCCATTAGGGTGCCATCTGAGCTGATTTGGGTACCTGACATTGTCTTGTATAATAAGTGAGTGCCATTTTATCCTCAAAAGTTATGAAAAATGACTTATGGGACACCCATGACAGTAGAATGAGAGTACCTATGCTCCAGAATAAAAGAAAGCCTTTTATTTTTTGTAGATGATTCAGTACCATGTCACAGCAGTATATTTAATGTGTTTAAAATGATGAATAATTGTGGAATAAATGTCCTGTTGTAATTTTGCAGTATACCATGAGTACATATCATGGTAACATTCAGATCTTTGTTGTCTTCTGGTGCCTTTGTAATAGTAATATGTGAAATCAGACAGACATCCTGTGAAGTAAGATCAATTTTGTAGTTTTTAAGATTAATATCCATATCCTATGCTCCTAATGAAACAATAATTCAAAAATGACATATCTATTTGAGGAAACAATGCCTTTATTTATGATGCATATGTGCTCTCATATCAATAAAGTAAAATGTATCCCCTTACATCAGATCTCTGTAGCAAAGAGTGAGAAGTTGAAAGTTTCTAATCTCTTGGATAATGTGAATGTTTAAGTGGCAGTTCATTAATACTGAGCACCTTACTGTTAATTTTCTTTAATTGATCTTTCTCTCATAGTGCAGATGGTGAGTTTGCCGTGACTCACATGACCAAAGCCCACCTCTTCCACACAGGAAAGGTGCTTTGGGTTCCTCCAGCCATCTACAAGAGCTCCTGCAGCATTGATGTCACATTTTTCCCCTTTGATCTGCAAAACTGCAAGATGAAATTTGGCTCGTGGACATATGACAAAGCAAAAATTGACCTGGAGCGTATCGAGAACACTGTGGACCTGAAGGACTACTGGGAGAGTGGGGAGTGGGCCATTGTTAATGCTGTGGGAACATACAACACAAAAAAGTATGACTGCTGCCATGAGATCTATCCAGACATCACCTACTTCTTCATCATCCGACGCCTACCTCTCTTCTATACCATAAACCTCATCATTCCGTGCCTACTCATCTCCTGCCTGACAGTGCTGGTCTTCTATCTGCCGTCAGACTGTGGGGAGAAGATCACACTGTGCATATCTGTCCTCCTTTCCCTAACGGTCTTCCTTTTGCTTATCACCGAGATAATCCCGTCCACATCACTGGTCATCCCACTCATTGGAGAATACCTGCTCTTCACCATGATCTTCATCACTCTCTCCATCGTCATCACTGTCTTCGTCTTAAACGTGCACCACCGCTCACCCAGCACTCATGAGATGCCGCACTGGGTTCAGTCAGTCTTCCTGAGCTTCATCCCCCGTTGGCTGTTTATGAAGCGCCCACTGCCACCCCTGACGCGCCGGCACCCGCAGCAGTTGCAGGTTAAGAAGCCGGGCCCGAACCCTGCCTCCCAACTCAGCACCTCTAACAGCTGGCTACAGCGGGAGACTGATGTGGACATCAGCAGACACAAAGACATGGAAGGCAGGGCAGGTGGGGGGGTCACACCCACCTTCCTGCTGCCCCCAGCCACAGATCGCCTCCTCACCGACTCTGAACCCCTGCTCAATAAACTTGACTTGCAGCAGACTGGACTCAGGACAAATCTTGTGCCCATCACTCCACGACCCATCCAGCTCAGCAACTTGCAACCAGACTCTGGGCTCTCCTTTCCTCACAGCATCATACAGACCCTGGAAGGGGTGCAATACATCGCTGATCACCTATGTGCAGAGGATGTAGAGTTCTGTGTGAGTGAATCTTAAATGTTTCCTCCCTTTCATGCTGTCTAATAAGCTGCTACAATTTGTTGCAGTATATGGCATTATAGGGGAGCTTTCTGGCTCCTCTCCTGGTGGGGTCCCACATGACATTTTTTATTCTGTGCTCTAACACAATTACCTGTTGAGGTGGGTATCATCCATCCTGGAGATGTCAAATGTGTTAGAGAAAGAGCAACAACCTGTGCACAGCATGGGGTACCCAAGAGTGCAGCTAAAAATCACTGCTGTGCCCTTGCAAACAAACAAAAAAACCTAGAGGAAGAACATTTCACAATCAAGGACTTGTCAATCAAGGACTTGTTTTGCCTTTCACTGAGACTTAAAAAGATTTAATTCAAAGTAAATTTAAAAATTCAGTTCAGTTAAATATACATAGACAGTTTAACAACAGATACTGATTCAATGCAGAAATGTAAGCCTTGACCCCTTATAGGAGCAAGCCTGGGGTGGCAAGGAGATGCTCCCTGAGATGGTGTGAGGAGGGAGACTTGAGAGGAGCCTCAACTATCCATTCTCCTCTGGGTTCTGCAACATCTAGCAGTTAAAAACTTATGATGCATCATTTATTATAGAGAGTTGAGAACATGTCTTATTATTTTTGGTCTAAAGCTGATGTAGTATGAAGTTTCTTTTGTGGACATAAAGGGATTTAAACACAAGCTTGTGGAAGTGAGGTGTTACCAGTGTGACAGCACCAAAGTTTAGCTATGCAACCTTTCACATGCTTTTTAATATTGTTGTGTGCGCATACACCTTTAAAGCTGCACAAAAAAGAATCATTCCAGGGTAAATTAAATGGTTTTCATGTTTGTACAATTACATTCAGAATCTTTTGATTTATGTAAGATAATTTTATGTCATTAAGAGAATATAATTAAGAGGGGAAAAAAATAGTAAAAAAAAAATCAGTTAAATATACTTTAACTTGTAATTTATTCCTGTAATTTATTGAGTATGTGCCATGACGCAGATATGGCATATTATAGATTTAATCTTTTTCACGCATTATACATCTCAATGTTGACACTAGCCAGTTATATGAACAGTAGCATTTAAAATTAAACAGTAGAGACTTTTAAATTATAAATCCTTCTCCAAACCCTCTCCTTTTTATTTTAGGACTGTTATCTTGCCAAGTGTGATTCAGTTTTGTGATTTTGCCTTGTAGGTTAAGGAGGACTGGAAATATGTTGCAATGGTGATTGACCGCATCTTCCTCTGGATGTTCATCATCGTGTGCCTGCTGGGGACGGTTGGTCTGTTCCTGCCCCCTTGGCTCACGGGGATGATCTAAGAGCTTGCGATGGATCTAAAGATTCATACAACAGAGCACCATTTAGCCTATATCATGAAGACAAGGCTTCTCCTACAAAAACCCAACAGACAACTGTGTATGTGGTTTTTTGTTTGTTTGTTTGTCTTGAAGAACTTTTTTTAAAAAACCTGTGTCTACAGGGTAAAATGAATATGAATTTTAAAATCAGCCTTGCCTCCCAGACCTTTTCTGCACTAAGGTTTCCTGGGTGCAGTGTCTGTGATCTAATGAGTGTGGGTGAGAGCATATCAGTTCACTCAGGGATTACCTGGGGTCACAGTTAATTGTTACCATAGTTCAGATCTTCTCAACCATGACATCACCATCTCTCCTTTGTGAGAAATGCACTGACATTTCCAGCTATCATACTGCTTCCCAAGTCACCATCACATGCACATCAAGGCAGCCTCCAAGCAACGTAATATGCAAAATTAACCTTTATGAAAGAGGCAAAGGATATGTGACCCTTACTAGTAATGGGTCAATTCAGTTTACACTGAACTCTACTATTAAATTAATTGATGCCTTTAACTCTCAACAGCAATTAGCCCAACAGGTCAAAGTCATTCTTTCATTGATGCTAACTTTTGATGATTCAAAAAAAGCAAATTGTCATTGTAAAATTGAGTTGCAATCACAAACCCTACACTTGAGAAAGAAATGTGTCATTTTTCAAAACACATTATTCAATTCTGTACAAACACTCATGTACAAACACTCTGCCTAGAGTATCTAAAAGTATATACCATTACAAAGGAGATTTGATGTTTTAAAAATGCAGTCATGAGAAATGGCAGTCCATTATGTCGACCCTTTTATTTTTGATTGAATGCAAATGTGTCTTGAAATATGGTCATGAACTCTTTAAATACATGGAACAAATGTTCAATCATTTTCTCTTATAATTTATTATATAGTGCTAAGATGACTGTGATGGTCATTGATCATCTTTCATAATCAAACACAAATCATGTCAAAGCTGACACTGTACTCTAACTGGGAACTCACTTCCTGTTTGATGTTTTTATTCTACTCATTATTCTGAATGTGTACATATCAGTCATCTCAGTTAGCCCATCATCAATGATTCTAGATGATTACACTTTAGAAAAAATATTTTACTGCAACAATGCATATCAAATGCATTGTTAAATGCATCTGTTAAAGAGCATTATAAATCAATCCTTCGAGACGTTGGCGTTATTGTGACTTAAGATCCCCCTGCTGGTTATCTGTGTTGCAATGATGTTTGTTTCGAAGATCAAAATTCTCTGTGCCACTTCCACTCTGTAGATTTTAACAAGCAATTATTAACTGCCTTCTGATTTGTCAAGCGTACAGAATCACAGGGCACAATATGAGATGAACACTCTAAATATCAAAACATTACATGAAAAGACAATACAGATGTGCCAGACATATTACAGAAACATAAATAACACTGATATATTGGGGGTTTTTTTTATTTAATCAAACTCTATTAATTATTTTCAGAACTGCAGAACAGAAATACCACACATTTCTAAAAACCTGACATCTGTCTTTCAACAACTGAAACAATAGGTCAAATGGAAACATTAAAACATGCAAGATATTTCTTGGTCTAAATGAAAAAGACTGAAAATTATTACAAACAGTTTTTGCATTTGCAAAAAAAAAAAAAAGATCCAGAAAAAAGCAATATTCCAAACATTCATTATAGAAAGCACAGCTTTCATTGCTATCAATACACATAAATAAGATGAAATTGTACCACCATCTAAAAAAACAACATGGACCAAAATTGCAAGCTTTCCCTTTCCTCCCCTCTATGCAGTGACAGCAGTACGTGCACCAGCACTTCGGCAGCACAGGTCTCCTACTTCACTACAGAATCAATTGGCTTTTGGTTTGGCAATATTGGCTCGCACTCGAGCCTGGTCTACAGCATCCAGGAGGTTTTTAGAGTCCATGGCCAGTGTGTGAGCTGCTGTTAACATCTGCTTCTTGCATTCGTCTTTCAGCGACGTGATAGCATTCTGTTGGGCCAGCTTCATCTTACTGATCAGCTCAGCCAGGTCCTTGTTCAGCAGCTTCTGGGTGCCTTCAATCTAAAAGCCCAAGCCACATGAAAGCAGAGCATGAAGTCATTATTTAGATTGCTTGTTCAATAGTCAGAAATGTTCATGAACTAAATCAGAGGTTTTTAATCCAGTCCTTTTGGACATCCCAGTCCTGGGCCAAAGAGCTCGTGGTCAGTGAGCTGTGTATCTAGAATGGAACATGGCCCAGGAAAGCTGGACTGAGAACCTCTAAAATAAACAATGTATTCCTGTGTGAAGTGTAACCATCAGTCAGGTTGTTTCTCTTGGAAATGATCATGGTTGTGTCTTAGGTGATCAGTTACTCTGCTTCAGGTTACCTCAGTTCTGACAGACTCATGCAGGTCTGGGAGGACTTCGTCCACACTGCGGATCAGGTCACGCAGACTCAACCCTACTGCCTGGTGAAACACAGTTGTCAAGTGCTGCCAAGGCATACTCCCAACATTATTTCTTCTATTTTACTATGTCCTAAGCCTTTTTTGTGTGACAGCCCATATGAATGCTGGTCTTAAAATCTTGCCAATGTGTGTGTGTTCTAGGCTAAAGAAATATTCTCCTACCTTCACCCCACCAACATACTCTGACGGTGGTAGCATGTTGACATCATTCTTGAGCTGCATCACCACTTTGACCATCTCCATCACATTCTGGTAAACCTTATCCTCAGTACGATCTAGTTCAGCTGTGGGTGCTGGCTGTTAGTGACATGACATCAGTGTCAGTACATGTGACGAATGAGTGAAAATGGCTTAAAAAGGCCCAATGTGACCTTTGACTACCAAGTGTTTACTGGTCATTTGCATAACCTAGTAAGTCAGGTTGAATGGTTAATCACACTGGGCTCCAGTGTTCCCTTTGCCAAGAAGCAAGCTTTTAGCTCCAGGCTCCTCTTTAACTGATACAGATCTCCACATAAAACGCTTCCGCTCTGAGTGTTGCCAGCTGCTCATTTGGAAAGATCCAAAGGCCAGCTTCAAAGGGCTCAGCAGGCGATACTGCCATACAACTTGCAAGCTGGATTAACAATGTAGTTACCTGCGCAGATAGTCTGGGAGGCTTCTCCGGGGGAGCTCGAAATTGAGCTGTGAGAGAGAGGTGACACACTATCATTCTCAGTGGAAAAGGGTTTCAGTAGTGCTGGGGGAATTTCTTGAAAATGAAATTAGCTAGTAGTTGAAAAGTTTAAACTAATATCATGGAATCGTTGAACATTTTGATGTATTCATGCTTGCTCAAGGATAATACACATGGCCTAGCTGTAAATTTGATGTGCAATAATCAAATTAAATGGCAAGAAAATGTATTGATATTTTATAAAACATCACAATAGTATACCTAAAACTTAATGTAAACTTACCATAGCCTGTCTCCATGTCTGGCACCTAAAACATATTTGCAAAGATAATAAAAGAAAAGCAACGATCAGTTTTATCTTCCATCATTTCTGAACAGAGAAAATTGAAATGAATAGCTGGGCAAAGTTTTGACAGAGAAGTTAGTTCATTACTGGTTTTAATTTTGCATCATCTTGGACCACAGGATCCTGAAAGGAAAATTAGAGATAAATACATTGTCAATGACATCAGAATTAATTTAAATTAAATTAATAAATTGAATGAATGTAATGAATATAAACATTACACTTCCACAAGATAACCAGTACTCTTTCTTACTAGTGTACCTCAAGCTTGTGTTTACCAGTGGCACATAATTTAATATATGCATTCCAGTTACTGACTCACCAGCAGTTTCTCCTCTTTCTCAAGCCACTGATTATCCTCCAGCATCTCCTGCTTCTGCCTCCTCAGAGTCTCCTGCATGTGCTGCCTCTCCAGCTCCCACAGGTGCTGTGTGTTCTCCTTACTGGATGGCTCCAACACAAAGTCCCTCTCCTTGGACAAGCAAAGGCATGCAGACATGTCATCTACGGGGCATTAAAATGAAGATCACAAGATAGTTCTGTCTCAGGTGAGAATTAGAAGACAGCTGAGATGGAAAGTGACTTTTTGATCGGACAGATTGTTCCTCCCAAAAAGAAAGCTTTGTGTGAGGGGATTTGGGTATGAAGGTAATTATGTTGCAAAACTTGAGAATTTGTAGAACCTGATCTGAGAATTTAACCGTAATCTATAATTTGTACTTGTATTAGCAAAACAGTCTCAGATGCCGTATCCTCCCCACTGTCCCGCCCTAGTTCTGATCTCTCAGTGAAGCAGTACAAGGGCACAAATCAATTTTGCAACAAATCTACTGAGGGAATTGTTGCAAATGTTGATGCATGCAGATGTGAAGTTGTAGTGTAATGTTTAACAGCTTGCAAGATGGCATTTTTTTTTATATTCACCTTCAGATTTTCATTCTACAAGTTCTCACATTAAAAATACAAGTGCAAATCTTATTTTGCAAGTTCTCAGATCAGGTCCTACAAGTTCTCATGTTTTGCTACATAATTACCTTCATATACAGGGGACATTATCGTGTGGCGTATGTGTACCGAGGCCCTGCCTCGCCTGTGCTGACAGCCATAGCTCTGACCCCCACACTGCAGCGGTGCGGGGTCAGCATGCCAGCAGGAACACATGACGGATAGATGCCTGGTGGACCAATGAGTGTGCATGAACTAGCACAAAGGCGCTCTGTGAGCTGAGGAGGCAGGAGCATAAGCATACATAGAGCAACCAAACAAGCCACAATGCCCACCCACACAGAACACATGCTGTCCAAAAAAACACTTGCATGCAAATAATATGCACGTATGAACCAAGTGTTTTGGGGAGATTTTCATTATAAAATGTATAGGGATTGTATTTTGAATTTTAGGTTGTATTTTAGAAGCTGCTTTTTACACATGCACACAAGGACTTACATGCATTAACAGCCACAAGCAGTAATGAGGTGTCACTGAATACAACATTAACACACAGGAAATGCTTGCACAATACAAGATGTCAACTATTTCACATCTGCAGACAGCATTAGGTCTCATCCTGGTTCTGTATCTCATGGCTTTGGGCTAGACAATATTGTGGGAATCTATCTTAAGTTGTGAAGATTAAATCATTACTGATGCTAAAGCTGAATCAAGCATTGGTAAGCAGAACACAGGGAAAGAGTATACCTGAATGCACCCTGGCCCAATAGTATTGAACTTCGTAGATCTATGTCTTGATGGCTATCCGGAAAACATGAGCAGGAAAACCAAAAGGGTTAACTATGCCTCTTCCACTAAAAAGAAGCTGTTGAGAAGATGGAAAGAGGAAGGTGAGTGTGAAAGCAAACCTTGGGTGGTGGTTCGGCAAAGGCCATCTTAGAAGCACATGCCCAGTCCCTCTGCTGTTCAACTCGCAGTTCCTGCTCCATTCTGTGAATATCACTGTGAAAGGAACAGATAAATGAGCACGTATGCCCTCACACAAAATCCAGCTGCAAACACATCAGCTAGCAGGCTGGCAGAGGTGTACCTCAGGCTGCACACGAGTTCAGTGAAACGCGGCCTCTCCCTGGGGTTATAGGCCCAGCAGCGGGTCATGAGGGAGTAGAGGGTGGGGGGGCAGAGCTCTGGCTTGGGCAGTCGCATGCCCTGTTCCAGTTGGTTGACAACATCCTTGTTTTCCAGCCAGAAGAAAGGCTGCTGAGCCCAGCTCATGATCTCCCACATGCACACAGCTGGGAAGAAGGCCACAATAACACCTGCTCTTTAACACTGGCCTAGGTACTACATAAAGTAAAAAAATAAAATAAAATAAAAAATTACGTGTTATAAGACTATATGAAACCCGCCAGGGGATAATCTGGGGATGTTTTAAAACCAGGGTTCATAAACCACTAAGATTCATGCTTCATAATCTGTTATCTTTTACATGGCTTTCTCTCTGAGACCTGATTTGACTGAAACAGTCCCCGAATCTTTAACATTATAGTTTCATCATTACATGCAGAATTGTCAAATTGTCACAACCACTCACCAAACATCCAGACATCACTAGCTGATGTAAATCGTCTGAAATTGATGGACTCGGGAGCCATCCATTTGATAGGCAGTCGGCTCACTGAGGCTACAATGAGAACAAATATTTTGAGTTTATGGTTCACCATTAAAAGTGAGCACTGTAAACTAAAAAAGTGAATTACATTGCATTTCAACTATTTTCTTGATTGGTGATGTCTAAAACAATATGAAAAAGACTTTGTAGTACTTTGCCTATGTAAAGTTCAATCATTTCTGCTTACCTTTGTAGTATTCTTCTTCCTCTATGTATCTGGATAAGCCGAAGTCACCCAGCTTCACACAGTCTGGTTTAGCAACCAAAACATTTCTGACAGCTATATCTCTAAAGCCACAAAAAAACAGAAGAAGCTTTGTTGCAGACCAAACTCCACTCATTTATTTGTTCATGAAAAAGAGAAATGTTTCTGAAAGTAGGAATATTTTCAAAGCTGAAATTAGAAAGCAGCAAAATTAAAGCAGACAAGGTACAACTACTCACAGCCTGACAAGCAATTATTATTATTTTGATCAGATTAATGTTTTTATATTAAAAAATCTAAAATAAGGCCATATTATATACATTGCATTTAAAGCATTCACCAGAGCAATTCACAATAATGCACACAATAGTTTACTAAAAGTATACTATGACTACAACTAATTAAGACCAAAACAGAATTTACCAGAATGGATTAACTACACATAGATTCACACAAAGACTGTACATTTAAGAGTCCTGAAAGACTAAAATACCTCTCTTTCCATCACCCAATCTGCCTCCACTAAAATAACGTCTTTTTTTTTAGTTGGACATCCGATAAAGCACCACAAAGGAACATACCACACACCACTAACCAAGTAACCATCTGTTCCTGAGAACAGGATCTTAAAATAACCTTTAGATAAAAATTCTGTTTCTGGTGTTACATATTAGGTACTCTAGTATAAGATACTTAAGATGAAAGCTAACACCTAAAACTAAATGCTCTCAGTGTTTTTATTCTGTACCCTGTTTCATTTCAGAAAGTTGAGAAGATTTCTAAACTAGTCATAAACAGCAAAATATGAAGAAATCAACAATTACAGTGTATTCACATTTAAATAGAAAATGCCCTGCTATAACACATGACTAATGGAGGCACATGTATTTCAATTACATTAAATGTTATACATTTCTGATATTCTAAATTGGCATCAAGTGCTTGAAATGTGTCAATGACTTTTCAAATGACAAACGTGCTAGTTAAAATGGTGAACACGGTCGTTGTGGTTTTACATGTAGCAATCACACTGATTAAAAAAAGAATGAGAATTTAAAAACATGAGCACACAAAATGTGGAGGTTAACAAAGCCTCACAAGACAGCACAAAGACAGAAACTGGCCTCCATTTTTCTGCATAGATTAACACAGACACATCACTGCTCCATCAGACAAAAACAAACAAACAAACAAAAAAACCTTCAGAAATTCTCTCAGTCAATATAAGCTTTAATACAGCTCCCTTTAATTTGTGTATGTGAGTCAGTGGTCCATACCTATGTACCATATTAACACCCTCCAGATAAGCCAGGGCTTTGCAGATCTGCAGGCTGAACAGGATGAGGGTAACATTGGTCAGTTTGTACTGGTTCTCGATCAGGTATATTCCTAGCTAGAGGAAACATGTAGGAGAAAGGTTGGGTTAGTAGCAGTACCTATATGAGTAACAAAACATGAGTCATGGAAAAGGTGTTCCTTCTGAAGCCTGAAGAAGTAATACTTGTTACACTATTACACAATCACATAATCTTAAAATTATTCAAAGATCTTCAAATAAAAATAATAATTTAAAACAATCATATAACGTTTCATTATTAGCTATGTCTCACCTCTCCATGCTGGTACAGTTCCATTACAATCCACACTGGATCCTCCTCGATGATCCCAATTAGTCTCACAATATGAGGATGGTCAAGTTTTTTCATGATCACTGTCACCAAGCAGAGTGCCACATGCTTTAGCATGTCAGATGATAAAGTAACTTTCTTCAGGATGTCTGAATGATGAAGGTCTTACCAGCTTCGCTCATGAACTTTTCTTTGACATCAGCTGTGCACTCCTTGCACGTCTTCACCGCGACACCCATCCGCTCACCCATCTGTATTACAACATATATTTGTTCATTTTCATTTGTTCATATGTCTCATTCTGCCATACTCTTAGTATTTAGAAGTGTTAATGCACTGATTCAATGGGAGGGTTCCACTTATTTTGGTGCAGACTTTACATGTATAATTGGTGGTAAAAACTGAATTTACTGAACATCTATGTACCTTGACTATTACTTTACTAATCTACTACTTAAACTATTAGTCTACTACTTAGACTATTACTTTACTAATCTACTACTTAAACGATTGATAATATATTGAACAAGGCTGAAGTAATAAACAGTAAAAAAAAAAAAAAATCTGATCATCAGCTGCAATAAACCTGAATAAATAAGGCAGAATTAATAATAATAAAAAATACATTTACAAAATTGAAAATAAAACCACTGGTAAGAATATCATGAAAAAAGAAGTACCTTGTAAAACAGGAAATAATGATGTTTATTTTTGAAAGGCCAGACATTACTGAAATCTTCAATAATACCTCTTTAGGTATTAACAGCAGAATTATAACTGAGGTACTCTTATGAACTTTAATACGTAATTAATTTGTTTCTTTAGGTTCATTTAAAAAGGTGGACACTGTACCATTTTGCATATTTAATTAAGTTTCTTTATTTGAGTATACAACAGAAGTAAATTTGTCATTTTAATTTATCATTTAATTAACCTTATGTATTCAACCTGGAATTCAATATCAATTCATTTAAAGTGTTTGAATTACTGACCTTGCTTTTGTAAACTCCTTCGTGAACCTCACCAAAGAAACCTTCACCCAGGATCCGGCCGAGGACAACATCATCTCGACTAAAGCTGTATCTGTGTGCTACTGAGCAAAAAGATTACAGTTTTCTGGACAAAAAAAAAAAAAAAAACCTTCAAAGGGTAAATGATCTAAGCAACGTTGTGTTAAAGCATCACTGTTGCTGGTATGCTTTCCCAGTGTAGTACATACTTGCTTGTGGATTTTCATCTGATATCTCAGCGTATATGTCTGAACCTGCAAGATTTAAAAGTCAAAATTCACATTTCTTTTACACATATTGAAAGACTTCATTTAAACAGTTTTCAGTAGCAAAATTACTGACATACCAATGCTTGTTCTGCAGGAAGAAATGCTTGGTATACTAGCAAGGAAAATATACAAATAATTTTAAAAATACGTCACAAAGCCTTGTTCATTGGACATATGTTGCACACAAAATATCTGTGCCTTTAAAATAATCGATAACACTCACCTGTTAGGAACTGGAGGTAGAGAAATTCTAGATTCTTTTTCTGGAATATAACATGGCACCACCTTACTTGACATGACACAGTAACAAATATTTACCATAGTACAATCAATATGAAATTCAAAATCATGTATTTCAGATGACTTGTGTTGAGAAGAAGAAAGGATGCAGCACAGATTCAAGTGGTAGAACTACTGCAACTTGCAATTCATTTGAGAAAAATAAATTAAAAGCATCACCTTACTCACGTTTATGAATTTTCACCAACAAAGATGTCTCCTTTCCACTCTCTAAACGACAATGACCATCTATCAGGTCAGCCATGTTCTCTGCAGTCGAAAGGGACACTGTGTTGATGGACAAAGGCTGTAGATTTAACATAAATAAACTTAGCTCATTAAATGGCTTCAAACATTTCCTGGTCCTTGAATAACTTTAAAACATTTAGAAAATTTCTGCATACTGTTTAAACTAGAGAATACCTGCCATATGCTTTGTGTATAAATAATTAAATACATACATATATATATACAAATATTAGTTAAAAGATTAATTAAATATACAAACATTTGCTAAAATATTAGTTAAATCTATTTTAACCCATTTTTATGTGTTTATTTGCATATTATGTCTTGTATGTGTCTAGTATATGACTGTTGAGCTGTTACAAGGTTTTGGTGCAATGTTTCCAAATGGGATAGAACGGTCCACAAAAATGACAAGTGGATGGAAGATCAAACACAGCATTCATTCATTTCAGGACTACGCAGTTTAAAGTGAGGCGGTTCTTTATGATATTCAATCTTACCTGCATGGCCTCCTTTATGGTCACCTGTAGCAGAGCCTTTCCATCATTCTGAAGGGAGCATCTGATGCTTTGAACCTGTGAGAACGTAGCTAGGCAGATGGGCTGTAGTAATGGACAGAATTTTGAATTAATGGGGAGACTCTGTGAGATAGTATACAAACAGGATTTACTCCAAATGAGAGAAAACTGTTAAAGAAGTAAGATAACAGGCACTGTGTGTGAGGGTGTGTGTAACTTAACAAGAGGGTTAGCAAAATAAAAATAAAATACCTTTAAAAGGAGAAAAAAGGTCAATAAATTATTTTCTGATGTGTTAAGACAACAAGGGGAATTTGTCAAAGAAAAGAAAACTGTTGTTTATACATTTCACACAGCCACCTCTGAACTAGAGCTGAAGAGATGTGACAGGGTTTAAGGATTGTGCTGACGAATGGAACACTTACCACTGCATTTTTGTCGGTGCGCTGGCAAATGCCTTTGGGGCCAATAACAAGGTCCACAGCCAAACGCCAACCTTGCTGCATATGAAAGACAGCTCCAATTCAATTTCACTACACCTGTTACATACACTGATATGGGGTGAAATGTGTATGTACAGGTAAAAAATCTTAAACACCAAAGACAGCCTATCCTGCTTTGGCAAATTAGGTTAATCTAAAATTCTGGAAATGTCAAAAAATGGATTGGATCTGATGTTAGGGCCAACAGTTTGAAACAGAATTAAAGCTAACGTAATCAATTTTGCAGCAGTCAGTCCCTTTTTTTTCTCTCAGAGCAAGTATTTTTGTGACAGCTATCAAAGTATAAAGGCAGATTAGTGTTTTTAAAACAAATTGCTTACAGCAGCTGTAAACTGTTGTTTACAAGTGACATCATACTGTAAAATAGCATGTACTTGTAATTTTTCGTGGAAGTGATCCACTGATCACTACCAACAATGAAGGCTGTCATTTAAAATAAGTGTTATTTAAAGAAAAAACATAATACAGAGGACTCACCACTAGCTCACATGGGAAAACTTCCTCATCAAAATTAGAGAAAACTGAAAAAGTCTCAAAGAACTTCATAATGCACTGCTGCTCTTTCAGAGATGAATACTGCTGGAATGTTTGCTGGATCAATTTCCTGAGTTGCTTTGGCTGCCTCCCAGAAGAAATCAGACATTAGTGATCAGACAATCCAGATGTAAATCTTGCAATAGTAATCAGACAATCCAGATGTAAACCCATATTTAGCATAAGATAAATTAATAAATGTGAACATTCTTGTTTTTAAAAAACAAACATTTTACCTTCATTCTATTAATTAGTTCAGGTGGAAAGAACAAATCAAGGCCGACATCCTTCCTGATAAAAAGAACAATGCTGAATGTATTTTTTCTATGGGGTTCTTGTCATGCTGTGTGCATTTGTGTTTATAACCACAGATGTGAGTACAGCCTATTTGAAAGTCATGAGCAGTGACAAGCAGTGGCTAAAAATACTTCCTGAAGCATCAAATATTTTAAAGTCTCACTTACTCCAGTAAATCAAAATTAGATTTTTTCTCCAATCCATTGGCATTCATATCTTTACAAAATCTCCTGTGGGGTTACATGAGTTATGAATTAATTTTTAAAACAATTGTGAATGGCATTTAAAAAATGTAATACAGTTGCAATCTAAAGGAAAAAAAATCCTAGCATGCAGTTTGCAGTGGTATGATATGGTGCAAGTGAAGTCACACATTCCGTAGGTACCTGATCTCCAGGCAGCCCAGCTGCAAGGCCATGCCATCACTGACTTTGCTGGCACAGTGCTGCATGTAGTCACTACGGATCTGGGATGTGCCAATAAATAAATAAAAATAAATAAAAAAAACTTTGTTAACATTTTACACTTGATCTGTACCCACCCATATAAGCTCTTGTTCAACACTGCATATAAGTGTTTTATTAGGTGTTCCACACTAACCTGTTGGTAGAAATAGAGCAAGGTTGTTTTGTCTTCTTTGAATTTCTCCAAGAAATCAGTGGGGATGTACCGGATCCTCAGATCATATCTAGTCATTTTTAAGAGAAATAATAAACTCTGAAAGCCCTATATCCAAGAATAAATAGATGAATGATAATTGAGCAATACAACAAGGGTAGTAAAGACTAAGTTCAGAGCACTTGCCTCCACTCTGCCTCAACATGCTGCTGTTCATACTTCTTCTCCATCTCCCCCACTGTCAGGCAAGAATGGAGCCAGTGCACTTCCTCTGATTTGAGGTGTTTCAGTCGTAATCCATAGCAGCCAGCATACTTGATGTTTGGTCCAAGTCGTCCACTATCCAATATGGATTTAATTATGTCCTGCAGAGCAAAATGCTGCTCAGATTTCTTAACATCTTCTATTTTTGCTTACAATATTTAATTAACTTAACAAATGTGCAATTTAACACTTTTTTTAGCTTTACAGTTTTTGCTGGTGATGAATTATAGCTACTAAGTGAGCTGTAGGTAAAAATGTCTACAGTTTTTGGGACTAGGTTTATACAGTCAGAAGGAATAACGCAATGCAGAGCAAAGTGGGACTCACCCTGACTTCCCACGAACTGTCACATTTGACCAGTTTAAAGTTCTTGCCCAGGTTGGAGCTGTTGCTTATGAAACACACTTTGAGAATCTTTACTGTGCTTGATTCCTCGCTAGGCACGTTGGGGTGACCCCTCAGCTCCTGCTGCTGGCCACCAGTCGGTGCCTGTGCACTCAGTGTTCTGCTGTCCCCAGACATCTCCACATAGGCTGTCATAATAGAGGCTTCTGCATCTCAACATCAATCCTGCAGTTAAGAACACAGCTATACTGTCAACATTATATACAGATTGAGTTACCAAACCATCATGAACATATGGCTCTTCTGAGATGCTCTGAGTTTTACTGGAAGTTACACAGAGGCAATAAGACATCTCCACAGCTTTTCAGCAAAAGTGCAGCATTTTTCTATCCACTGTAATTGGCAGTGCGTAAACAGATGCAAGAACGGCATCACAGACAAAACTCTTGCATTCCAAATCTGAATCATTACCAAGCTCACTGACATGAATCTAGATATTCCAACATGCCAGCACACGAGCAAGCACTTCCTACTTTACTGCATGTATGACTCCTCCATGAGAATTAACAAAGAGCATTTACATTTCTTTTCATTATTGTATGAAAATAACAACAGGAAGTAAAATGCACTTTTTCACATGGTGCCACTCCTAGGTTTGGCTTTGAATTAAAAGGCAATATGGTGTACTCAAAGATTCTAGAAGTAATTAGTCCTGTAACAGGGAAACTACAATAAGGATATTCCTTCAACAGTTCATTTACATAACAGATGTACAGCATAAGAGGATTCACATACACTCAATCTCTTACTTGATGGATATCTGTCAGGAATATCTGGCATCTGAGTGCTCATTTACAGTACACATTAGAAGCTCCTGTTATCTGTGTTTGATGACAACAGCCTTTAGTACCAAACTCTCTTACACGTACACGCAATGACAAGTAGAGTCAAGTCAGCTAGTATAAAATAGCCTACCCCACCTTATACAAATATCTCTGAAGCTACATTTTCAAGTCTGCAATCAGATTAAACAAACATTTCAAAAATAGCAATAGTATACTTATTTCCAGTATAGTTTTTTAGAATTAAGAAAGGCAGCCTGGGTTTCCTGTTCGCGATCGATTTAAAGTCGCTAAACTCACGACATCTAAACAAACAAACAAATACATTTAGTCTAACCTACTCCTTAATGTTCAGTTTAGAGACAAAGACTGTATGCCAAAAATATTGTTTGGTGTTAAGATTAGTAGATTCCAACGTAAAAGATAACGTATGCCTATAGTTAATTACAGTAGCTACTGTAATTGAATGTATATAGTCCGTTATTTTCCATCTTCATTATAAAGAGAACCTAATTATTGTAGACTATACAGACAAATGTACTTTAATGAAAACGTGTGGCTGCCATTCTCGATTACAAATTCATAAATCCCAGGATTAGATTTGTGACGGAACCTCTTACAAGTGACCCATATCTTCTACAGATTGATGGTCCGTACGTCGTATCTATTCATCACACTTTAAAAATACGGATAAGCGTGGCCTGTTGTGCCCAGCAGTCTGAACGCAAACCGCCGAAGAACCTAAAAGAACAGTCAGGCGAGGAGCGCACGAGAGGTCGTGTCCTGTCTCAAAACTTCCTGTGTAATTACTTGTAGTATATCTGCAGACTGTGTCTTGTTTAAAACAATCAATAGTGATTCTAATTTACAAAAAATTGTTAATATCAAGCAAATAACCAACCTGTTCAACGCTGTTTTGTTAGAAAATTTCTTCTTCGACTTCTTCTTGGGTGAGGGGTTCTAAAATACGGAGTCTACCCAAACAGCAGGTTGATGGCAGCTTCGGAGGTAGCAGACTGCCTAGCCACACCCCGCGGTTGCTTTAAACTTCCTTATTTCTCTGCAGTTTCTGTGTACAGTTGTGCCTAGACGAAAGTCCCTTGTTCATTAACAATCGGTGAGTGACGGCGTAGCCTACTGTTATTGTAAGTAGTGTCCATTTTAACTGGAATATGCAGTAAGCTATAAGTGAAATATACTAATTATACTGAATTACTTGAGTTTTCACATGGGTTCCTTTACTGTACTTGACTAAAGGACTTGGGTGTATGCAAGAATGTGAATCAAAATGTAGTCTAAAAACTAGTGCGCAAATGTTAAAATTATCATCAAGAAATAAACTGAGAATCAACTCTAAATACAAGAAGCAATGATACATATCCTTAAGAGAATGAGAGGGACTAGATTATATTTACATCATTAACTGAAGAATCCTATCTCACTCAGGGATCGAGTATGGGAGTTAATTAAGAGTCAATGATATTCAACGTTACATTTAAAGTACTCAGTTGTTCTTTCATAACTAGGATCAAACAAAATTGCCTTACAAATGCCTACTTTGATCCTCCTTTACTTGGCCTTTTTTGTACAAAAATGGTTATGTTATGATGCCACCATGTGTGCTGATAATGTATTGCAAACATTTTGATGGTGAAAGGATCAGTTTCATAATGATTAGTAATAATCACTAATATACCTGAGGCACACCGACCGAGAGACAAAAGGCAATATTGTGGAAATTTGAGCTCCTGTGTAGTGTGACCTGGAGCTGTGTATTTTGTCAATATCTGCCACCTGAGAATAGACGTTAACCTCTCACTTGGCATTCCAAGTTATTAGAATAGTTTTCAGTGCTTTCATTCTAAAAATGAAACAACATAATTTATCTATATGTATGAGACTACTTGTGTTTCTTGACACAGGAAATGTTAGGAGAGTGAAGTGTTGCTTTAACTTCCCTGAATGTTTTGCACCCCTAATTTCCACATTAAGCCTTTTCCTACTGTAGTGAAGTACACATAATGTACTTAATTTCATCGTAAATGACCTTTGCAGATGACAAACTGTTACTAAACAGTACAAATTGCATTCATTCATAGTGGAATTTCAGATATTAAAAAAATATTCAGTTGACAGGTGCAGTTACCATGATCAGATAAAATTTGCAGGATGTGTGATTCTTCAGTTGTATCTCCCTTTTGAGTAATTAACAAGCAAGTTCCTATCAAATGGCTTGAAGTTATGAGTTACTGCTCATTTTCTCCCAGAGCAGAGCCACACACCCAACAAAGGCAACACTTTATTAAATGGCAAAATGCTAAAACCCATTTCTCACTAGAGCTTAGGCTTTTAGACTGACATCAACCTCTACTCCTGTGGCACTAGAACTATCATTAGGGGGCAGCAAATTTTCATCAATATAAAAGCATGACCTTTCATTAGTCATATATTATATGGAATATACATTAATTTTCATTATTTTTGGTTGATAAAATAATTGATGAAATGCAAAATGTATGTATGCTCACTGAGCAATGGTTTAAAATGTAATCATTTGTATTTGGCACAATTGTACAAATTGTGGGATAAATTTTAAGTCACTTGTTTTCTGTCAGAATATTTATGTGAGCTTGTTCTTTAACATGTCTTATAAATCAGCAATGCTCAACATCTCAGCATAGTTTTGTTATGCAGTGTTTAACAATACTTTGAATATGCCACTGAACTAATCTCATGCAGGCCTGACAAACGTACAGTAATGCAGTTTTGTCCAGAACTCTCATAATTTAGGGCTTAAAGGTAGAGTGTAAGAAGCACTTGTAGCACACTGACAGGTTGAGAAAATAGACTGTGGTTGTGCTCAGGAAGCCTCACACCATAGAGAGAAAAAGACTGCATTTCCTGAAGTCCCTTGAACCCCTCAAAGACTGTCAGAAACAGCAATCACTATAAGAGAAGATATGCAGAATTCATTACTCAGCAGTAAGTACACTGACTTCCCCTGTTTAGTTAACATTTCAACATCAAATTTCAGTCATCACTTTTCTAAAATTATGTGTAAAAAGAGCTGGGGTTAATTTAAGTCTCAGCTTTTGTTTTGGTAATGCTCCAGCATATCTACTGACCTCAGCTGAAGAATGAAAAAGACATGCTCAGAGAGAAGAGGTAAGACTTGTCATTTGTGCTCAACCTGCAGTACTGAAGCTAATGGTTTATAGTAAGACCTTGGCATGATTTATATTACTAATTTATATGAAGGCACAACCTGCAAATAGTAATCATATTAAGTTTTTGATAATACTTTTTACTTAATGTAATGATACTTTTAATATTGAAAAGCATTATTCATGTTATCAGTTATAAAAGCATTTTAATATTACAGTATTAAAAATATGATGTTATCACATATTAATATTACAAGAACTCTAAGGGGTTTCATGGGATTTCAATACCTGAGGTTTTCAAGGTATGGCTATATGTTTGGCTATTAAAAATTTGACTGACACGGTTTAGATACTGCTAGTTTTTAATTTCATAACAAATCGTAACCTTATGTATATTGCATGTTCTTACCTTGAGGGGGTAGGTTAGAGGGCTATTTGTCTGCTGAGACTGGCTGACCGACTAAATATATAAATAAATTCTTCTCATGGTTGTAGAGTTTTCATATTCACTGTAATTTTTTTTTTGTTTAGTAAGGAAGTACTAGTATAGAAAAATAAGAACAGTGTTCAAACAGATTGCTACACTGCAAATGTATAATTTAAAAATAATTTATTGTATTATATAGAGTGAGGGCAGACATTGAAGATTATATTTTAGGTTCAGTGCTGACAGCTTCCAGATATTAACAAATCCCACTGGCACATTGTTGCTCCACATTGGTTTGATGCATTGAGGATTAACTGAATTTGCAACAATTTAGCACATTAATGAGACATCATGTATTGTATTGGAATGCTAATTTGTATTATCAGTTCCTCCAGTCAGTAATGTTATAAACAGAGAACATGCTGAATCCAGATTTGAAGAAGCTAGTGAAATATTCTCAACAGCTTCAGGTTCTTTAAGGTAGTATTGTTGCATGAGCTAGTATTGACTTGGTATCAGTCATGTGACTTGATCATTAGGATTACAGAAGCAAATGCATCTACTTATGAGATTTAGGGGATGCAATGCTACAGGAAGACTGGCTGAAATGCCAAAGGAAATAATAAATGA
Source organism: Electrophorus electricus (assembly GCF_041902795.1). Taxonomy (NCBI): domain Eukaryota; kingdom Metazoa; phylum Chordata; class Actinopteri; order Gymnotiformes; family Gymnotidae; genus Electrophorus; species Electrophorus electricus. The sequence continues at coordinate 22,070,049 of NC_137506.1, forward strand.
CCTTTTAGCAAAGTATTTTGGTTCTGGTTTAGGAAAGGTAAATTATTTACTTCTAAACAGAATTCACAGTGAGCCATTACATGTTAATTAAATTAATTTTGTGTGGATTGTTTCAAAATAATTATTTTTAAATGTAATGTTTTATATCTGTTAATGTGAATGAGGTCAACTGGAAATGTCTTATAGTTGTTCCTCTAACTGGTTGAACACTATGACATTCACTTAGTCACTCAACAAAGTGAGTTGAGGATGGAAACTCTTAAAACCACAAAGACCACTTGAGTTTTCTGACACTTACATAGTTGATCTGATCACACTCGATCTGATTCACAGCTTGGCTCACTAAGTCACCAATAATGCTTACAACAGTTTGTTGCCTTTGCTTATAACTAAAGTAGTACTGATTAGCCATGTAGAACATATGTTGTCATATTGCATTACGCTAGGAGACTGTTAACATTGTAGTTGTTACATGTACATGTGCGTGCACATGTGTGTGTTTATGTGTTGAAATGGCAGGTATTGCAAGAACAAAAAGTTCATACTATACCTGTGTGCAGCAACAAAAATATCAATAACTAGTCAGGCTTTGACTTAACAATCCACAGGTCATTGTCATAATATAGCAAGGTAACATTTACATACATACAAATAAGCAGTATTCTTTCTGTTTTGGTAAGAAATTTGTATGCACAAATTCTTTATTGAATTTATTTCTTAAAGACATTTAGATAATAATCGAACAGTCACACCACTACTGAAAACAGGTCATGTGACAGGAAATGATAAGATGGTGCATATCTGAATTATATACATACTCCAGAGTGTGGGTGAGAGAGGAAGTCTGAGTCATGTTGTGACTTTATTCAAAGTGCTAGAGAGACCAACATAGAATTTGGAAAGCCTAACTTCATTTATAAATGTAGAAAAATATAAAAGCATTCATGTCTGTTTCCAGGACATCACTCTTTATTTGATCTAGGACAGGACAGGATAGTCTATGACATTTATTTTTTAACAGAAAAGAGTGATTACTTTTCAGCCAATCGGATGAGTGTTTAAAGTATCACGCATGAATTCCTGTAATTGGTGGGCAAGTTTGTGGTACTCTAGCAAGAGAGGCATCAACAGAGAATTACATCACTGACAACATCCTCCTACCTCCTACCTTTAACATGTTCTCCTGTAGCAGAATGAGGGAGTCCTGGGCAATATTACATGGATAGGATTTCCCAGTTATACATAATGTTGAGGACCAGAAGTAAAGGTTTAAACTTCAGCATGGTGAAATGACAACAGATTACTGTGGTGCTACTGTAACTTCCTGTTTAGGCTCTGTAGTTCAATTATGTAAGATGAGAAATTTCTCTAGTGTTTGCTATCAGAGTATTGTCCTGTTTATTGCACTATTGCACTATATTACTGATATACTGACTTGAACCAGAATCTTATATTCTGCCTGAGAAACCTTTGTTCCTTTCCTTAGGAATGACCAATTCATGATGCAGCATGTCAGATGAACCCTGACGACATTCTGCACTTGTGCAAAATATGGTTAGAAAATGATGGATAAAAAAAACTGTTTGCATGTCACCACCTTGTAAACTCTGGTAGTTCTACAGTTCACTTATATTGAACCCTCTGTGTAAATTAATGCTCTGGGGCAATAGAATAAGTAAAACATCAGAAGCACAGATTTTAATTTCTTCAAATATGACAGAGGACCTATATGAGCTTAATCCATTGACTGACAGTATTGGAGCCTACCCGCTTCAGACAAATCTAGCTGCTATGACAACTGGTTATGGTATAACCAGCAGAAGCTCAGTACAACAGTCTCCGCTGTCTCCACATGTTAACCATAACCATTTGTCATCCCCTGCTATATCACAAATCCCATTTTCCCCACTGCTTGACATACCACATAGTGGAGGATCTTGGGATTATAATCCACCCGAGAAGTCATCGTCTTCCCTTTGGGGATCGTCACCCAAGGATGACCTGACTGAACCCACATGCTCCAATACTGTCTATCCCTTCAATGTTGTTCCTCACAGTGACTCTGCAACTGCACCTGAATTCAGTGCCAGTGATTTGCAAAGGCTGGATTCTTTTTCCAAGGCCTTTCCTGTGAAAAATCTTAAATCTGCTTTTGGTAACAGTGTGGGTGAAAAGAGTTCAGGGGACAGTCAGATGTCAGAGATACTGCTGTCTCCACAGAGTGGAGCACCCTCTGATGGATCGGATCGAGAACCCTTTAGTCCAGTGATCATACATTCACAGCAGCACCATAATCAGCTCACCTATCAACCTATAGACACCCAACATATGACCCATAATGCTTATCCAAACCACCAGCAATATCATTATGGATATCAGCAGCACAAACCACAGCTGAGAGAAAGCCACCCAGAGCAAGTACACAAAGACCCACTCTGTAAGCTGCAGAGCCAGTATCATCACTTCCAGCAGTATGGGATTCCAATGCACCAAACTCAGCTGACATCTTATTCATTAACCCTGCAAAAGCAAGAGCAGAGGGGGCCATTCATTCAGCACACCACACTGGACACACAGGAAGCCCATGGGTCTGTTGGATCACCTACCTGCTGCTACCCTGAGAACTGTAAAGCACCTGAACAGCCAGTTTTCCAGGCTGGCCAAGGGTTACCACTGCCCTCACCCCACTTTCAGGAGCCACCACATATTTCTCACCAGAGTGGTATCTACCAACCACAGCAGGCTCAGGAGCAAGCACAATCATTTTCTCTAAAGCATAATACTTCTTTTGGAAAAAATAATTTGTCAACACATGACACAGTGCCAGGGTTTTCTAGTCCAAAAGAGGAGGTCTATGTGGGTTTAAGTTATCCCTATAGAAGGGCCAGTCTCTGCAGTTCCTATTATCAACATGTGGGGTCAGGGATCAGTCAAGAGGTTCCACTAACTACCCTGAGGGGAGGAGTCCTTCATCATCTTAACTCACACAGACCACAGTCTACACAGGTAGTTCATCAAACATTTTTCAGCCATTACTTTGGTTCTGCTCAGATTAAAAAAAAAAAACATTACTAACTTTGTTCTCTCCTTAAGATGCCTTCTGTTAGCCAAGATGACCAGATTTCACCACTCTACAGGTTAGACTTGGATTTTACTAAGCATTTATTTTTTGCAAATATATATATATATATATATATATATATATATATATATATATATATATATATATATATATATATTACAACACATTTATCTTAATAATCAGTTTTGGTTGTGTTTGATGCTAGGCCAAAAACAGAGGTAGTAAAGGTTCAAGGGTCCAATGCCAAGCTGAAGTGCCTTGTTTGCCACAGGGAGTTTAAAAGCTTGCCTGCCCTTAATGGTCATATGCGCTCCCATGGGGGATTCAGAACCCTTCCTTCAACATTCAAAACAGTAAGATCCTATATATTCTAGTGTTTTCACAAAGCAAACTGTTTATTCACAAAGGCCACAGCTATGGGTGGGCCAACACAACCGTGTGGTGAGCATGGGAGTGATCTTGGTGCAGTAGTAACTTGCTTAAGTTCCCATATGAAAAGGTCGCACCTCATAAAAGTAGAAAGCACCCAGTGAGAGTTCTGCATGTTCCCCTTAATTTCTCCTCCACAAAAATAAATAACCTCAAAATTCTTCTATCTTGAGCTCTTTCCTTTTATAGTGTATAGTTCTAAAAATTTCAGTGTGGCACTTATTTTACCTTTGTATATATTCTCAACTTTCTTTCACCTTCGGTTGGTTTACAGAATGATGGACAAATTCAGCTGTCCAGAGAAGCAACCCAAATTGAGCCCATGGTGTTACCTGTGTCTGTTCCTGTAAAAGAAGGTCACCGAATTCTCCCCAAGCTCCACAATTATCTTAATTCCCAGCCAAGACTCAGTGACCTTATTGCCCCAGCAGAGACATGTCCCCAGCCTTCACAAATGGATCAGTCACCACATGTGAGTTTCATTGCACCTTGTTTCCCTATGAAACTATTCAACACCCTTTCAAACCTTCTCTGTATATGACTCACTAGAGTATTCCTGAATAACAAAAAAGTCCCCTGTTAAAGATACAGGCAAAATTGCTCACTCCATAATATTCTGCAAACGCTTTCATCTTAGATGAAGGGTTCAGCAGATTTTTTGTCAAGGCATGAGAAAAAGAGGCAACGGCACCGCCTGATGCCACTTGTGATTTCCCCATGCACCGTTGGCCTGGGCTCCAGAGGGCCTGTGCTGTTCCAGAGCCAGTTGCGCTCCATGGAGAGCTGCAAAGCTGTCGCTGCCTATACTCCACCTCCAATACTCAACCCCATACGGCCAGGTTCTGGCCTATTCAGCAAATTTAATGCAGGCCACCACTGCAGTGGAGCACAGACAGTCACACACGCGCGTCTATGTACGGACAGTAGGTGTTCAGTTCAATGTGTACTATTCAGGGCATGTTTTCTTTATAGATTTGTATTTATATTATAATTAATTTAACAATTAATGTACATATACACAAAATATAAATGTAGGTGTCTTTGTATGAAAGTGCCAGTTGCAGGGTTTTAATTCTATAAATTATATGGTTTAAAAGGGAGAAATAAATGCACACACACACACATACATATATGTGTGCGTGTGTGTGTGCGCATTTATGATATATATATATTTATTTATTTATTTATTTATTTAAATAAAGAGATATAAATTTCTTCCTTATTTGCAGGTTTCATTAACACAGCTGAAGACAAGGGGTGTACAATATGTAGATCATGAGTGTTTTAATTCACAGGTGATGTGGATGGTGGTACTGTAACATTATATCCAGAGGGTAAATCAAGTGGCATGAAACCGTAAGGAATAATAATAATAAGTCATATTAATAACAAATACATGATGACTATGGAGAATAGTATTAATACATTTATTGCATTTATATTTTAAAATAGGATAAGGCTATTTTCTGTGTATTTCTGCGTTGCAGCCGGATAAATATTGGTATAGATTTTCAAGCAGAGATCCCAGATATTCAAAATAGCTCAAAAGCAGCAGAAGATATCCATAAGGCTAATCTTCTGTGGACACCCTGCCATTTGAAAATCCCTGAGAATCAGCAAAGAGGTAAAATCTGTTCAAACACTAGTATAAATCTGCCAGTAGGGGTCAACTAATAAAATGATAAAAAGAAAACTATAAAAACAAGTGTGCTGATGGTCATCTAAACTGTGTGATTCAAGTGGATGATCTCCTGAAAATGGCATGCTCCAGTGTGCTCCCAGGTGGAGGGACCAACACAGAATATACCCTCCATTGTCTTTTTGAGTGTAGAGGAGATGTTATGGTAAGCATGTCTAATGAACTTGTTTATATACAAATGAAACACAAGGTTTTTTAATTTTTTTAATGTGGTCTTTGAATCTTTACAGGTAACTCTTGAAAAACTACTCTCACTGGAGTCAATAAAACACATGTCCAGTCTTCAAACAGATTACCATTATGCAGGTGTGTGACTGACTTTGCATCTTTTGAAAAATGTGGCCCTCCAATGTGGCTCAGCTGTACTTAGTTGGGTTACACAATTTTCTTCATAATAGTCTTTATAGGGCTCAATTAATTTCTAATGATACAATAAATAGACTGTACATTGATATCTTAAAAACATTACATGACCATTCATATTTTACTCCGTACCCCAACCCAACAACTAGGATCAGATAAATGGACCCTGCAAGAAAAAAGGCAACTCAACAAAGCTCTAATAATTCACAACAAGGATTTCAATCTGATTCAAAAGATGGTAAGTATTCCATGATAAACCCAATCAATAAAATGCCTCGGCATACATCACCTTCTTTATTTTCAGAGAGTGAACTTCAATGTAAACTGTGTACATTGATACTAGGTGAAGACAAAGTCAGTGGCTCAGTGTGTTGAATATTACTACACATGGAAGGAGAGGCTACGTCTGGGCAGGAAGCTGAGCACAGGCCCAGTAACACCAGGCAGAGAGAAGCAGGTGAGCTGTGCATGTCTTCCTAAATGTGGCACAGTCCACTGCTTCAATTTCAAGGAATGGCTGAGTTAAAAATATCATTGATTTATGGAAGAGACCAGCATTAAATGGCTTTCAATACTTGGTAGCTATATTAGCATCATAGCTCCAAAACTAATAAAGAAATACCAAAAAAGGAAATGTAAGACAAGCATATCTGGCTGATCAATTACATTTAATAAGTGGATAATGGTGTAACACTGATATTTCACACAACCATTGCATTACGTGCTTTGTCACATATTCCTTCATAGTATATTATAAATGTTCTGAATGTGCTTAAATTGATCAAGATGGGATTAGATAAAACTAAAAACCCTATCTGGTGTATGAAATGATTATTTCACATATTAACTCTAAACTTATTATATGGTTTTTAGCTTTAAGGTACATTTTTCAATACCTTCTGTGAAATATTAAGTAAATACACTAAAACTAATATAAAAACTTCATGTCTTGAGAACTACCAAAAATAATCATGACATATACAGCTCTGGAAAAATTAAGAGTAAAGGAAAAAAAATAAAAAAATAGTAAAAAAAAAAAAAAAAAAAAAAGAGAAACTGGTCATTTTGCAGTTTCTCTTACTAAAATTTTTTTTTTTCCTGTTTTACTATTTGTGTTTGAATAAAAGGAACTTTTTTTTTTTGTTTGTTTTATTCTGAACTAGCATTCAGCATTTCTCCCACATTCCAAATAAAAATTGTAAATGTGGAGTGATCACGAGCTGGATGCATCTGCTGAGACGAGCTAGATTTATTTGAGGCAAAGCCATAATTAGAGTCATAATAACAGTCCAGGGTCATAGAGCCTACACGGAAAGTACGGGAACACATAGTAGCAAAGCAAAACTTGAAAAAGCAAAAGGATAAATGGACACGCTAACACAGAACAACCCAGAACACAGGCTACAGGCAAAAAAAAAATTTCAGACAGTGTGAAAACACAGGGACTAAAAAAGAACACATTTAAAGTGAACACAGAGGCATGGATTAACAATGACCAGCGACGAGATTGAACAAACACAGAATATATATACATTGTATAATAAGCATTAAGACACAGCTGACACAAATGAAAGGCAGGGAAACTTAAACGAGTTGGAACAACAAGGAAGCAAAGCAAATGACATGAGACAGGGTAATCATGATGACAGGACAACAGGCAGGGCCAATCGTGATAAAAATATTGTCACTGAGAAGATTTACTTACAGAAAATGACAGGTCAAAATAACAAAATTGTGCAGTTTTCAGACCTTAAATAATGCAAATTCATTTTTAAAACAACTCACTACTAATGTTTTAACTTAGGAAGAATTTAGAAATCAATATTTAGTGGAATAAGCCAGATTTTAAATTCATTTTAAATTACAGCTATCTTGTGACTTGGCATGCTGTCCACCAGACTTTTATATTTCTTGTTAAATAAGATTTGGTTCAGGTGACTGCCTAATCAGTATCTCATTAGGTACAATGAGATTTGCCTGTTTTGGAATTCAGCAGACAATAGAAAGAAATTAATGTGCATGTCTGTTTATTCCACATAACCTCTGATGCCCAAAATTCCACAACAGCTGCCACACATCGTACATGTAGATATAATGATTTGAAGTGGTCTCTAGATTTTTTCCAGAGCTATACATTCATCAAAGTTTGATCTAAGTATATATAACGTAGTAATTATATGTAAGCATACCTAAGTATATGTACCCAAGTATATCTAAGATGTATCTAAGTATATGTACTCTTATGGCAGCTTTGTTTGAAATAGCAGGCAAAGTGTAACCACATAATATAAATTACACATTGTAAGGTTAACTAGGATAACACCTGGTTCTTTCCAGGATCTATGAAATCATGGAGGACTTATGCCCCAACATCTTCCTTTAAGATTTTAGGCACATCAGTGGAGGGTTTGCTACTTTACCTATTTTTCAGAAAACTCTCTGATTGCCGTGTGACACCTTGTCTATTAAATCAGGGTGACTTGGAGGAAAGCAGCAACAGAAAACCTGTGCAAGAGGCCAGTAAACAAATCCCCAGCCCAGATTGCTTTGACCTCCCAGATGACGCCAGTGCTGTGTTTGTTAGTGAAGTACCCAGTACTCTGCCTGTGAGTTCATGTGTACTGTATATCGTATAGAAAGTGTAGAGGTATAGAAAGAGACAGTAATGAAGTTTCTGGGCCATTGCTCTAATTCCTGTCAGAAACTGAAACCACTCTGTTGACTCTACTGTCTTTGGACTTCAATTACTGGCAAAGCCAACTTGCTGTTCTTTTATATCAATGTGTAATGTAATGCATGTGTGTTTTTCCCCTCCAAAATTACAAATCAGATGTTTAATGGAGAAGAATGGAACCAGAGTAATCTGGGTGGCTTGTGTAATTCTCCAGTTGAACATAGACACAAATCAGCCCTGCAGTTTGTCCCAGGCTCTGTAAAAAGCTCTCCTTCCAACAGTACCACCAGTGGAGACACTGACTCTTTCCCCTGCACTGAATGTGGAAAGTAAGACAACTGAACCACAATGAATGTACCTCTCAATATAAATATATATCACACTCATCAGGTGATTTTTATTACGTAACATTATATCAAGTTGACTTGCTATCATTGGACACTTGTATCCCTTGACCTTAATTTTTGCAGGGTGTTTTTTAAGGTGAAAAGTCGCAACGCCCACATGAAGACTCATCGCCAACAAGACGACCCACAGTTTTGGCAGCTTAACAGGTTTCCTGAACAGGAAATGCAGTGTGACACCTGGTAGCCCTTCTGTTATACCACATCTATTACCCACAATGCCTCACCAATAACTCTGTAGCAGTGATGTCACAACATTACTTATAAATGATGTAAACACTGCAACAAAGAACCTTTGAAAATAATTAGGTGAACTTTGCTAAACTAACCTACACTGGCCAGAATTTACTTTTAATGAAATGAGTGTTGTAGTATTTTGCATGGAACACAAAAATAAAAACATAGGTTAAGTAAAGCGTTAAAGAAATATAGATTACAGAACTATATTGCCTACAATTTCCTCTTATAATATATACTTACCACATTTCTCCACTTAATGACTTGGCACTCAGGACCCTTGGGGCCCAGAATCACCAGAGGACCTTAATCTTGCATTGTATGGTTATTCCATTTGTTTGTGATTCCTCGGTCTCTATAATCAGCATAGGTCTACACTTCTCTCCTTTCACATACTATGTTTGTAAACATACAGTGCTTTTCTTTGTTGTCTTGTTGCTTTTGCCAATTCCGCTGAATCTACTGTGGCCCAAAAGAAATGGATGGCAACTGATCCATGTCATGTGTGAGATTAAGCTATGTACAAGAGGTGTGGAGTTATTGTGTGCGTCAGTGCATGTAGGTGTGTGAAGAGCACAGGACTTCTGTGGGTCTCATGATCATCTAAGCAAGACCTCTCTATTTCTTTATGCCACTTCTGGCACAACTTATGTATATTTACACTTTCCATTAAAATGTAATAACAGTGTTTTAATTCTCACAATATTTTTGTTACCCTACAAAGACCAAAGAGATCAAATACACCCCTGAAGTAAATACTAAGTATAGGTTAAAAATGATTACAAACTGGCATTAGGATAGATTTTGTGAGCAAATATGTTGAAAAATAATGTACAAATAAAATTGTATTACATTTTCAACTCATTGGCACATTGCAGCCTGATATGGAATTCTTTCTACATCTCACATAAAATCAAAACATTGTAATAAACTTATTTTAAAGTGTAAAATCAATAAAGCATTGTCAGAAGTGGGATTCGAACCCACGCCTCCAGAGGAGACTGCGACCTGAACGCAGCGCCTTAGACCGCTCGGCCATCCTGACATGAAACTAGAGCACAATAGTAGGATTTATTATTTCCTATTGTTTGGTAGGTTTTTGCAAAGCTTTAGTCCAATTCAGCAGGCTGGGACATTTTTAAACCACAAGACCTTCATAATTTTGCTTCTCTAATATGACTCAACTAGCTTGCTAGCTAACTAGCAAGCTAACATATGTGGCTGACTAATGTTGCCAGCTTCCTACCTAGCTTGCTAGTATTTTTAGCTGGCTAGTAAACATATTCCGACTTGCTGTACATAGCTGTTGCTTAAAGGTATACCATTTAATGCAAAGTTCAAAACATAAAATATGTAAACAGTTAAAAATGTAAACGGACAGATAGAATTAACCTGTCTACAGGAACTAGATTGGGTAAGTTACTTCCACCATTTATGGCTTCTGTACAAGCTCTCTTAAGGGAACTGCAGTAAGTGAAAACTATTGATAGCTAGTTAGCTAGTGGGGTAGCTGGCTATTTAGCAGACATGCAGCAATTACCTTACAGTCTAATATTAACAATCTCATGCGCAGCAAACAACTACCTACATATATGAACTGTTTGCCTGGTTAAGCCTATTCAAGGACCTTCTGTGGTTAAGCTAGCTAGCTAGTAAGATGCTTATCTAGATAGATGGTTAGCTAGCTAGTAAGGTAGCTAGCTAATGTCTGTAGTCACATCAGTCAACTGCCTCTATCCTATACCTAACACAAACATTAGTGAGAACAGAAAGGCATTGTGAATCGCTCATTTCTAAGATGAGTACATAGTTAACTAGCAAAGGGTGCAGCAGTCAGAATTAATTATTAGCTTACTAGTTAGCTTTACTGTTATGAAATTTGGTAAGGTTTAAGTCACAAGCTGAAATTACATCATATTTTTAATTACTCCATTATGTAGCAGGGTTTGCTGTTTGTCCACACTTGCATTTGCTGACACCTTTCCTGCTGTATTAGTTCCATCTTACACTTTTTGCATCATTAAGTTACAGTGCAAGTTGCACTCATGAGATCAGTGAATACATTTTTCAGATTTGACAAAGTACTGCCATAATGCCAATAAAGTTAATAAGAACTGAATAGAATGACTAATTAATATTCACATTGGTTTACAGCTCAGTGAAGAACTGACAACAATGGCAACAGGTCTTCCTCCTAACTTCTCTTGGGTTGAACCTCAGAAATTAGCTGGCCTGGCAATGCCACGAATGCCAGCCCACTATCAATACCTACTTAGTAATGGTATTAAACACTTAGTCTGTTTGTCTGAGCGAAAGCCCCCTTACCATGACTCTTGTCCAGAGCTGACACTGCATCACATCAGAATACATGACTTCTGTGCTCCAACCTTTGATCAAATCAAACGCTTCTTGGCCATTGTTGAAGAGGCCAATTTCAAAGGAGAGGTAAATCCCCTGCAATGCACATCATAAAACACTGTTTATACATAGTATAGTGCATATTACTTAGTTTTAAAACTTTTATCTTGTTTGCATAGGGTGTTGCAGTGCATTGTTTACTTGGCTTTGGAAGAACTGGGACTATGCTGGCCTGCTACTTGGTGAAGACCAGGAAAATCAGTGGAATTGATGCCATTAATGAAATTAGGAGGATACGACGCGGTTCTATTGAAACTCAAGAACAAGAGCAAATTGTGGTGCAGTTTTACCAGCAAATTAAATACTAAACCTGAAAATACTTAATAAAGTTTAACTACACAGAGAAATAATTGTATTTTCTTCAATGAAACAAGTGAGATATCAACACAATCAAAGTATGACTAAAATTACTTGATTGTGGCCTAGCCTTATTACAACCTACACAAATTTCTATAAAATTATTTCACCAATATAATACTAAAGCTTTTTACTGTTAAAGTTTAACAGAATACCTTTAAGTCCATTTTACACCGAAAGCAGTGTGGTGAGAGAGGCAAGTCACTGCTACTCTGCGATGCTTGCTACTTCACACTGGACATAACTCACCTGTCGTCAATAGTGCTAAATAAGCAGAAAACCATTTATTAGAACATTTCGCTTTAAGAACACAGGCACACAAATATCAGGACAAGCACCAAACCGACTACCTAGGCACTTCACAAAAATATTTTCAGCAACTTTAAAATAAAACAACCAAACACTGCAACATCACTGTAAATGATGGAGTGTTAATGTAACCGTTATCAGCTTTGTTGGGCTTTTTTTTTGAAAGCCACATTTAAAAATATAAATAAATAAACCAAGCAGGGATAAATACCCGTCAAGCATAGACATCGGTTTTGAATCGTATTTCAGGTCCCGTAAAGTGCCCCGAAGTTTATCCTCATTTTATCCCGGCCTCGGTCTAATTCTGTCGTTTAGACTTAATTAAAATGAATTTTAAGAAGGAATATTATACTGTGAAAGAATAATGGTGCTCTGGGTGCACAGCTAATAAACATTAATGCACTTATCAGCACTGAATGCGCAGGTAAATATCTTCCACTGTTTTCGTTCAAAACTTGAAAATCTGCGACACAATATCATTCCCATTCAAAACTGGTACGTGCAAACGGCTTGAAAACTTACTCAACAATGCTGTCTACATTAAAACCGCTTACGTGCTCGCGATCAATGTTTGCGCTCAGCCTCACAAGCGCCCCACCCCCATTTGGCTGTATAATGTAGGTTAGCTAGCTGCATTAGTTACTAATTTAGCTAGTCATCAAATTAGTAGCTAATTAGCAATTACGCCTTGAAAGATGACATACGTCACTGAGCAAACGCGGCAGACTACATCAGCTATTAAAGACAGGTTTTCTGTTGGAATTCGAAATAGCAGCAACTGTATCTAACTAGATATGGTGGGTAATCTATTAGCTTTGCCTTTTTGAACATAGACCTTAAGTAAAAAAGTTACAAATTATACAACTGTTAGGCTAGGTTAGATATTAAGGCCCGCTAGTTTTCTGTCTGAATTCAAGTGCTTACTCATCAAACACATCATACATTTCACTTGATTTCAATTCACTTGATCAATTCACTTTATTTCCAAACGTTTACTTAAATATAGCACTTATAAAGGGTTCAGATTGGGACCGGAACGTTAGGAAGGAAATCCCGTGATTGGTCCTCCGGTTGCACGTCGTTGGGATTGACAGAGTGCCACTATCAGGTACCTAGGAACCAAGGTAGTATGCACAAGTCAACCACATCCCAACCAGTAAGACCCACGCGACCAGTGACAGCTGTCCCCACAGGCACCCATTGCGTGAAATAATAGCGAAAAACAATTAAGTGGGCAAGGAAAGGGGTCATTAGTGAAATGAAGGCAAAGCCAGAAGAAAAAATAAACAAGAAGAAAGTAAAAAAAAAAAAGTGTGCTCGAGAAGTAAAGGGGGAAGAGGGAGACTATGCATGCGGGAATGTGTAGATACAGGGAAAGGGCATCCAATCGTCGCTTGATAGCTGCAGTTGTGGGTGCCATGATGACGTCCTCGGGAGGGCCACGAGTCTATAACCTGCCTGAGCCTCGGGTCTGGTGCAATCAGACCTAGGCTTAGACAGTTTCATAGAATGTCCCCGAAGGGCTGGTAGGGGAGCTGTTGTAAATAGCCAAGTTAGGTCAGGTCCAATCCTCTGCATGAGTATACGATAGGTGAGTATGAGGTCACCTCAATGCCACCTATAGTGCAAGGAGAACATCCCTAGGGTTTAAAGCCTAATGCTGTAGTCCTTGCCTCGCATGCCGCATACCATCTTGGTGCCAACCCGTAAAATGCACTTCAGGCCCATTTTGTCCCTCACGAGACAAGGTGGGTTTGCCTGAACGCAATATTCCAGTTGTGGCCTGACAAACGGCAAGAATATCTTAATAAATATGTCACCGATGATTTTACTGATGGCCCTACGAACCATCCATAGAACACAGAAACCCTTGGTGGCTGAATCCTACCATTCATCACTAGCCTTTAAATCACCAGAAAGGATGAAGTTTAGGTCTTTGATCTGGCTGACGGAGGGGATATTAACTGTTCCGAGCTGATAGTTTGTTGCAGGCAATTTGGGACCGAGACACAGTACAGAGCACTTCTCCCGGTTGATGGGTAGCTCCCATATGGGTGACCTGGGTGACATGCTGGTGCCAACAGGAACACACTGTTCTCTACTGTCAAGGAAGGCCGAGATCCAGTCCAGCAACCTGCCACATATACCAAAGGTTTTCAATTTGAAACAAAGTCTTTGATGTGGAACCTTATCAAACAGCTTGCAGAAGTCTATAAAGACTACATCCACAGCATGGCCCTGTTCAACCATGCTGGCCCACATCTCCTTGGCAGACAGCAAGTTCGTCAGGCAGGAACATCCCTTCTGAAAACCATGCTGAATAGCACTCAGTAGATGGTGTCTAGTTAGGTAATCCTCCAGCTGCTCACGAACAATCCTCTCCATTAGTTTGATAATAATGTTGGTCAAGCTAACCAGCCTATAGTTCACCGGTAAGCTTCTCTCACCATATTTGAAAACTGGGCAGTTTACAGCTTCTCGCCAGACCTTAGGTAAAGCAGTGGAATCGAATGATTTCCGATACACTGCTGCCAGAGGAACGCACACTTCAGATGCCAGTTCCTTCAGGAGTTTAGGTTGGAATCCTTTTGGCCCTGATGCTTTTGATGGATTCAGCTCCTGTAGGGCCTTGAGCACCCTACCATCTAAAAACTCCACACTACAAAGAGTGATCTGCTGACGTGAAATCAGTCACAATATCTAATGGCAGTGGCGATTCCGATGCTAAAGTAGTGGTATATTGTTTCCCCAGCACACACGCCTTTTCCAAATTGGTAGTGACTGGGGTGTCCTCATCACCAAAGAGAACCGGAATAGAGTCCACTCTGCCCCCATGTGCTTTGATGTACGAGAAAAATCACTTGGGGTTTGCCACAGCTGACCAAGCTAGCTTGCTTTCATATCATAACTGAGAGGCTCGCAAGAGCCTTTTACACGTCAACCTCGCACTTCTGTAGCCTTCCCAGGTGATACTGGTCGGGGCCCTTACATAGCACTTCCACTGTTTGGCATGCCTACATAGACTCTTACTCTCTACGCAACCGATCTATGGTGGCTTGGCAGTTGCTTCCCTAGCAGAACGTAGCAATATATAAGGTGAAGATACATCGCTCAGGAACTGTACAAATTTGTCCTATGTAGTGTCTGCAATGTCACAATTGGTGATGGGGCAGGGTGCCCTTCTAGCCTTATCCTTCATGGCTGGAAAGTCAGTCTTCCAAATATTTTGTCTCTGTGTCCGACCATCAGTCCTTAGTCTCGTCAGGTTGCATCTAAACAGCAACACTGCATGGTCGCCGGATCCTAACAGTTGCCCATAGGACATATCACCAATAAAGACTACTGATTTAGCAAACACAAGAACTAAAATCAATGGTGATTGCTCACTCATAAACCTAGTTGGTTTGTCAACAAGCTGCCTCAATGGACTTTTGAGTGTGAACTTGAGGAGCCTATTTGCAAAGGTGCTAGATCTTGGGGAAGTTGTCAGAGCCCTCCAGCATATATCAGGAGAATTAAAGTCCCCCAGAATCCAACATATATTCGATGCCTGTGACCTCAAGAAATCAAAGACTGCAGTGTCCAGGCTATCTGGACTTCTGTATAAGACCACGATGCTGATACTGTTGGGTTGAAAAAAAGCAGTCAAGGCCACTGCTTGAACTGTATCGTTAGCACACGCATACGTAATGACTCTAACCACATCAATGTCAGATTTAACGTAGATGGCTAGTCCTCCTCCATGACGTGGGACTGGTCTGTCAGCTCTGAACAAAGAATAGTTAGGTAAGCTCACCTCACTATTGCGAATGTGGGATGTGAGCCACTTTTACGTCACTGCAACGGCATCTGGTTTGAAGTCATCTACCAGTTGACCTAGTTCATGCATCTTATTGCCTATGCTATGTATGTTCTTGAGAACTGCTTTAAGTAGGAATCTACCACAATACTCGGGTCATGCACCACCAATATCAGCTGTGACAAGGTGGTAGTGAACTGTCAGTGCACCACCTGAAAATCCATAAGGGTAAGGCCTTGTTCACCCGTGGCACGACATGCCCTCAGATCCTTGAGTGCCTCTGCATGTTTTAATCTGTCAGCGAGAGGTAAGTCCTCTTGCAGACTGATGTCAGAACCCTTCAGCTTGAAGGCAAATCATAGAAGTGATTTGCGTTTATCAGGACTCAAGAGAACTACTCTGAGCAGTCTCGCTTTGGACTCCTCAGCCTTTGGCAGAGCGTTACCAAGCCTGGTAAGTTTACGAACTGTGACCCCTGGGTGACCTGAAGGCAGTATCTTACTGACACAAGCCTTAAACCACTGTAGATCATCCATCATTCTGTCCTTTGGGCAGGATGAGGATGACTCATGAACATTGTGACATATTTCACTACAGTCAGAAATTCCTATCGTGGCCATCCATAAATGGCCGAGGTATCTAGCAAGCAAAGCTACCTCACTGGACAGGGTGACTAGACTAAGATAACCCTGGTTTAACATTTTTACATATGGGATTTTATGATGTGTTGAACTGCAAATATTTTACATTTATTCGCTATAACATTTGATTTTGCATAACAATAGGTCCACTGACTAGTGGAAGCCAAGCACGAGTGTGTGGATAACGATGTAGCTACTATTTTGTCTCAACGCATTGCCATGGAGTACAGTGACTCGGAGAACGACTCAGAGTTTGACGGACTTGCCATACACGTGGAGTGGACTGTGCACTGTGGTTCAGTGAGGTGGAACAATAATTCTCCGACAGCTTTGAGTGAACATTACGCACATTACGAGTTGGCTGAAGGTTTCTCAGCCTTGCTGTGCTAGGTTGCTAGCCAGGTACTGGGAGCACAGCTGCTAGCTAGTCAGCCACCTAAAAGTTGATCTACCAGTGGACTTCAGACAGCTTGTACCGAACCAATTCTTTCCAACAGAGAGGGCATGCATGCAGCCAGGAGTGGACAGCAAGTGACTCTGGACGTTTTATCGGCAACCTGCGTTTAAGCTTTGCATGCTATATGTGTAACTTTTTCTAAAAGGTTATATAGTAAATAATTAAAAAGTGAATTAAGCAGAAAGTAACATTTTTATATACATAAATAAACTTAGCATGCTATTGGTTATAGTTTGTGTGATTTCAAGGCAGAGTTGAGTGTGATAATGAATTTAGGATAGAAATGTCTTTAGTCATATAGTGTGTTTTAATGGACCGGTAAAACACACAAACACACACACACACACACACACACACACACACACACACACACACACACATATATATATATATATATATATATATATATATATATATATATATATATATAATAATACAGTTTATTTGCTGTATGTTCAGAGCACTGTTGTCCTCTCAAAGTGTAATATTCCCCCAGGTGGCACAAAATACCACTGAGGTGTCACAGTTGCCTGGCCATCCAGCAGGAGGGATACGCCTCATCTGCTAGGGATCACATCACTCACCAGCACCGCTCTCAATCGCCTGCTTATTAATTGTTTTCACCTGTTCCCTATTTTCTTCTCCACCTATTTAAGCCCACAGGTCCCAAAAGATAGCACTGCACGTTAGCAGACTACAGACCTGAGAGTCTCTACACATTGCTGCGCTATCTTTGTGAAGAAGCATTCTTTTGTTAGTGCTTCTCTTAGTTATTCTCTTATGGATAAAGAGCACTTCCTTGCTACCTGGTTCTTGTTTCCTCTGTGCTGCCCACATCACATGCGGACTGCCATACCATCAACGGGCTCGGATACTGCCAGGAGCAACCAAGGGTAAAGGACCTTGCTCAGGGGCCCAAAAGCAGCTGAGGCAGAACTTGAACCAGCAACCTCCTAACCACAAGACAAGCACCACAACCACCAAGTCACTGTGTGTAATATTATTTTTTTAACAGTAGTGAAGGTTTGATTTCAACATAAGTTGGGGGACATTGTTCACACCACCCAACCTAACACATCCTATGAGTAGTGTGAGCATCACCCAACCTAACACATATGAGTAGTGTGAGCAAGGGAGGGAGACATGCCCTGCCCCCAACTACCTAGATGGTTTTAATATTATAATTATGTTAATTAAAAGAATGAATATAATTATAATCTTAAAACCATCTCCATTCTGCCAATACTTCTGGAACTGCTACTCAAAGGAGATACTATACAGATGCTCATTCCTTGCCATAGTGTGCTGCACTTTGTCCTGCATCTGCAGCACCTGCTGGTCCACAGGAGTCCAAGCACTGCCAAATGCAAAATAAGAATAAGACAATTTTTATAGACAAAACTATTGGTGTTAAACAAATGATCACTGCCATGCAATAGAAAATGAGATGCAGTAGACTATAAAACTATGAAACAGCCTACTTTATTGAAGTTAATTAATATTAAGATTAATATTACAGTATGTTTTAATTTGTGTCATAATTTTGCCTGAGTAAAAATGTTATTTAGATTTCTACACAGATCAGAGTTAGGTTGTTTAGATATTGCATG
This sequence comes from Electrophorus electricus, assembly GCF_041902795.1. Lineage (NCBI taxonomy): Eukaryota > Metazoa > Chordata > Actinopteri > Gymnotiformes > Gymnotidae > Electrophorus > Electrophorus electricus. The sequence goes on from NC_137506.1 coordinate 22,088,528, forward strand.
GGATTGATGCTAACTCCTCTCATCCATATTTAACAGTTGCTAACTTTGGAATCTCAAGTACAACAGCTGATCTATCACACAACATGTCTGCAGGCCAATTTAGAAAATTTATCAGTGACCTATTTACATCCATATAAGGTGATATCATATATTATGCTTTTCTTCAAACACTGAAATAACCTTTCTGGTAATGTTACAATAAGACTGTTGCTGCCACACTAAGCAACTGCCATCTTACACAAAGTACACAAATGAAAATGCCAGAAAAAAAAACACACAACTCTTTTAAAACTCATTCAGATTAAACTTTATCTGTGTTCTTTACCTCCATAAACATATCTTTTCCCATGGATGACAGATTTGATAAAAATCCCAAGCTTCTCTTATGCAGTTCCCTGTATGCCAAAGATACTTAGTAAATAGGTGATCATTTCCTCATTACTACCTGTTGTGAAATGTATGTCATGTTAATGAGTGTAAAAAAAATTGATGCATAATTGTATGTTGCTGTAGATTGACAATAATTGACAATAGTCTGTAAATTATGTTTGTCCCCAGTTTAGTCATGCTTTTAATTAAATCTGTCATCCATGGGGATCTCAAGAGATGTGGTTATGGAGCTAACAAACATAGTTAAAGTTGAATCTGGATGACAGTTTTAATGAGTTATATAATTTTGCTGGGTCTATTTTGACAGGGTGCAATCCATTATATCAAAATGCTCTCTCACTCTGGCTGCTACTTAGCACTTCACAAAATTTTTATACATTTTTTACAATCTCTATTATCTGACATTAATGCTTATAAAATGTGACAATGTGATTCCATATGATAGAACAATTTAAATATTAGGCACATTTTAGCATTACCTTTAGCATTACCTTTGGTCTAAGAGGAATTATTTTATGAATTAAAGAACTTACATGATTTAAACTCTTTGTGGAGACACACGGTGTCAAAGCTACAGGAAGCAGTGACTTGATTTAAATCAAAATCAATTGAAATCAAATATATTTATATAGCATTTTTTACAAGAGATGTTTGTATTCTTATGTCCATGTCTAAGCCCTCAGTGAGCAAGCCAAGGGTGACAGTGACAAGGAAAAAGTCCCTAGAGCATGAGGAAGAAACCTTGAGAGGAACCAAGACTCAAAGGAGGGGGCACATCCTCCTCTGGCCGACAACAGTCACCACAATAGTAACAATTTTAAGAGAAAAATAAAATAAATAATAATAACATTGAAAAAAATAAGCAATTAATGTCTAGTCCAGTTTTATAGAAATCCTAGTTTGGTCCCGATGGTGTGCGTGTGTCTGAAACCCATCCTGCATGAGAACATTCATCAAGGGCAAGGGCTGGGGTGGAGGTGTGGTGAGATACAGCAGGGGACATCAGGGGGTGGTGGGAGTAGCCATGGCAGCTGAGATGGGTTGAGGCTCAGGAACATCATGACATCAGGGGTAGGTGTACCTCGGCAGAAAGAAAGAATAGATTATTAGGCATGTCCAGGTGTGAGGGTATGTAAATTAGGGAACTATAATGTGAAAAGATGGACTCCGGGATATTTAGCAGTATAGCTGAAAGGATAGCACTAGAAGGACCCACAGGCACGAGGGCACTCTCAGTCAACAAACTTCAGTGACAAAAGACAGGTGAAGTGACATCCCAGTTTACCATAACTCTCAATGGCCATAGACCCCCAGATCTACACTTTTACCTAAGATAGGAAGTAGTTAATAAAATGCCTGAATGTATAGATTTTTTGTACAGGTTTTCAGCCTAGCCTTAAATATTGAGACTGTGTCTGAGTCTTGAACAATTACAGGAAGGTTATTCCATAGTGTGGGAGCTTTACAGGAAAAGGCTTTGCCCCCTGCTGTAGATTTTCTTATTCTTGGTACTTGTAAAGTGCCTGCACCTTTTGATCTAAGCAGATGTGGTGGGTTGTAATGCACTATGAGTTCTCCAAGGTACTGTGGGGCAAGACCATTCAGTTATTTGTAGGTCATTAGAAGTATTTTATATTCAATACGAAAATTTTACGGGGAGCCAATGTAAAGTAGCTAAGATAGGAGTGATGTGATAAAATGTTCTAGTTCTAGTTAGAACTCTGGCTGCTGCATTTTGAACTAGCTGGAGCTTGTTTAGGCACTTGCACTGTGTGCACAATTATTAGGCAAGTTGTGTTTTGAGGATTCATTTTATTATTGAACAAATACAGTGTTCTCTGCCAATCCAAAATGTTAAAAAAAACTCAAACCCGAATATTTAAGAAAGTAAAAGTGAGGTTTTTATTATGACTGACATTATTAAACTGACATTTTCCCATCTCACTTCTGATAAAGTGAGAATAATAAACAAACAACTCAAAATGTACAAATAAACATTTCTGACATTAAAAAAAAGCAGTGACCAATTTAGCCACCCTTTTCAATAACAGTCGTATGCCTTCATATGCCTTCCATATAACTTGCATAAGCACTTTTGTAAGTTGCTCTGGATAAGAGCATCTGCTAAATGTAAATGTAAATGTAAATTCATGGAGTCTGTCAGTTTCTTAGTCTGTTGACGATCAACATTTTGTACAGCAGCAATCACAGCTGCCCAGATAATGTTCAAAGCTGTACTGTTTTCCTTCACCGTAAATCTCCTATTTAAGAAGGGCCCACAATTTCTCAGTAGGGTTTAGGTCAGGTGAGGAAGGGGTCCATATCATTATTCTGTCATCTTTAAGGCCTTTACTGGCTAGCCACGTAGTGGAGTACTTTGGTGCATGCACTTTTCATGCATGCAGTGTAGTGGTACAGCCAGATAGTAAGAAATTACAGTAGTCCAAACTTGAAGTGATAAATGCATGGACTAGCTTTTCTGCATCATGTGAGGAGAGTATTTTCCTAATCTTTGCAATGTTCCTGAGGTGGAGAAAGGCAGTCCTAAAAATAATATTTAGATGAGCTTGGAATAAGAGGCTGGGATCCATACTTACTCCAAGATCTTTAACTGTTAGAGAAGATGTGATTGGGAGACCATTGAGGTTCATGGAGTAAATAGAGAGTGAGCACCTAGCTGTCTCTGGGCCTAATATAACCACCTATGTTTTGTCAAGATTGAGTGAGAGAAAGTTTCTCAACATCCAGTGACTGATGTCCTTTATGCCTTCCCCAATAATACTAAGCTGATATGTCTTCTGGTTTGGCTGAGACATATAGCTAAGTATCATCAGCGTAGCAGTGGTAACTAGCGCAGTGATTATGTATAATGTCATCTAGTGGTAACATATATAAAGAAAAAAGCAGAGGGCCTAGAGCAGATCCTTTGAAGCACCATAGCTAACCTAGTTGAATGCTGAGAAGTCTCCATTCATGTTAACAAACGGGTAGCAACCAGCTAGCTTTAAACCAGGAAAGGGGTATTCCCCTAATCCCAACATTTTCAAGTATATCTAGTAAAATGCTGTGATCTGTATTGTCAAATGCTGCACTCAGATCAAGCACGTTTGACAGCTGACATGGGTCAAGGTTAAATTTTTTGATAAGTGGTCTGATTACTGTAAATTTGAATGATTTAGGTATGTAGCCAATGTGCAAGGAGGAATTTATTAAATGTAGTAAAGGTTCAATTACTTCAGGTAGGATTTTCGTAAGAAAGTGTGTGGGCAGTGACTCTCTAGTAAGCAAGTGTAGAATTTTGAGTGCAAGATCAGCGATGTAAGTTCTGGCTCTTGGATAAGTGTAAAGGATTTATGTCATCACGCTACTTTGGGATCGGACCAGAGCATATTACAGCATCAGACATCACCTTTGCTAACTGACACACCTCTGCAATATTATTTGAGTGCGCTGTCTATATCTACCTGCCATTTGCTTTTGAATCTCTATCCTGTAGCTCACAGAGTACTGCAAATGGAGCACAAAATTTCCCCATATAGAAAATAATAATTTATTACAAATAATGTTTAAACATCAGGTGGACTAGTCAGCAAACCATAAACTCATCAAATAGGTTCAGGCCCCTCAGCAGTTGGAGATCAGATATGGTGTCCCTCCCATCTAACCAATGAAACTATAAAGCAACAAAACAAAAAAGCAAATGCTGTCAGACCATCTAAAAAAAGTGCTGTCAGGCCAAAAAACCATAATACCATAAGATTTTTCCCAAAGATGGAAGCAGTGAGTAGGCCATGCTGAAGAGGTTTCAGAAAGGAGAACACAAAACCCAAGGCCTCCATTATATACCATCTTTAGCTGCAAGTCATCAAATTGCTCCCAACTGGTTAGCTAAAAAGAGAGAAGAAATGGCAAAGAAACCCATGGTACATAACACTCTGCCAGTTGTAGAATTAGTGATACATTGTCACCAGATAGTGTCATTGCTGTGGTGATTGCTAGGATGAGTGCTTTTGAGAGGCTGACTATAGCAAAGTATTTGCATTGTTTGGGTTTTTAGAGATCAAATTCTGAGGAAGTGGTCAAAGCAAAGTATTTGTATTTCTTGAATGTTAAGCTATGGCCTTTAGTTACCTCTTCAGTAACAGAAATTACAGAAGGAGTAGGCTTATTTAAAGTGTATTAAATCCATGTGGAATGCCTTGTAAACTCATGAGTTACCCCATTGCAGGACAGCAGCAGGACAGGCAAGTGAAGTTCTAGCTCCCCCTCTGTTCTGATGTCCACACATTCTTTTATTTTCATATACTATAAATTCTAGAGAGTTCTAGAATTTTAATTAAATTCTATACATTTTATAAAATTTAAAAACATAATAACAGTGGAATTGTTCTGCATGTCACCTATATTTTGAAAAGTTCACTCGCATTGTGGATCATTTTAAACTAAGTGGAAAGTGTGCAAAACAGGATATGCTGCAAATTTTCCAAATAGTAAAGTAGCAACTTACTAAACTCTGAACAGAATAGAGTGATTCTGTCATCGCTTCTTTTCCTTTACCAAAGCTTTGTGTACCTCAGATAAGTGTCCCACATATGTCCAATTTCTATAATGTGCAAAAACACAGGACCATACTATATGCACACTTTATCCAAAAACACACATTTTTTTCTCATTAGCCCACTAAGGTCTAATTGCATATACAAGTTATAAAGCTTTTCACCATCTTGGCAACAGATATGACAGTGAATTCTTGCTGTTCACCTATTCAAAGTCTAGATGTAATGCAGTACACAACCTTGTGAGCAGATCATTCTTACTTGGAAAAGCACTATCTAGGTCCACACTGGCAAAGTTTGGTTAAAAGATGCTGCTGCAGTGAAAATTCAGAGTTCATAACCTACAGATGAGTTGAAACAATCTGAAATAAACCTATATAAAACTAAATAAAACCAAGCAAAAGGAAATGATAGAAATCACTTTATTTTTGTTTCCATAACAACTTGGGCAACATATTTATTTGTCAAATGAGAATGGTTTATTTAGCATGTTGCTTAAATTGTTTGAGCTCATGACTAACAGTGTAACAATTCTCACTGACATACAACATTTAGTCAACTGTCTCCATATCTTTGTCTCTAATTGCTTGATTGTCATCAGACCATGTTTCTGTAGGTGGGTCAATCTCTTCATCAGGGTGCAACTCAGTATGTTCTCTTTGCTCCAGTGTAGAGTCTGTGCTTCCAGGGTGTTCTGAAACCCCAATAGCCTCTGCAGGTAAAATGGGCTGCTCAGGAACATTCAAGATGAGAAAAGATGCTGCTAATTCTTGAAGTACTGCCTTTTCTGCCTTCAGATTAGCAGGATCTTTAGTAAGAGGTGCTGCAGTAGCAGTGGGTTTATTCCCTGTGCCTGCAGTGGTCTCTTGCTCCAGATAGATTGCTTTGGTTTCTTCTGTTACCTCTTCTTTGGTCATTGTGTCCTCTGCTGCCCCAGTCAGTTGGGTCTCCTGAAGCTTCTGGTAGAGATTTTTCCTCTCATCCTGTAGCGCCCTGCAGAGCTTCTCAAGTTTTTGGGTCTTCAGAGTGAAGAGCTCAAACTCTTTCTCCCTCAGGGCTTTCTGAACAAGGATGTAAATTGTAGAGAAGGTGAATAGAACCAAACAAGCCTGAAGTTACTTTCTCCCTAGAATCTGAAAAATCTAAAAAAATAAACCTGAAAAAGAAAAGCATGTCCCATGAATATGTTATAGTAGGTGTTAAATGTCAGATGTGCTTCTTACTTCTGCAACCATTTCCACAAGAGCTTTATTGCAGCCTTCAAAGTGTGATTTCCAAGTGTTTGCTTCTTTCTCTAGCTTTTTCATTTTCTTCGACATCTATAGATATAAACACATGATCCAAAAAATTCTAAAGCAACAAGGGAGGTGATAAGCTGCATAGGAAGAAGGTAAGCCAATTAACTGATGTTCAACTGATTTAAGTTTCTGTGAACTGATCAGAATTATTAAATGCCACATACTTTATCTATGTCTTGTCTGAAAGTGGCATACACTCCATTGCTCTTCGACACAGCTCCTTGGAATTCATCAAACTTCTCAGAATAAAGAGTAAGCTGTAAGCAAAGTTATAGTGTGTTAACCTCAAAAAAAAAAAATACAGCTGGAAAAACATAATAATCCTAGTTTACCTGGGCCTTCATGTCATTCTCCTGTTCTTTTAGAAGTGTCACCTGCAGTTTAGCCTCAGCCGTTTGTTTCAGTAACTATACATGAACAAATAAGAGAATATGTCTGTGTTTAATGAGTTGATAAGAAAGTGAGACTTTTTGAAGATACAATGAATTGGATGCAGTATATCTCTGCTATTTAAAACGATGACACTCACATGTGCTTTTTCTAGCTTGTGTTTATCTTCTGCCTGTTTTAGCATTGCATTTGCCTGAGTAAGTTTTGTTTCCAGTAGCTTCTGCTGTAAGTCTCTGTGCTTGAACACTTTCTCCAGATTCTAAAACAGTTGTAAAGAAACTGGTTAATTATTGTGCCCAAGGTCTTGGTCTTGGTTTGTTTTTTTGTTTTACATGATGTATTGACAAACCCATGTATATTATTTATGATCAACACCATGACAAATAATCAATGTATGGAAGTTCAATGTAGACAGCTTTAGGGACAGTGGAATAAACACTGGTGAGTATAGGTCAACTGTAACCATTGCCAGGCTTTAACGGTCCCATACCGCCTCTCGCTGGTCATATTTAGTTATGAGGCCCTTCAGCTTCTCTGCAAGGTCACTGTTCTCCTGGCACAGTTTGTTGTTGCGGCTGCTGTGCTCTTCGATCTGAGCTTGTATGTCTGTAAGTGTGTTCTGGAAGTGAGTGGTGATCTCCTTCCTCTTCTGGTCATCCTCACGGCATCGCTGCAGGGTCTCCTCCTGAATGAGACATTCATATAAATATAAATATAAATGTTTATCACTTCATCTTTACAGACTTGCAACATGCAACATACACAAATGTAGTTTAAATAATTCATTAATATATAGCTGTACACAGTAACTATCCTATGTCAGTTCTCTATGTTTGTAATCATCCCCTGCAAATTTGCCAGTGTTCATATACATTGGCACTGTTAAATTTCAAAATTCAAAAATTTCCAAAACTCCAACACTGTTAATTTAACCCTGGCAAATGTTCTATGTACTCAGACCAAAGGAGCATACGGTTTTACATATAGTGCTCCCACCTTGAGGGTCTTGTTGTGTCGCTGCAGCTCTCTGCACAGCCCCTCCAGTTTGCTGCGAGCCAGTACTGCTCGGCTATGCTCACTCTGCAGCTGGTCTTTCTCTTTCAGAACCTGCAGGACTTTCTTCTGGAGCATCTTTAGCTCCTTCTGCTCAGAGCGATGCTCTTCCAGCTATGCACAGCACACATATGCATACACACACTCTGGAAATCTTTGACCTCCTCTCTAGAGAGACCATCTTCAGTAAAACATAATTTCACAAAATAGTTCTCAAAAACACAGCCACTATTTGGTGGTTGAAAGGTACCTATACTCACCAGCTCAGCATGCTTCTTGATGAGGGCTTCGAGTTTCTGATCTGGGGTACCAAGTTTGTTCAGACTTTGCATAAGGAGCATGGCCTCCTTCCCTGTAGTAACACACACACACACACACACACACACGCATATATATATATATATATATATATATATATATATATATATATATATATATATATATATATATATATATATATATATATATATATATGATCATATACTTCAATACCACTGCTGTACTGCACTGCTGTACTATCTGAAAATCTTCCTTATTCTGCAGTTCAGCAAGGAAATATGCCTCACCAAGACCTTTAAGCATTTTTTTCCCCATTTTCTGGTCCTTGGCCCTGTCAGGCTCTTTTATGTCTGTTACTGCCTCTTCCTCCAGTTCCTCAGACTCAGCTGGCATCTCAGCCTCCTGGTAGGAGCTGATAATGTCCTCTAACTGCTTACTGAGATCCTCAGTAAGGTCTGGGGTGACATCCACTGTGGGGGCACTGTTAGAGGCCTGCACATCTGCAGGATGGCCAACAGCCTCCATTCCTATGCAATATCACTGAGAGGACAAGACAAAGATTCTAATATTAAGTAAAGCCATTTCAGCTTGTAAGAGGTAACAATATTTTTTGGATGCTGTTAGTGGTATATTTTGCACTTTCACAAACTGGCATTAATTGCATTAGCACCTGATTTTCTCTGTATTAGTGTAGGCTGATTCTTTCATCTTTTTTAGTCATAAAAAATGTTAGTCATAAGAGGGTTTCTTAATTGGTGTTTTGGATTTTTTCGTCTTTCAGTAGCTACCATCAGTAATGGAGTTGTGCAAACCCCCCCCCCCCCACCCCCCGCCCCCACAAGAGGCAAGGTAAAGGCCTTTTTAATTTTTATTAATATTTAATTTATGATCACCTCCTGGGGGCTCCCCCCAGCTCAAGACCCTCCCACTAAGCTTGAGACACACCCCCACCCACCCCATGCATGCCCTGTGTGCTCTTCCCCTACACCAGTGGCTTTCAGAAATTATCTTAAATGCCCCAGAACTGTTGTTGCCCTTTGAGTAGTTTAGAAAGTCTGCTGAAAGTTAAAGGTCTGTATAACTTGAGTGTGTTGGAAACCTTTGTTGACATTGCGCTTAAAATGGCTTACAAGAAATTGCATTTCCATACTGGGATTTTTAGTTTAAAGGATATTTATGTCACAGGTCTACACTTTGAATGTGTTTACCCTTTGGATCTACACTGGTTATTTTCCCTGTTCATCTGGTTAAATTTAGCCTCTCTCAGAGCTGATCACTCCCCCTGTCTTCACAAGCATGGCACATAACACCTGTTGTAGGCCTTTGGTCTATTTTAGGAGCTTCTTGATATGGTTAACTTATTTAATAATCCCAAGCACATTTTCTGTTAATATTAATGATTACATTCTTGTTGTGTTTTAGCATTACTTGTGGTTGGAAACAGGTGTTTGTATCTTGTCTTGCTACTTTAATGATCCTTTGAAACCTATATCTGTTAGCTTTTGTATGGTACGTTTGAGTGTCAGAGAATATAAGCTTACCTACATACATGTAATTATCCATTTTTAAAGAATGTTACTTTTTAGATTTAAGAATGAGCCTTATATCTTTGTAATTCATTCCGAAAACACTTTGAGAACAAGTATGGAAAAGACTTCTACATGCGTACTTGCTATTCACCATATACATGTTTGTATTGTGGCCCATTACAATACACAAATTAACAACAAACATCCAGAAGTACCAGCAAAAAGTAATGCTCATTTAGAAAACCAGTGTAAGAGACAGTGTTATTTAGATTCATAAGACCAAAATGGGTAACATTCAGTACTTACAGACAGTAGCAGTGAAGGAGACAGGAGAGGAGTGGAGAGGGGCTCTGTGTGGCAGAGCTCCTGCCCAGACAGCAGCTGTGATGGGCAGACCTCAAAATAATCCAGTAACACACTGTCAAAACCCAGCACACTACACACAAGAGCAAGAGCACTTCAACAACTGACACTCTTGTTCCCTGTAAATGCAGTGAATTACATAAAAAATTGATATTTATAGAAGCATCTTTTATAAAAAACAAAAAAAGACTCATTAATTATAAATTGTAGTATCCAGTATTGTAGAACATATAAACCTTAACTTAATAAAACATCAATAAGATTTCTAAAGACTTACTAAAAATATTTGTGAAATTTTATTCAAGGGTTAATGGTGCTTACTTTCATATTGGTTTTTGTAAGGATCTAATGAACGATTCAATACATCAGTTGTTAGATGGCTGAAGCCATTAATTTTACCCTATTGCTTCAAAAGCATTATTTTTAGATGCATTTTCCCACTCATTGTGTGTGGTGTCCTGCAAACGGTTTATTTTTTTGCTGACAGAGTTGCATGGAGATTATGTGCAGCCCACATGTATACGTGTTTTGTTTATGCATTTTTGTTCCTCATGAGTAAAGTGATGCACATATTCACCATTTTCACTATGACTTTGTGTATTGCTTAAATCTTTTTAATTCTCTAAAGAAGATTGGGATTTTTGGGTTACCAATGACAGCTCTTGTCTTTTTAAGATTTCAAGAGAAAGGTCTTAGGAATTCTTCATCTTCTGTTCCTTCTTTTTCAATATCCATATCCATCCTTTTATTCTTTTATTATTTTATTTTCTTTTATTCTCTGTGAAGCATATTAAACATTTAATCTCAGGTAAAATGGAATGACGTAGAGTTATCTTCAGTGAAAGCTTCACTCAAGTCTTAATTTTTAAACATGGGTACACAACATTAACAAGCTTTTATCTACATTCTTATGTAATATATTCAAAGTCACTAATTTGACATCATCAATTTTACTGTTCTGCTTAGTTGAAAGAATTATATAGTTTACATTTACATTTATGGCATTTAGCTGACTCTTTTATCCAAAGCAACTTACAATTATGACTATGTACAACTTGAGCAACTGAGGGTGAAGGGCTTTTGCTCAGGGGCCCAACAGTGGCAACTTGGCAGTGGTGGGACTTGAACCAAGAACCTTCCAAATACCTCAAATCAAGTACCTCAACCATTTAAAGATGTTTTATTTATAAAACCCTTAGACAATAGTGAACATAACATTTATTTTTGCTGTTTCTGAATGTCCTGTACATATTACATATTGCCACCTAATGGCAATATGGTATTTTAAAACATATCTGAATGTGTTTTGATTAGAGAAAATAAAAGAGAAACCTAAAAGCATTAGAGTTACCATAAATCAAGTAAAGGAGGTGTTGTTTGGTTTTCTTTATTAAACTTTATTTGTAGGTAATTTGAGGTAAGAACATTGCTGACAAATGCTTATCATTTAAGCTTTAATATACCTCTTCAGTTCCTAAAGGACATCTTGTAATCAAAAAAAGAACCAAAATTAGTATCACAGAGAAATCAGCTGCCTTTATGGGCAATAAATATTTCTGAGTATTTGTGAATGATGATCATGTAAGATATATATGATTTTTGTGATATATCAAATGCAATAAATAGATTTAAACCAACTGAAATAAGATACTCTATCAATTATAATGTAAACATGACATGAAACACCCCTCATATAACACTCAAACAGTGAATATAAAATCCAACTATAGTCTATAGTCTGAACACAGATATGGAACTTTACTTTGATCTTGTCCCAAAATACTTTATCATGCTATTTTATATTTCCTCTGTATACCTAATGCAAGATACTGATAATACTTCCCTTTGAAACACTTAATAACAACTTCACCTACAGTTAAACATAATCCAACAGACACACGGCTCAACTCATCAGATGGCAAGAGAAACCTGTCAAGACATCTGGTTATTCTGGTTATTCAAACAGGACACACTAGAAAATAAATAATTACAGTACATGATTGTTTTGTGTGTGTGTGTGTGTGTGTGTGTGTGTGTGTGTGTGTGTGTGTGTGTGTGTGTGTGTGTGTGTGTGTGTGTGTGAGTGTTGGGGAAGATTACTTAGAAAATGTAATCAGGCACTAATCCTATTATATTACCAAAAATCTTTTAGATTGCTCAAAAAGAAGAATCCAAATGTGTTATTCTCAGTTTAGTTACACAGGTTTAATTAATGATTTTTGTATTAGAATATGTTTACAAAAATATTAACCAAAATAGCTGTACTTAAATTAGTTGGTAACACACATACACATGGATATTCACCTAATGAGTGAATATTTGCAAAAAAAAAAAGTAAACATAAGTATTAATATTCATGAATTTATGGCTGATTGTTATTTCAGTATATGCTGTCAGGAGTCAAAGCATAACCATGTAATTCTTAGAAAGGTTACCTATAATCAAATGAAAAAATTTTAAAATGCATTTTTGACTGATTGTAAAAATTTATTTTTCATAACCTGAATATATAATCTAGTTCAAAAGTAATTAATTATTTTGATAACCTGAATACATTATCTAATTTATATGTAATCCTTTACTACCCAACACCAAGTGCACCCTTATGTGCATGTAATTGACTTAACAGTAGGTGGAATGTTGTGCCATTTGATTAAATCAATCATACACCAACTCCAACTAGTCCAATTATTATCTGCACCGCATCAATTAGTTCAGTACAAAGTGCTTTACATAATCAGCTAAATACATAACATTTGCTAATTACTTTAGGTTATTATAGCAATAGTATGTTGTCATAAGATAAACTACATTAACAACATCTAGAGATGTCACATTGTTGCATAAGTGCTGAAAGTATAAAGATTAAACAAAGGGAAAATGTGCACAACCTTCAGAATAGCTAAAGGTATAAATAAAAAGAAATATCCATCATTCACATTCAAAATTCACAGAATGTAATTACAGTTTAATGTTGTACTAGCAAACAACAACTACATACCAAGCAATATCATAGCACTGCTGAACTCACTATTCAAACTGTAAGATTAAGTGCAATTTCAAAAGCATCAACAGTACCTCAGATCAATCTGATTCAACACTATATTCACTGCATTAACAAAACATCCAACAATTCGGTCTCACTGAGGCATAGGCAAACAATTCTAAAAGGCACAAGCTGATCAGATGGGGATGATATACGATAATCATGAGCAATGCAGTTTAATGCACTAGATCTGGAAAGTAACTTTTTAATTTTTAGTTGCTGAAAAAATAGAAATAGTTTACAAAATGCAGGTTTTGCAGTTCAAATAAAATACTTAACTCATGATTTGATTTATGTACTGCATATGAATGTTTTGCACGGGCTTATATACTGAGACAAACAAAATGAAGTTCATGGAAATGTGAGACCGATATGGCAGTCTGACTAAAATGTTTGTTGTGCATCTGTTTGCAATATCATGTGCATATACTCATCATTCATTTTTTTGCCACATATTGCACCTTAACAACAGCTTCTCAGTATCAGCTGAGCTTTATGTTAGCTTGATGTTTTGTTAGCTTTAATGTTATGCACAAAGCTGTTAGAATCAACTTCCTGGAGGATTGTAAGTGATATCCTCTGAAGTAATCCGGAGGGAGGCAATAGCCTCTGCACAGATGTGAACACTTTCCTCTTGCTTCTTGTCCTTGCTGACAAGACTGGTGCAAGAGGCTGGCTTGTCTTTCTGCTGGGACAATGGATTGTTCACTCCACGACCTGGAACAGGAAATGGCGACTGGCTGAAATGAGCCCTCTCCAATATGTCTCCCTGTGGCAGAGACTGAGAGTGTCTGTCCAAAACAGCACCGGGTAATACAGAGGGCATTCTTAGCCCACCAATAGGGACCATTGGGATGGGAGTGGGCACCTGCCATTGAGAGTGCAAAGGCAAGTGGCTGAATATGTCTCGCTGAGGCTGAGTGGATGCATCATTACCACTGTGTTGGCAGTCACTCACATAAAGATTTTGAAGAACACCTTCTCGCTGGTCCTGCAGCAAACATCACAAGTTTATCAGTGCATGATGTTGTGAGTGATTAAATGGTATAATACAAATTTCAGAGAGAAAAAAACATGCCCAAATCTCAAAGCTTCCATCTTAAATATTTCCTAGTCATCACATCCATTCTGTTAGGATTTTTACACCCTAACATGTCCCTATTACTTCCATGTTCTCCATGACACCTATTCTTCACACATAGGAATGGCGTAGGGCCCAAAATGAAAATCAGATTTCTTTCATCTTTCTACAGTTCTGCACTCACTCCACGCTCCTCCACAGTGAATCAAGTTAGGGTGTGATCTCCTCCACATTGAACCAATTTAGGGTGTGATCACCAAATGCTTACTGATAAAGAGACTAAGCTATGATTAAAGGATTGCAGATTTTACTGATTAACCTTCTATAATAGTGAAACAGCTAAGCATTTCCACTAAGTATATCTAGAAACATCCAGTATCAGAACTTTTTAATTAAAATGATGACGTTACATACCACTTCTGGTTGAATCCCAATAGTTTGTCTCAGTGGAGAGATTTCAAATCTCAGGCCCCTGCCCTGATCCAAGTAGGCTCTGTGCTGATAAGAGCTCTTGCGTGGGGATGCAGCCCTCGGCATGCCCCTGTGTCGACCATGGGGAGAGTGTGCTCGATTCCTGGACAAGTCTGTCCTTGGTGACACAGGTCTAACAGGTGAGAGCTGGTGAATGGGTGAGAGATCTCCTCTGATGCTGAGATCACTTCTTGGCGATATAGCCCTCAAGGGGGATGTATCTCTTCCTGGAGACAGATGACTTTGTGGTAAATGATCTCCCCTTGGACATATGTATCGCTGATGAGGGGATTCCCAACAAGGTGAGAGCAGATGAGGTGGGCAGGGATCAAATGAGGTGCCTGCTTGCTCTAGTGTCAGGTCATCCTCATTACAGAGAGTGACAGCCTCAAGCCTTTCCTTGGGATTGCTGCCTGTGTCCAAGCTCCTGGTGAAACAGCCAGAGTTAAATGGCTTGTTTACTGTGCCTTGCTGAGGGCTGGTGCTCCTTGAGAGTGTCCTTGGTGTGGAATCACCATCATATTCATCATCCTCTTCATCATCTGGTTCATCTCCATCTTCATCACCGCCATCTGAGTCATCTGGATCTGAGAACTGATGTTTAATTGTTGCATCTGCTCCGAGTCTGATGGCTGATTTCTGTACATCATCTTCGTGATCTGAAAGTCAACAGAAAACCTCACAAACTGACCTTTCTCATTTTTTGACATTAACTGTAAGCTCTAATTGTTTACATTTGTCCCACTTTAAACAATAAACAGACTAAATGACGACTAAAAGACTACCTAGAAATAAACAGGCAATGGATTTACCAGCAACATCTGTATTGTCCATGGCCATGGGTGAAACCCCAAGCTCAAGACATTTTTTAGTGTGAGCTTTTGACTTCATATGCTTGGTGAGATTCCCTTTAAAAGAAAAGGCATCATTTGACTTCATCAGCTCTAAATATCCTGATTAGCCCAGATTACCATCTGATATTAAAATGCGGCAAACCAACCTTTTGTTTTAAAGGCAAAGTTGCAGCACTTGCATACATATGGCCTCACATCTGTGTGGGTACGTATGTGCTTCTTGAGCATGCTAGGTTTCTTGCAACGAATACCGCACTCTTCACATATATATTTCCCTCGGCCACGGCCCCTAACGTACACGTAGTCCTCATTTGATTTGTACCTGAATGATAAAGGCATATGATCATATGCTCCTTCATTAGCAAATATCAGTAAACATTTCTAATTATAATTGTCCAGTAATTCTCCAGAAGGGTGTTACTTACCCTCCTTCAAAAATCTTTACTCGAACAGGTTCTGTTTGCCTTAAGGATGCCTCTGTGTCTTTGCTATCCTCATGTATAGATTTGCTTTTTTGTCTAAAATCTTTTACTCTTGTGCCATATCTTATGTTATCCATGCTACTCTCCACAGACACCTGTAAAATTAACGAATAACTGTAAGCAAATTGATGCTGTACGTACTGTACCTAATGACTAAATAAGGAAGAATCAATCAAAAATAATACATGCTAACCTGCTCCTGCTTCTGACTCCACCATGTTGTAGTAACACGTTTTCCAGGCTCATACATGTCTGCAAGCGTGTATATGGTGTTTTGTGGCTTCTGTTTGGACCGGAGAAGAGAAAGAACCATTCCTGTGCTGAGATTGGGAGGATTGGGATTGTGGCATCTCACGAACCAAGAGGCATAAACGGAGAAATGAGGAGTCATTTGGGTGCAGTTTGGCTTGGCAGAGTTTAGATAACACCAGCTTACACATGTTGTAGTGTGAAGACTTGGAAACTGAGACAATATCCAAGCACTAGCAACATCTCTGGTAGCAATGGAGTAACCTTGACTGGTTGTAATGTGTACTGGCATTGGCAAAGTTTTTAATATATCTTCTACTTGACGAACACTGCTAGACAATGGTAACAATGCTTTATGGCATAGCTCTATATTGGGGTCATCCACATCTATCTCCTCAACAGTCACAGATGACTCTTGGATAATTGTCGACCTGTTCTCTTTCTTGAATTTCTCTTTTTCACTACCAGGATGTCCTAATTCTACAGCACTAAGTTCTTCCACAATTTGCCCATACATCTTCTCATCTTTGGCACGTTTTTGCTGTGTTGCTTCAATAAACAGCTCAACGCTGCTTGCAGGGGAAAGCATACGCTTGTTTGCTCCACCACTGGGAGCCTCTGTGGTTGAAATGGTTCTGGAGGTCAAGGATAGGGGTATGCCCGTTTTAAGCTTTGCAGGTGATAACTGAGGGTTGTCCAGCAGTGGGGTTTGGTGTCCTGGCATCTGAGGTAGATTATAACCTACCCTATGCTGTACTGGTACACTTACAAGTTGACCCTGAGACGTGACATTATTACTTCCAAAGTTTGTGATATTCTGGGAATCTAGAATATGAGATATACTTGTGTATGTGATTTTTCCATAACATGGCACTTGCATCTGAATTCTGACAGGAACCAGCAAACTACCCAAGTTCTGACTGGTTAAAGCAGGCTGAGCTTGTGAAAGAACTGCTATTGTTGACAGAACATTATTTACACTCTCTGGATGATCTTTTGGTAGATCTGTCACAGCAACTCTAGGACACTCTGTTAAATCTGAATCTTCCAATTCTTTCTTTATTTTATGCTTTATGCCATGAAAGTCACGCAACTGCAAGGTCTGGGGATGCAGAGATTGTTTATGACATGGGATTTGCTCTGCTGAAATTACTTGCTGTGGACAGACAATTCCATGTGTCAAAGAATACCTCATTTTCTCAATGCCAGTAGAGCATCCTTCCAACAAAAGCTGTCTGTCTGGTGAAGATACTCTTCTGTTTATTTCAGCTCGATGTGAGCTACCTTGAGTAACATTCAGATCAAAAGATTTGTCATGTGTTAAAATCTCTGTATCGGCACTCAGAGATGCCTGTCTAACCAAGTAGCCTCTTCTCCGCTCTTTTAATCCCCATGCACTCAAACAGGTATCACCTTGCATAGAACTAGCTTGGGAAGAAAGGTTGCCATAGTCAAAGGACTTGCTTCTAAATTCTGGTAACTCCATGGGCAAATTGCAAGGAACCTGTTCTGATGCAGAGCGCCTCATCTCTCTGTGATGACTTAGTGAGCCTCCAGGCACAGATAGGAACTCCAAAGGCTTACTAAACTCATCCAATTTAGCTGGGGATGCAACATTAATATTCTCCTCTCTGTCAAGTGATTGAGAGAAACTTGAGCTGTGAGATAAGTTGCTGTCTTGACTTGGACTCCTGGAGAGACTTGTACAAGCAGATTCAAAGCTGGATTCACCAGAGGAACATTCTATATCAGCTAATCGCAAACGTTTCTTTTTTGGAGGTAACTTTTCAACTGGAAATTTTGACAAGGTTTCACTCCTCTGAGGCCACTGAAATTCCTCACCATGTTTTTCCTTTGGTTTAACATGAACATCTTGCACTTTTTCTGGTTTGTCAGGCTCCTCAGTAACTCTTATCTCTGGAACCTGTATACCAGACTGAGATGCTGGTTGTTTAGTTAAGTAAGATCTCTGGTATAGCAGAGTACTGCTACCCATTTGCCTCTCTATTTTTCCAGAGTTAAAAAAGAGGTCAGTTTTGTGTCTTTCCTTATTCTGCTCCTTTTCTGATAACTGGTAAACTATACTTTTGTCAAACTGATGTGGCTCAGAGTCTGTGGACTTCTCTGCAGAACTTAGCTTGCTTAATGAGTTTGTATGCTGAATTACAGAGATTACATTGCTGCCAGCTCTCCTCTCTGTGTCACTATATGTAGTCTCCTGAATGTCGTACTTTGTATCAAACTCCCCTGAGAGTTCAGACAGGCCTAAAGGCTTATTTTGGGTTGGAAAATCTTCTTCTTCTATAGTATTCTTGCCTTTCCTACGTTTCCTTGTGGCATTTTCCATCATGTGGCTTTGAAACATAAGACATGACTCAAATTCTTGACAATTTTCTATTCCAACTTTAGACTCATCTGTATTGTGAACCTTCTGCTCTGATTTCAGGCCACAAACCAGAGAAGTGTGATTATCTGAATCTGTGTGTCCTTCATGAGCAGAGTGCTCAAAAGCAGTCTGTCTCATAAGCTTTCTCATGCTTACTGAGCCACGATAGGACACTTCATCACTTGTCATCCTCTCATCAAAAGAATTACTACTTCTCAGCCCTTGTGGAGCACTCAAGTTGGAATCAGATGGATTGGGAAGAGAGTTGCTCCGTAAAAGCAAACCACTTTCAGACAGGGTTCCTGAATGTTCAGCACTGCTATGAAATATCTCAGGGATCTCCTGAAAGTCTTCTTCATGAAAAGATTCTGATTCAATTTTGATTGATCTGACCAGGTCTTTTTTATGTCTGTGCAAATAGGATGTAGCTTCCCAAGGCACCTTGTCCTTGGTCAGTTTAATCTTCAGACCTGATGTAGTCTCATTTATGTCTGTCATGCAAGTTTGTACAGTGATTGATTGTCTTGGTTTTGAGCTTGGTCTGTAACACTTCCCAAACATAATTTCTTGGTACGACTTGGCACTTGCACTTGGTTGACTGAATTGCTGTTCTGCACTTTCAGAGCGCGAAAAGTAACCAGAGTCCGTGCTGCCTTTGCTGTATGAGCTGGGGAGGGAGAGAGACTGGTCT
Source organism: Electrophorus electricus (assembly GCF_041902795.1). Classification (NCBI taxonomy): domain Eukaryota; kingdom Metazoa; phylum Chordata; class Actinopteri; order Gymnotiformes; family Gymnotidae; genus Electrophorus; species Electrophorus electricus. The sequence continues at coordinate 22,107,646 of NC_137506.1, forward strand.
GAATCCTGACTCCTTTTCTCTGAAAGCCTAAGGGCAAGTCGTTGCTTAACGGTGGAAGACTCAACTTCCTGATCCACCTGAGCGACAATTGCAGGTGCCATCAGTTCTCTGAACTGCCATAAAGACACTTTTCCTAATGATGACACAGGCTCCTGTTTGGAGGAGCATGGGATGTATGTCCTTACAGGTTCCTTCTGTTTACTGCATTCTTCCTGTACAATATCCTCTCTGTCTTTTATTTGGATTGAACTGCCTCTGTCCAAGGTCAAGTCTTCTTCTATGACCTCCTCATCCGTGTCTGTGCTCTGCTCAGCATCAGACTGCATCTCCCCTTCTCCGACTGTCAGTTCATCATCTACACCAATATTCTTGCTGTCTTGTTCAGAAAACAGAGCCAGCCCTGCTTTGACAGCATGTGTGTGAGACTTTCTGTGTTTGTACAAATTGCTTTTAGTTTTAAAGGAAAAACCACAAGGAGCACATGGATATGGCCGCTCTCCAGTGTGAGAGCGTATGTGCTTCTTCAGTACGCTGGGTTTAGCACATGCTCTTCCACAATAATGGCAAACATACTTTCCCGCCTTCTTTGGTTTCTGTTCTTTTTTGTGCAAACCCTCTGACAGCAAGTCAACCCCTAATTGGAAACAACGTTTGCCAGGGGGAGGGAAACTGGATGTCTTTGTCCACGTTTGGACTGGATACTGGTCACTGCATTGTAAGGGGGGACTAGCTCCTGACTCCACAGTCTTTGTCTCCATACTGGGACATGACCTCACATCCCCTGTCTCAGCTCTTTCTTCTAGTCTTACGCTGTCCTCTGTGCCAGAAATATGGACACTTTGAGTCATTTTAGAATCTTTGTTTATGTCTTTTTTCAAATAGCATCCCTGTTGGGAACATCCTACTCCTACAGACAGATCAGTATTTTCCATAATGCCAAATAGTTATTTTTATATCATCAATAATTATGCTACATTTTGCTACTTTATTTTCTCAAGAAAAACACCAGGTCTGATAGAATAAAATGTCCTATTTACTGTCGTTTAACAAATATTTGTAAAATCTTTAAGTGCCATTAATGTCTGAATGTCTGTTGGACGGATGCTTCAGGCCGCGTATGTCTCAGAAAATGGATGATTTTCTTTTCAGCATATTCATGTATGTGTTTTTCCAGAAAGGGTTCAGAAAGTGTCTTCAGTGCATTGTGCACATAGACTTGAGTAACAGTTCCGAGACATCTGAAAATATAAATCATGTAATAAGACATTTTTGCAAAAAAAATGTATTGATAAATGTCTGATAAATGTCAGGTTTTTCAAGGTTCCAAAAAGGTCTCTATTCTAAAAGTAACATTTACAGTATGTTCCTGTGCACCAAAGGCCAACTGAGACCACGTAACAAGGAACAAAGAAACACAAAGACTCACCATGGCCATATCTGGTGTGCTGCTGTGGCTCATCTGCAAGGACCATTTTTCTCTGGCACAAGTATGTTGTGAACTGCAAAGCCAGAACTTTCTCAATAATGGAGCTTTTTTCACAAATACAAAAACATTATTTCAAAAGCAAAAGTGAGAAAAATTACCAATAAGCACTGTACCCACATGATTTAATAATCTATACACCATTCTTATTGTCCTTAACTATGCGAAAAGCCATTATAAAAGGCCTAACCAAACAGATATCACTTTGACTTGGGGCATTCTGTCTCATAACGGTTATGTTCCATAGTGTGTAGGTGTCTGTTTTGTCTGTGTTCTGTTTGTGTAAGTCTGTCACAGAAAGAAACATGGCTGATCCAGTATCTTTAAAGGATAACTTCTATTGTGTGGACTACTTTCCTAAGATAGTTTGAGTTACACTGAGGTGGTTAACCACAGTTAAATAACCACATCACTATACAAATGTACTAAATGCTATTTACAGACAAAATTACAACCCCTATGCCAACTATATTCTGACACATACCAGTAGAATTGAATGACCAACAGCCTGGATGTGTACTTACATCTACATCATTTGGCAGATGTACTTGACTAACTTACATATGTACACATTTATCAGTATGTCAGTATTTATACTCCCTGGGACTTGAACCTACGACCTTGGTGTTGCTACCAACTTGCTCTGTATGCTCCAAGTATACAGGAAAAGAGCTTACTTAAGAAGTCAGGTATACACAGTAGAGAAGCATTAAATGAAACTGACTGGAAATTAAGGCTTACTGCTTAAAATGACTATGCAGTTGTTAAGTATAACTATTTACAGTAAATAAGCATTGTTACTTTTATGTAATACATACTGTATAGTGATGTACAAATGTACATTGTTGACAAATTGACTTCTCTGATTAAGAGCAGTATGATGTAAATGTGTCATTCAGTTTAGTTTGTGAGCAGCAAATCAAAGAACCAAAAAGGTGCAATTAATGTATAATTTGTGTAACATAAACATATTTTTTCTTTAAAAGTTATTTTACAATGCAACTTCCACACTTAATCCTGGCTGGCTCATCATGAGAGCAGTTCATGTGCACGCATAATCTTCTCACATATCACAATGTGACTTTAATGAGGTTATATAAGATTATCTGGTACAGACCTCTGAGCTCATATTAATTAGGACATCCAAAGACTTCTTGCCATAATATCAGAAACCAAATGACAAGCACATGCTTCAGTCTACTTTAAAACATGGTGTTAGTTCACCAGACAAAAGTACTTTTTTTCAAATATCCAGTGAAAATTTAATCAGCCGAAATGGTGGTGACATGACTTATGATGAAAGGTAGCTGGAGGTGACAGGAGTCAGCAATCAGAGTGCATTCCCCTCAAGGTCACTCTGACCTCATTCTTGGGTTTCCCTCTGCACTATAGAATGAATGAGTGAGTGGACGAATAAGTGGAGGGAGGCGATAAAATAGAAGTGGATCAGTGTCCTCTCAGGAACCATGAGTATGGTTGAGTCACACAGAGACTGACAAGATTTTCTAAAAACAGACCCACGGACTACATAAAGGAACGATCCCAGTTAAGCGTATATAGCCTTGTTTTTCGTCAACATATGAACGCCGAGTTAATGAATGGGACACGTAAAAGTTTTACCAGCTGTGTTTGCTTCTCGACTGATCGCCATTCCTTAACATCTGCATGAACGGCACCAGCTCCAACTCTAAGAGTGAAACAACATGCACGTCACGGGAAAATATTTCCCGACGCATGGGAATGTCATTACGTCATGTATCAGCCCCCCGCCGTATCAGTGGACACAACAGCCGAAGCCTGACACATCGTAAAAGAGAGCTGTCCTGCAGTTGAAACGACAGGGGCATCTCGCTCGCGAAAGGACCGCGCGATGGGCCATTACACACAGAACAAGAGCAGAGCAGTGAAGGACAGACGTGAGCCGGTGAATAAGCGTCTAGCAACTACAGTTTACACATGAAATACACCGATTGCCATTAAGCTACAAACCTGGTGTTCAAATATGGTTTTATCCAGTAGGTCCAGTCAGATCCAGCTTCCCTCATAATTCCTGTCTGACATATTCCAGTACATTGCCCTGAAGAACAGCATAGATAAAGCCAAATAAGACAAATAGAAGTCTCATCAGTGATCCACTTCTTGCTTATTGAGAGTACACTATAAGACCTACTGATGTAAGCGAGTCACCACAGAAAATACCTCACTGAGACGTGTATCCAGGAACAAAAATAGCAAAGGGGCCCTGTGAAGGGTTATGTAACAGACAACACTGGAGGCGCTTTTGAAGCACTCAAAAGACGTGCATACAGATCACTCACCAAAAGTACCCTTTGTAGATAAGAATATACACCAAGATGAACAACTTCTCAGCACTGGCTAAATAATGACAATTTACCCTGCTTTGCAAATGAAAACTTCCCTGTGTACTCATTCCAACATAGACATCCATTAAGCATTTGCATATTTTTGTACAGCCATCATTATTAGATTACATTTAGAGTATATTTAATATGATCCATATAAGAATTTAATCTGTTCATCATAAATTGCACCCTGCATCCAGATTTGTCTTCAAAACACAATACACTTTACATGTTTAAAAATATTTGACCTGCTGTGACTGCCATCTTAAGTTTCAACAACTGGCTACTGCTATGGATGAATTAGGATATGATATGATGTAGATGTTGTATGCTAGTCTGTTAACATTAGATCCCTTTGGTATCATTAGACCTTTTAATATAAAAAAGTTAGCTCTGCTATTTTCTGTTTTCTTCAGTTACATGAAACCATATCATGAACACATAACATAAAACATAATGTGAGATTTTGTCATGTATATGTACAGTCTGTTCATAGTTTTGACAACTGACTTAGGATGTTCTTAAACTGAGTTTTTAAAAAAATGTTTTGAAATAAAAACTCCATAGACCATGTAAAACATGAACTTGCATGAGAAAGCATGAACTTGCATGAGAGTTAAAGAATCAAAATATGGAGCCAAATGGATATGAGGCTGGAGTGCAGTGCTTGGTGCTTGGTTCTACGGTACTCAATATGTAGAGGGATTGCCCTGAAATGAGCAATGAAGGTCAAGGCTCTCATTTCTCTCTATAAATATGATGGTCTGCCCCATTGAGTCTGTCCTGCTGCCCTGCCTCTCGGCTTTTCCACTATGTCAGGCACACCCCACTGCTGCTGACCATTTACATGTGATTCGATACCACACACTTTCTATCTTTCTCTCTCTCTCTCTCTCTCTCTCTCTCTCTCTCTCTCTCTCTCTCTCTCTCTAACAAACACACAGTCTGGAATGTCCTCACTAGACCAGGATGTGCTCTCAAGATTTCCATGGTGTTAACAGGAGAAATATTTTGTGTACATATGCTATTATTAATTTTTAAAACATTCATTTTTAGGAAGTACTGTTACTGCAATTACAGATACACACACACACACACACATACACACACACACACACACACACACACACACACACACACACACACACACACACACACACTATATATATATATATACACAGTGTATATATGCTATATATATACTTTTCTGTTGAAAATTACTGACTGGGGGACAAAAAGCAATCAAGTTAAAAGTTATATAAATTGTGAAACATATTTTTTTCTGATGAAACCTATTAGCTATGACTTATATATGGGCCTAAACATTTTGGATACAGTGTTACTGTGTTATTTAATAACTATAACATTTAAAAAAGCTCTGACTGAATATTCTGAACAGTTAACCTCTTTAATATCCTTATTATACTGTTAATGTCATTCACCATGTTGAGTGAAGAAATGAGGAATGTTTCCATGGCAACAAAATATCTATTTCTGCTGTATTTCATATGCTTTTGTTTCATCCAGCAGGCACTCACAGATCAAACCATGGCACTAAACTACTGAATAAAGCATACTTCATCTGCCAGTGGTATGATGAATGCTTTCAATTTCAATTTTGTAGGACACACTCCTAACATTCTGGTAAATGTACATAAGTAGGATTTATGTGAATGGTATAGGCTATGTATTTTATAGCATGAGAAGGTCAAGATAATTGAAAGGAACATGCCTTCAGGTACTGGACTACATCTGGAACCATAGTTAACTCATCACTATGGCAACACACAATCTCCAACCATAGAACTGGAGGTCTAAATCTGTGGCTCTCACAAGGCAAAACTAAAGAGAAACAATAACACGCATTGGGAGAACTGCAAGTTTACTGCTAACCTATCATGAAATATAGAAAAATGTATTTGTAGTGTCCAGATCATTTTCAAGCAACGCAGTGGACATTCATCTTGCAGGACATTAGTAAAACACACCACTTAGCGTCTTCATACCTGAGTTTTACTACATTTCTATCTTTGAGAAGGAAACAGTTCATTGCAAAAGCATGTTCAGGCACTGAAATGCATACATATGCCCACACCATATATTGTGCAGTGCTTCCCAACTAGCATGTGAATGAGGCCTAACAGGTTTCATAAAAAAAAATAAGCCCAAACTACTCCTACTGTATCTACATGAGGGTAATGGTTTATGCAATATAAATCAAAAACATCTTAATTGATAAACCTCCTTCTAAACCGCCATAACTAAAAGCCCTGCTCATGGTTCTTCTCACCTTGACTGTGCAGTTTAGGTCCCTCTTCCAAGGCTAAACAGAGCATTTCCCATCCTCAGAGAGCCTCTCCCAAGGGTCCAGTTTTTTTCACTTTGCACTGCTCAATAGATTCTGCTACTAATCCCTTAGTCTCATACTAGAGGAGTGGGAAGGAAATGGAAAATGATCGTGTTTCTTGGCATAAACACCTGGTCTGTTGATTGGCTGAGGGAGGCTGGTGGAGATGCCTATCACCGTGACAACGCTATGCCGGCTGGCAGCAGCCAGTGAAGAATATACAAGGACAGAAATAGCTTTGCTCCGGAGCTGCACGATCCCATCACATAGGAAGGGAGGGAAGGCCAGGAGGAGCGTGAGATGAAAGATGAATATGGCTATAAGAAAAGATGAATAGGGCTATGAGAAAACAAGGACATTATCTTAGAGAATCACAGCTGGTTCATATGGTGAAATCGCTGCACATAGAGTTGATGTGTCTTTCAGACTATGGGTGCTCTGTAATATATTGTCCAGCTTTTTATACATTTACTCTTTTTGTATATCCAAAGATGAACATTGGAACCTTTCCATAGAGGCAGGTAAAACACAAAGCTCTGGGATAGCTGTTGTGTACAGAATTGTCAGTGTCTGTAAGATTTCTGTAACTCCTGCATTTCCAGCAATATGATTATTGCTGTCAAAACTAAGAACACAGCTGTGGTTAATCATCAGTCATGTCTGTGTTTGCAGGCAGTCACCCCAAAGCTGGTAGATCTGCAAGTGGCCTAAATCATCCTGAAACTCATTTATTATCCCTGAATGTGCCATAATGAGGTACCATCAGTTTATTAAACTGGAATAGAATTAAAGTTTTTGAATGTAGAAAATTAAATAATTCATTTATGAGATTAAAAATGATTCTTGATGGACACTTGTCCTCCAAAAGGACATCTAGATTCAGTATAACTCAAGAGTATAGTGAAGTGATGCAATTGCTGACATTCATCTGTCCCTGCCTCACTTGACCCTGCCTCTATGGCAATTTCATTAATTTCAAAATGGAAGGACTAAATAATTTTTCCAACACATTAATGAAATGGAGGATATGGTGAATAAGAGCACATCAGCATGCATTTCTGTTTCTATTTTGTGAAGGTGGACAGATTATTAATACTCTGCTCAAACTACTCCAGACAAACCTTTTGCTGACCTCCTTTCTATCACACTTTGTGTCATAGAAGATGAGACGTCAGTCTTCAAAGATTTCTTCTGTGCTCAGTCACAAAATGTTCATATGGCATGTCAATGAGCACAAAGGAAAACCTGAGAGATAAGGGGAAATGGGGTTTCATACAGAAGCACATCTGCCTATAGCACTGAGCTCAAAATACAATGTACATAAGGGCTACACACTATTGTTCATTCAAACACTTTAACCCCAGTGTAAGCTGAAGGGGCCCTGTGATCTGCATAAACAGTACAGTGCTATTCTTGGCATGGCTGCCCTGATTTTTTGGGATAGGGTGTTTCTAGGGGGAGGGAAGTAAGCACGTGTGTTTCAAAGTAGCATGTGACACTCTCGGATTCCCAACACTTAAGTGGACTATGGCAGCTATTTGAAACTCCCAAACACCCATATTCAAAAGAAATGTTTTATTATGCTTCTGTGCAATTCTGGATGGGGGAAGAGTTGCTTTCAACCTAAATGACATAAAACATATATATGTATTCTAGGTTAAAAGCTATATATATATATATATATATATATATATATATATATATATATATATATATATATATATATATAAAGAAAAGAACTCATCTATACTTTAGAATGGAAAGAATGTTATGATGAAAATATAAACTGGCTCCTCCTACAACTAATTCAGAAGCACTTTGCTTGGACAGCTGATGAAGGACCTCTGTCCAAAACGTTGTGTTTCTCTGGAATCTGTGTACTTTACTACAATTTTTGAATATCTTTGTATATCTACACTGCAGTTATTCATCTAGATAGATAGATAGATAGATAGATAGATAGATAGATAGATAGATAGATAGATAGATAGATAGATAGATAGATAGATAGATAAATTGATTGACTGATTGATTGATTCATGGCCACTATGTCACCTGTAACCTGTGGGATTTTAATAGGCAGCAGGTTAACAGTCAGTTCTTGAAACTGATCTGCTAAAACAGGAAAAATGGATAAGCCTAAGGTTGAGTGACTTTGACATGGCCAAATTGTGATCATTGGATGACAAGGTCAGAGCATCTCCAAAACGGCAGGTCTTGTAGGGTGTTCCCAGTATGCAGTGGTTAGTACCTACCAAAAGTAGTCCAAGGAAGGACAACTGAACTGACAACAGGGTCATGGGCACTCAATGCGCACTGATGTGCAGGGGAAGCGAAGACTAGCCCATAGACTTCTCACAGAAGAGCTATTACTGCACAGATTGGTGAAAAGGTTCATGCCGGCTTTGATAGAAAATTGTTAGAACACACAGTGCTTTGCGGGTTGTTGAGTATGCAGTTGCGTAGCTGCCATTGCTGAATGCCAGAATGCCAATGCTGACCCCTGTCCATTGTCCTACATTTGGCATGTGACCATCAGTACTGGACCATGGAGCCATTGCCCAAGGTGGCCTGGACTGATGAATCATGTTATATTTCACATCACGGTGATGGACAGGTACATATGGTTCACTTAACCAGAGAGATGCATTATGGAAATAAGGCAAGCTAGAAAGGGCAGTGTGATGCCATGGGCAATGACCTACTGGGAAATCTTGGGTCCTGGAATTCATGTGAATGTTATGAACAACCTAAACCAAAAACATCTTATACTAAAACATTGTTGCAAACCCAGTACCAACCCTTCATGGCAATGGTACTCCCTAAAAATGCTGTGATCTGTCTGCAGGATAAAGCACCTTGCCGCACTGCAGATATTGTTTAAGGAACATCAGTGTTCAAATGTTGATGTGGCCTACAAATTCTATGTGTTTGCCAAAATCATCATAACCTTTACAACATCTAACAGCATACTGTTATAACCTCTCTGACATCTGACTATAGCAGTACAATGTCATTTGGAAGCCAGCAAAATTATTTCTTTCTCCAAGTGCCTTTCTATAAGTACCAACTTTGGAAAATATGACAGAAGATTATGGCTCTCTGTCCTATCATCTATCTTAGCCTTTGGCTGTGTTACCAGAGTATGTGCATTTACAGTTTTCTTACACAGCTTGGTACCAATTAAAACTCATATAATAAATGAACTTAAGACTCCTGATGCAATTTAGTTGACACTAGAGAATGTAGCCATGGGCAGGGCATTGTGAACCCAGTCCAGAAGAGGGAACATAATTATCCATTTATGTCAGTCACTTTCAGTAGCAGTGTTTACAAAGTAGTAGCAGACTGAGTTTTGAAGATAAGTATTTTATACAATACACATGTATAGTCAGATGTATACTCACATCTATACTTTTATAGAACACACATGTATACTCTGTGCATCATTTATCATTTCTTTAGAAATGTTTTAAAAAATAAAATAAACATTCATCCCTTATAATCACCCAAAACAAATACAGTGCAATTAGAATATTTTAGGTAATATACACACTCCTTATACAATTTAAATTCCTCCAGTAGTCATATGTTGAAATTCATTGTCAAAGTATTGAAAATATAAAAAACCTTAAAGAGGCAAGCCCATAAAAGAACAGAGTGTATAGACACTATAAAAAAAAAAAATTATTCATTCGTCATTAATACATTGAAATTCATAGCATTTCAGTGCTGACAATATCATTAGAAAAAAAAAAATAGGGAAAACCTTAAAGATAATTAAACCCAATAAAGAATTTTGTGACAAGAGTCACACACACACACACACACACACACACACACACACACACACACACACACACACACACACACACACACACACACACACACACACACACACACACACACACACACACACACACACACACACACACTTCCTTAGAGTCTTATTGTTAATGACAGCTGAACATCCACCTAAGATGCACCAGTGAGTCGTAGAGTCCAGGCCCAGGAGCAAGGCATCTGACTGAGAGGTAGAGTAGGCAGGTAAACCTGCAGGCCAGTCGGCTTCATTGGGTCCCACTTCAGTGGCTTATAACCAAGAAGCGTTACCTGGATTGGATGAACACAGGGTGACCACAGAACGCAATGGCAGATCAAAATATAAAAGACTGCATGACAGTCCAGTAGATGAACCAATAAATGAATAAATGCCCATATTACCTGTGTGACCTCTGATACAATGGGTTCACTCAGAAAAATGTGCCCAGTATTCGGCCATGAAAGAAACATTGCATAAATTGCTTTCTCATTTGTTCTCCATGTGTACCTATTTGGATGAAAAATAAAAAATCTGATCAAATGTTTATTTAAAAACGTGACTGCAACTGAACACCGGAACACAGACAGGCTGCTACGAGTCAGCAGAAAATAAACCAAACTGCTAATTTCACTGACTATACAGATTGGTCGTTAACTTAAGTATTTGAAAATACCAAATGCACTGTACACATTGCATTTCATCTTCCAGGTCAGAAACAAATCTTACATTGCTGGAGATACTATTGTTTTTAATAATACAGTAAAAAGACTACAATTGCCCCCTTTAATGACTGCGGTATCGCAATGATGACTGTTTTCAATAATGAGACAATGCCAAAAGAGATACTATAATCAATATTATCAACAGAAATTTAAAAAATGGAATTAATCCTGATCTACTCACTGTTACTCTGCCCTGATTAAGGAACTCACCAAACCCCTGGTGTAACACTGTCATTCTGAGCTCTCCAAGCACTAGTATTGTAGATGGCTTCTCCATTAACATTCAGCCACTGGCCCATCTGCCTCAATCTCTCCTCAAATATGGGAAGAATGCGGCCATCGTGTGTTGGACCCACATTCATCAACAGATTCCCTCCACATGAGACAGTCTCCACAAGGGTCTTCAAATGCAAGCAGTGGAACACACACAAACACACATTACACAGGTTATTTGTCTTTAATTATTTTTCTAAGAATTTATGGGTAGGCATTTATACTTATTACTCACCAGCTGAAAACATTACTCTTAACTGATTACTCTTAATTTGATACAATACAAATCATCATTATTACACTCTCATGTAAAAAATAAAATGTAGAATAAAGACAGTAGAATGACAAATATCAAGATTTAGGTGTTTAAAAGAGGGGTGTTTAAGATTTATGATACAACTGTTTTAATACTTATGGAAGACTGCAAAAGAAATTTAACAAAAGGTTACCTTGTGCTTTGCATGCATTTAAAGTAGCACCCATCTTTGCACTCACCTTTATCAGCTCTTCAATAGTAAGGTAGTCACTGAGACTAGCATCTCTTCGGTAACCCCATGAGCGCTGGTCAATGGTCATGCAGTTCTCCCACTTGTGCTTCAGCAGGTGTCCTGGGTTGTACCGGTCAGTGCAGGTGTAGTATCCTCCATGCTTACAAATAGTACCCTGTCCCCAACGATCATTGGTCACAATGGTATCACGAACAGGGCTGTGAATACACAGACATGACTGATTAAGGGGATTTATTAATACTGGCACCTAAGAAATGAAGTGCGCCAAATAAATAAACAAATATTTATTGATTCTTCACCTCTCATTGTAAAGCCAAGCTAGGAAGCCTGTGCTATTCCAGTACTTGTCTGGCGCATCCCCGTCACCATCAGACCACAGCAGTTCTGGCTTGTATGCATTCACAATCTCATACAACTCTGGCAGGGTCTTCTCTTGTGGGAAGTTAGCAGTGGTAAAATTCCTGGCAGCATCATCTCTGAAGAGAGGGTGGAACCATTCAAACAGAGAGTGGTAGAGTCCCAGACGCAGACTGCTGCTCTCTCGTAAAGCGCTGGCAAGCTCAGCAACCAGATCTCGCTTTGGTCCCATGTCCACGGCATTCCAGTTCCATGAGTACTTTGAACCCCATAAGGTGTAACCTAGGAAATTCCATATGCTCATTATATTTCACTTTTTGTCTAAAACACTGTCCTACTTAATGCATGGCTCTTTACTATAGCTTACAAAGTCCTATTATTATAAAAACCTATTGTAAATACATCACAGAGGTTATTGCTCATGGAGCAGTAAGATTTGGAGATCAGTGTTTGTAATAGTTTATGATAACTGATCTGGTGTATGATCTTGCTTCCAGTTTTGAATTTGCTTGTCTTTGCCCTCCTAGTTAGTTTGCAGTTGTATATTTGTACATATTTCACATTGTCCCTTTTGTTGTGTGTTCATTTCTAAGTAGGGAGTGACTGCAATTTTGTTTGGTCACTCCAGTTTTGTAACTGCACTTTACATACGGCATATAAATACACACACTACATTAAAACAGAACAAGTCTTAAGACATGTAGCACTGTCTTTAGCATGTCTGAACTGATGCACAAGAGAACGTTTGCATATTTTCTAAGGCTCCTGTATGCATTTTAGCACTGTGTAGGCCAAATCATAACATCGCATAAATAGCTTAGAAAATATTATGATACAACCTTTAGAGCACTTTGCTTTAATGCATGAAAAGATTTTTTAAAAGCAAATGCTTAAAAGGTTGCATCATAATATTTTCATAATATCATAACAGTGGACAAAAGGTACTAGTAAGTACGTGTTTAAGTGCAAAAAGGCCCAGAAATTAACATCATTTTGAACAAACAAAATGATTCAACGACTTAGAGCTACAGCACCATCTGCTGGACAAAAGCTTTGCTCGCACAGCAAGAAGTCATATGCGTTTCACTAGCCCATAGTTGTATATACACAGTCCACCCTTTAGCCCCACTTGTACATTCATACCAACCTTCATGATGTTTAGTTGTAAGCACAATATATTTCGCTCCTGATGATGCAAAGATGTCTGTCCACTGCTTGGCATCAAAGAATTCAGCAGTAAAGTGTGGTGCAAAGTCTTGATACTGGAATCCAGGGGGGTAGTTTTTTGCCATAAAGTTCACATAGGATGGTATTTTCTGGCCTTGCCAATACCACCTGCAGTGTTCGAGATATTTAGCCAGTTTTGTTTTGTGAGTCAAAAATTTGAATATTGTGAATAGCCAGTTTGTCAGAAGTATACTATTTAAAACACTGGCAAGTAATACAGCCCACAGTAGTTCTGGGTCTACACAAAAAACATTATCTCAAAAACCTTTATAGCCGTGTACATTAAAAAGTTCTCTGGGGGGGTTTGGCTGCGTGCTTAATATTTTACAAGTAACCATGTTGAAAAATAGGTTGGTGATTTTAAACAACAACGACGACGACGACGACAACGACGACAACGACAACGACAACGACTTACCAGAACCATTCGCTGCCATAACTGGGAACTGAAAACACACCCCAGTGTATAAATATGCCGAATTTGGCTTGATCAAACCATTCGGGCAAAGGTCTGGAATCAATCGATTCCCACGTAGGTTTGTACTGTCCACGACAGCTGCCTGTTAACAAGAAAATGAATAAAAAGCTCAAACTCCAACACTCAGCCGACATGGTACCGCACATACCTACTCTACTCAAGGAAGCATTCAACAGCGGAAGTATTCTAATCCTTTTCTATCCCGTGACATTGCCGCTCTTCTATCACGTGACACTCTCTGCTTCGCGTTCACGTGATCGCCGTTTGTCTGTATTAGTTGAGAGTACAGCGACACGCGGCAGAGGGCGGGTGACGTTGTATTGACTTCTAAATGCAGCACTTCCTCTTGAAACAAATGACGCCGTCATGTGAATGACAGAGTGGTTTTGGTCACAGTTTATATATAAAATGTAACATACTCAAGTCAGCGGAGCTAAAAGTGTACTATGCCTGAAAATGGTACAGTTTATACTGGCTACATAAGTGGGAGTTCCGACTTGCGTCACCCACCAACCCTCCCTCCAAAATCTCCCGTTGTAATAACAGTAAAAAAAATAAAATAAAAAAAGAAAAGTAACCACAAACCTGTTGGAATGAACATGAATGGGGCTAAGACTTCCTCTTGGTTGTATAACGGGGGAATGAGCCACTCACGAATTGCACGGGACGCGTCCCGGAAGAAGATGGACTCCTTATGTACTATTCTTTGATGCAACCACTGCTTTGGCTAAAACAAAAAAGCAGTTTGCAAACTTTGTGCAGATCGTGTAATGGGTTCTCACACGAACGTTATGCGAAAATAAACTGAAAATCGTTGTATAACTTGGATGTCCCATGTGTTTTACGTAGCTAGCTAAAAGTTTATCATAGCCAGCAACGTAGATGCAGTAGAAAGGCTGAACTAGCATAGGCTCTGATTGTTTTGGTGTTTTAAAACTCTTCCTTGCAGCGATTTAGCCTACGAAGTGCTGATGCAGAGGTATATAGATTGCCACTGTCATATCTCAGCGACAGATTTTGATGATGTAAGATGAAATCTACACTTGTGCTGACTTTAAAAATGTACCCTAGCTAGCTTGTTAAATTGTGTTTTGTACTAATTTGCTTGTTTTTTCCCCTTAAAAGGACATTGATGATGTTATTGTCCAGTCACAAAAGGTAATATTATCCAGCGTATTACTTTTGTATTGTTTGTGATGTCTCAGAAAACCTTTTGTGAGCTGCTGGTAAATTTTATTCTAGGCTGGAATTATGGCTCTTATTGGAGTAGCAGAGCATGCTGGGGAGTTTGAGAAAGTCATACAGCTTTCACAGAGGTAGGCTATGTTTCTTACAGACAATGACGATGGATCGCCTTTGATGTAACTACTGAACTAGCAGGTGGTTTTGTTATCCTCCAGGTTTCCTGGTTTTGTGATGCCTTGCCTTGGAGTCCATCCCGTTCAAGGGCGCGATCCAGCATGCCCTAGGGGGGCCTTACTAGAGGTCTGAACTGGAAGATTAATTTCTGTAATTTCACTTCATATCTTTCAGTTAACACAATTCAGGTATTAATTGCTTATTTATTTATTGTTTGTTTGTTTGTTTGTTTGTTTGTCCTTCCTAGGACCTAGATTCTGCCTTACCCTTAATAGAAAAATACAAAGAGCACATTGTGGCTATTGGTGAGGTAAGGCGTTAAGTATAATGTTTTATTAAATGCAGTATAAATGTAATCAAGTTTTTGTTAACTGCATCACAGTTAGTACTGTAATACACTCAGTCTAGTTTTATACTTTTCAGGTTGGCCTTGACTTCACACCGAGAGTGGTCAACAGTGATGCAGGCAAAGAAAGCCAGAGACAAGTGCTCATTCGCCAGGCAGAGATCGCAAAGCACTTAAATCTTCCTCTGTGAGTGTTTTTGTGGATTGGTTGATTTGTAAACAGAACTGCATAAAATTAATTTACACATAATATTAAGTACATGAGTGCTTGACACAGCAAAACAAAAAGTAGGTTCATCTGTCCATCAGGAATGTTCACTCAAGATCTGCTGGAAGACCAACCATTCATCTTTTAAAGGAACTAGGTATTCTGTCTTTAAGCAACTGTGATAGAGGTGTCCTCACTAAATCTGTATTTGGGTATATGCAATTTACTGAATGATTATTATGTATAAAACCAGGTGTAGAAAATGCCCTTCTTCATGCATTTGATGGAAAAACTTCAGTTGCAATGGAGGGTCTACATGCAGGCTACTACTTCTCCATACCACCTTCAATTATTAGAAGTGAACAGGTAATCTAGTTTTACTACACCACTGTATTGAAATTAATTGAATTTGCCATATGTACATTCTAGACCCATCAGTGATAGGTCTGTGGCAGCAAAAAATAAATATATCACAGCTATATTTGTCCTCTGATGTTTTTGGCATATGTCTGTCCTCTTCCACTAAGAAGCAAAAACTAGTGAAACAGCTGCCGCTAGAAAATCTTTGTCTGGAGACTGATTCACCAGCTCTGGGACCAGAGAAACAGGTTGAGTCCTTTCATTTAAAACTAATGGCTCAATAAACTCTGTATTTCTTTATTCTGTTTATATGATTGTTTAGTCATAGTTCTGTCTGTTTGTTTGGTATCTTATTTCCTGACATCCCTTATGATGCACTGTAGGTGAGGAATGAACCAAGAAATATCGTCATTAGTGCTGAGTATATTGCTCAAACTAAAGGGATTCCCTTGGAAAAGGTCATCGAAGTCACCACACATAATGCTCTTCGTCTCTTCCCTAAGTTGAAGACATTTATCAAAGTTTAAGTGTGACAAGACTATATTTACAAATTGCCAAGATATTTGTATAATGCTGTGCAGTTTGCATGTAACTGGACCGAGATACAGTATAGCTGTGGTTTTGTACTTGAGCTTCATGGATTTAATATTAAACACTGACTTTAAGTTAAAGTGTAGATTGTCGGTTTTAATCTGATTTTTGAGTTTATTTTTCATCTGGAGCCTGTTGCTCTTGTCTCCGACTATGAATAGCCTTTAGTCTCATTGTATAAGTACAGCAAAATTCAGAATGTGAGAATTAACATGTCAGTGATAGTGTATCAATATATCAGGTTATTGGGGCACATAGCAATAAATTAATTGGACCTAGACAAAACATGAGGTGAGTCATATTCAATTGTTTCATGCATTGTTAGGAAGAAAGCGTGACTTGGAGAAATAGCAAAAGCAAGTGACCTGGCTGTCCAGAGTAGGTGATGTCCAAAAACACCTGTTGAGCAGTACAATAACATTCTTAAAGGTGTAAACATTGATGCAACAAGACTACCAGAAATTATCAAATACACCAACATGAACTGAGAATGGTTTACCACAAGATGCATACCACTGTAACAACAGGCTAAAATTACAGTTTAGTAAAATATTCATAAAAATAGAGTCTAGGCCAGGGGTTTATAGAACTGTGTGGAGGTGTCTCACTTTTATATACAGCATCAACAGGATGAATTGTGCAGTGTACAGAAGCATCATAACTGCCTCAAAACTTACTTGGATGAGGTTCATCTCAGGGCAGGACAATTACCATAAACATACAGCTAAAGAGCAGGACAAATATGCTAAACATACAGATAAAGCCACTATGGAATTTTGCTGGTCCCAAAAAGGTTTAATGTTCTTCAATGAGCAAGTCAGTTACCTGGCCTAGAACATACTTGCTTTTCTTTTTCTCACTAAAGAAGAAACAGTGTCTGGGGATGTACACTTCAGTCATCAAACTATCATTGTACAAATACACAAGGACCCCACTGTAATGGGTTTTAATCTAAAAATTAAGTTTGTGCATAAGAACTAGTCTAATCACTGATTGAAATCACATTGTGTACTACCAGCCTCAGAGAAAAGTGGTTGTGAATGCTTTTATTTTATTTGTATTTTATTATTTTATTCATTAATTTATTAGTAATCTATCTATCTATCTATCTATCTATCTATCTATCTATCTATCTATATATATATATATATATATATATATATATAAAGGTAAAATAAAGCTTGGTATTTATGTTTATAATCAAATTGGAATTGGATGAGAAAAGAGTAGGGTATTGTTTGTAGGGTATTGTTTATTACACGGATGTTGACTAACAAACTCTAGTACTTGTTGTTTATTGCACATATCACTAAGATAGAGCTTATGTATTTTGTACTTCTAGGCATCAACACTGATCCCTGTATTTCTACAGTATTCTAGATCATTGGTATATTGAACTCTAACCTACTGTACTGGCTAGGATGTATTCTATGAGTAAATAACAAAGCACGTTTGTAAATCGCTCTGGATAAGAGCGTCTGCTAAATGCCTTAAATGTAAAAAGAAAGTTGATTGAAGTACAACTTTTGGAAATCTAGTCTGAAACTTAGTTGTGATCCTGCAGTGAATGCTAATTCAAGCATAATACAAGATAACTAGGTTTTACTAGCCATTCACTGCATAGAATTTTACACTTAAGTATCAGCAGTAAGAGATCTCGACATTTTGAAATCTCAGGAGGAAGC
>NC_137506.1:22145776-22153276 GCF_041902795.1 Electrophorus electricus
ACATGTATGTATGTATGTATGTATGTATACATGTATGTATGTATGTATGTATGTATGTATACATGTATGTATGTATGTATGTATACATGTATGTATGTATACATGTATGTATACATGTATGTATGTATGTATACATGTATGTATACATGTATGTATGTATGTATGTATACATGTATGTATGTATGTATACATGTATGTATGTATGTATACATGTATGTATGTATGTATACATGTATGTATACATGTATACATGTATGTATGTATACATGTATGTATGTATACATGTATGTATGTATGTATGTATGTATGTATACATGTATGTATGTATACATGTATGTATACATGTATGTATGTATACATGTATGTATGTATGTATACATGTATGTATACATGTATACATGTATGTATGTATACATGTATGTATGTATACATGTATGTATGTATGTATGTATGTATGTATACATGTATGTATGTATACATGTATGTATACATGTATACATGTATGTATGTATGTATACATGTATGTATACATGTATGTATGTATGTATGTATACATGTATGTATGTATGTATACATGTATGTATGTATGTATACATGTATGTATGTATGTATACATGTATGTATACATGTATACATGTATGTATGTATACATGTATGTATGTATACATGTATGTATGTATGTATGTATGTATGTATACATGTATGTATGTATACATGTATGTATACATGTATGTATGTATACATGTATGTATGTATGTATACATGTATGTATACATGTATACATGTATGTATGTATACATGTATGTATGTATACATGTATGTATGTATGTATGTATGTATGTATACATGTATGTATGTATACATGTATGTATACATGTATACATGTATGTATGTATGTATACATGTATGTATACATGTATACATGTATGTATGTATGTATACATGTATGTATACATGTATGTATACATGTATACATGTATGTATGTATGTATACATGTATGTATACATGTATACATGTATGTATGTATGTATACATGTATGTATACATGTATACATGTATGTATGTATGTATACATGTATGTATACATGTATACATGTATGTATGTATGTATACATGTATGTATACATGTATACATGTATGTATGTATACATGTATACATGTATGTATGTATACATGTATGTATGTATACATGTATGTATGTATGTATGTATGTATACATGTATGTATGTATACATGTATGTATACATGTATGTATACATGTATACATGTATGTATGTATACATGTATGTATGTATGTATGTATACATGTATGTATGTATACATGTATGTATGTATGTATGTATGTATGTATGTATACATGTATGTATGTATACATGTATGTATGTATGTATGTATGTATGTATGTATGTATGTATGTATACATGTATGTATGTATGTATGTATGTATGTATACATGTATGTATGTATACATGTATGTATGTATACATGTATGTATGTATACATGTATGTATGTATACATGTATACATGTATGTATGTATGTATGTATACATGTATACATGTATGTATGTATACATGTATACATGTATGTATGTATACATGTATGTATGTATACATGTATACATGTATGTATGTATACATGTATGTATGTATGTATGTATGTATGTATGTATGTATGTATGTATGTATGTATGTATGTATACATGTATGTATGTATGTATGTATGTATGTATACATGTATGTATGTATGTATGTATGTATGTATGTATGTATACATGTATGTATGTATGTATGTATGTATGTATACATGTATGTATGTATGTATGTATGTATGTATGTATGTATGTATACATGTATGTATGTATGTATGTATACATGTATGTATGTATGTATGTATGTATACATGTATGTATGTATACATGTATGTATGTATACATGTATGTATGTATACATGTATGTATGTATGTATACATGTATGTATGTATACATGTATGTATGTATACATGTATGTATACATGTATGTATACATGTATGTATGTATACATGTATGTATACATGTATGTATGTATACATGTATACATGTATGTATGTATACATGTATGTATGTATGTATGTATGTATGTATGTATGTATGTATGTATGTATACATGTATGTATGTATGTATGTATGTATGTATACATGTATGTATACATGTATGTATGTATGTATGTATGTATGTATACATGTATGTATGTATACATGTATGTATGTATACATGTATGTATGTATACATGTATGTATGTATACATGTATGTATGTATGTATACATGTATGTATGTATACATGTATGTATGTATACATGTATGTATGTATACATGTATGTATACATGTATGTATGTATACATGTATGTATACATGTATGTATGTATACATGTATGTATGTATACATGTATGTATACATGTATGTATGTATACATGTATGTATGTATGTATGTATACATGTATGTATGTATGTATGTATACATGTATGTATGTATGTATGTATACATGTATGTATACATGTATGTATGTATGTATGTATGTATGTATGTATGTATACATGTATGTATGTATGTATGTATGTATACATGTATGTATGTATACATGTATGTATGTATACATGTATGTATGTATACATGTATGTATGTATGTATACATGTATGTATGTATGTATACATGTATGTATGTATACATGTATGTATGTATACATGTATGTATGTATACATGTATGTATGTATACATGTATGTATACATGTATGTATGTATACATGTATGTATACATGTATGTATGTATACATGTATGTATACATGTATGTATGTATACATGTATGTATACATGTATGTATGTATACATGTATGTATGTATACATGTATGTATACATGTATGTATGTATACATGTATGTATGTATACATGTATGTATGTATACATGTATGTATGTATACATGTATGTATACATGTATGTATGTATACATGTATGTATGTATACATGTATGTATACATGTATGTATGTATACATGTATGTATGTATGTATGTATGTATGTATGTATACATGTATGTATGTATACATGTATGTATGTATACATGTATGTATGTATACATGTATGTATGTATGTATACATGTATGTATGTATGTATACATGTATGTATGTATGTATACATGTATGTATGTATGTATACATGTATGTATGTATGTATACATGTATGTATGTATGTATACATGTATGTATGTATGTATACATGTATACATGTATGTATGTATGTATACATGTATACATGTATGTATGTATACATGTATACATGTATGTATGTATACATGTATACATGTATGTATGTATACATGTATACATGTATGTATGTATACATGTATACATGTATGTATGTATACATGTATACATGTATGTATGTATACATGTATACATGTATGTATGTATACATGTATACATGTATGTATGTATACATGTATACATGTATGTATGTATACATGTATACATGTATGTATGTATACATGTATACATGTATGTATGTATACATGTATACATGTATGTATGTATACATGTATGTATGTATGTATACATGTATACATGTATGTATGTATACATGTATACATGTATGTATGTATACATGTATACATGTATGTATGTATACATGTATACATGTATGTATGTATACATGTATACATGTATGTATGTATACATGTATACATGTATGTATGTATGTATACATGTATACATGTATGTATGTATGTATACATGTATACATGTATGTATGTATGTATACATGTATGTATGTATGTATACATGTATACATGTATGTATGTATGTATACATGTATACATGTATGTATGTATGTATACATGTATACATGTATGTATGTATGTATACATGTATACATGTATGTATGTATACATGTATACATGTATGTATGTATGTATACATGTATACATGTATGTATGTATGTATACATGTATACATGTATGTATGTATACATGTATACATGTATGTATGTATACATGTATACATGTATGTATGTATACATGTATACATGTATGTATGTATACATGTATACATGTATGTATGTATGTATACATGTATGTATACATGTATGTATGTATACATGTATGTATACATACATACATGTATGTATACATGTATGTATACATGTATGTATGTATACATGTATGTATACATGTATGTATGTATGTATACATACATGTATGTATACATGTATGTATGCATGTATGTATGTATGTATGTATACATACATGTATGTATACATGTATGTATGTATACATGTATGTATACATGTATGTATGTATACATGTATGTATACATGTATGTATGTATACATGTATGTATACATGTATGTATGTATACATGTATGTATGTATACATGTATGTATACATGTATGTATGTATGTATACATACATGTATGTATACATGTATGTATGCATGTATGTATGTATGTATGTATACATACATGTATGTATACATGTATGTATGTATACATGTATGTATACATGTATGTATGTATACATGTATGTATACATGTATGTATGTATACATGTATGTATACATGTATGTATGTATACATGTATGTATGTATACATGTATGTATGTATACATGTATGTATGTATACATGTATGTATGTATACATGTATGTATGTATGTATACATGTATGTATGTATACATGTATGTATGTATGTATACATGTATGTATGTATACATGTATGTATGTATACATGTATGTATGTATACATGTATGTATGTGTGTATGTATGTGTACATACATGTATGTGTGTATACATGTATGTATGTGTACATACATGTATGTGTGTATGTATGTGTGTGTGTGTGTGTGTGTGTGTGTGTGTGTGTGTATATAGATAGATAGACAGATATTGATCTCCCAAGTGGTGATATTAAAAATACTTTGTATGCGTGTTAGGTCTGGCTGTTAGACTCGGCCTTGGAGCAATTGCTGAGGTGGCTAAGAAGAGTCTTCAGTCACAAGAGAAAAAAGGTATACTGTAATATAAGTGTTTCATTTTGTTTGTTTTCCTGTTCATTTCATGTTTAATCTGCTTAATTGAGGAAAAATAGAAAAAAATACATTTTTATATAAGTCTTTTTAATTATTTTTAAAAATATATTTCTTTGAGTATATGCCATGGTGTCCAGCAATAAGACAGTAATGCAAAAGTGTCCATCAGAATGTTCCTTCATGAAATTATCATTTGGCATTCATTGTATTCTATAGGCAATAAGAAAGCTGTCCTTGACTCCAACCCTTTTGTCTCTGAGGCTAATGCTGAAAGAATCGTTCGGACTTTGTGCAAAGTGAGAGGAGCTGCTCTTAAACTTGGTCAAATGCTGAGTATGCAAGGTGAGCGAAGACTAATTTTTCCACTTCATAAAGTTGAGAAAGCTACCCTTTAAACCACCTTTCATCTGAATATCAATATTTATTTTCTTCATTGAAACATGTAAAGACTTGTGTAATTATATACAAGTTAATAATAATGTCAGCGTGAATGTCAGGATTTTGCACCAGAGCCTCTTGGATATTTAATCTTCATATGTTGCCAGTATTTTTGATAATCAACATTGTGGTTCAGTGTGGTCTTGGGCTCTTGTTGTTTTTGCTGTGTAGTGTGTATGTGTTTGTTTCCCTGGCCTGCCTCTATGCCCTGTCCTTGATGCTGTCATTGACTCACTGGCCCATTCAAAATTCTCTCAAGTCCTTTTAAGAATGCAAGTTTGCATGGAACTAATGTCATCCTACAATATCATTACACCTCCTCCAGAAGGCATTAGGACAGCTGTCCAGTGTGGCATGTCTGTGCTCGCTACTTGCCCTGTAGAGTTCTTTGCCATTTGCACCCATGAGCTCATCTGATTGCTTGTCTTTAACTCGATTCAATTAATTCATTTCCATGACAGTCAGTCTCTGCCAATTGAAATGAATGTGCAAAGGCAATTTGCAAGCTAGCAACATTTCTACAGTTTAACTGTGAGTGACCAACTGCATTGACCAAATATATTAATTTCATACACTGTCAAAGCAGTTAATGGCCTGTTATTTTAAGTTTGCTGGCTTCACCGTGTATGGTATGTAGATTAACATCAGTCACAGGCTAAAGCCCCGCTTACAGTATTTGTTTAAATCTGCTCACATGCTCTGTGCAAAGATGCACAACCCATTAACAAGCATTTAAATTAATCAACCACAAAATAAATTTGTAAAAGCATACAGTAAGAGTTTTAAAGTCATGTTGTTTTCAGCTCTGACTAGATGACTACCTGGGAGTGGCACACGGATGTGGAAGTGCCACGAGTCAATCTGTCATAGTGAAATCAGTGTAAATTGTAAAAGAACTGGAATATACTATTGACTGTGCACTGTCAGTTATGTGTCAGGCCAGTACTGCTATCATCTAAAGCAACTGGTTATAATGTGCCATGCCCTAAGATAAATGTCATCTCTAGTACTCCCTGAATCTACAAGTTATTTTCTAAAATCTAAAAAGCAAGACAGTTTCTTAGTTAAGCTTACAAGATCATTGGCTTCAAATTTTACTCAATATTTATACAACCTGATACTGGTTCGTCATCACTAGCATCTTCTTTCTTCTAGATGATGCCTTCATTAATCCCCAGCTCGCAAAGATCTTCGACCGGGTTCGCCAGAGTGCTGACTTCATGCCCACCAAGCAAATGATGGTATAGTCTCAAATGTGAGAATTTAAAAACTGATTTTCCTTAGAGCCTTTCTGTGTATTCTGCTTCTAGATTGTTGAAGAACTATCAGCTTCAAACACAACCCAAGTGCTTTATGATGGGTCCAAATTAAAATATTTGTGATAGCTAGGGTTACTTTTCTGAGTAGAGAAATAAAGCACTTTCTAAGTCACTCTGGATATGAGTGTTTGCTAAATGCCATAAATGTAAATGTCAGCATTCTATATTCTGGTTGAATTCTATAGTGAACTTCTTGAGACTTTTTTTATGACAGAAAGTGGTCCGCGATGACCTGGGCCCAAACTGGCAGGACACGCTGGAGTTCTTTGAGGAGAAACCTTTTGCTGCTGCTTCCATTGGTCAGGTGCACCTGGCCAGGATGAAGGATGGCAGAGAAGTGGCCATGAAGATCCAGGTAAGAGAAATACATTCAGTAGTTGGAGGGGGAAAGAAGTTTCACCATTTTACAATGGACCGTTGTGTTTAACCACCTTTGTGTGCTTAATTCATATATTATACTATTATGTCTTTAGTACCCAGGAGTGGCCAAAAGTATCAAGAGTGATGTCAGAAACTTAATGACTGTCCTTAGTATGAGCAATGCATTACCTAAAGGTATGAATTGTCTGTGAGGAAATTTAAAGATGAGAGATTGCTCTTCTCTTGGCGGTACTTCCTCATAGAGATGGTCTAACTTGATCTATGTGTGACCTTGTTCTGCAGGTCTGTTTCCAGAGCA